>NW_022589712.1:53786555-53996267 GCF_004348235.1 Phoca vitulina | reverse complement strand
GGGGGGCCTCCAGTCAGAAGGAATGGCAAGTGCAAAAAAGACCCTAAGGCAGGACTAATACCATGGCTGGAGGGGAGGGGACTTGGGCAAGGAGAAGGGGAGTAGAAGGGTCAGAGGTGGAGTGGTCACTCAGGAGTGTAGACTGAAGGATTTAGACTATGCTCCTCAGTGAGGTGGGGAGTCACTAGGGGTTCTAAGCTCCCTTATAAAACAGGATTACTCTGGCTAGAACGGGATCACAGAGTACACACCAGGGAGCAAAGTAGAAACATGGAGACTAGTTATCATAATAGCCTAAGGGAGAAATGATGATGGTATAGGCCCAAGTGGTAGTAGCAGATGTCATAAGGAATGGTCAGATTCTGGATACACTAAAGCATTTTCCAGTAGGCTGCATTTGGAGTGTGAAAGTAAGAGGAGTCAAGGATGGCTTCAAAATTATTGGCCTGAGCACCTCCTAAAAAAAGGGTTTGCTCTTAATGGAAAGGGGAACACTATGGATGGAGCAGGTTTGGAGGCAAAGCTAAACAAGTTAAATTTGAGCATCTTTTAGACATTCGAGGGGACACAGATATCCAGCAGGCAGCTGAATAAACAAAACTGGAGGTTGGAGTTTAGAGAAGTTCAGGCTGGAAATGTAAATATAAATATATATATATATATTATCGGGGGTGGAGGAGGGGCTGCCAGGCTCTAGGTGCTGGTGACTGCAAGAGGTCACTAAGCGGTGAAGGCAGGTGAGAAGAGGTTGAGAACCGGCCCGCTGTGCTCCCACTTTTCCCACTTCATCTGGACTGAAGAAGGAGAGCACAACCTTGGCACTTGGGTTAATTGTTGCTTCCACGGTAACCCTTTTCACCGGAGGCAGCTGGGATGAAGCAAAAGCTTGGTGTGCCACGTTTACTTAAAGGGCTGTCGCCAGCCAATGCCAGGGCCCCAGGGAAGCCATTTAATCTCTCTGGCTGTCCTTCCGTAAAATGGGGAGACTAGCACCCCCAGTAAAGGGTACTGAGTAGTAAATCTGGGTTCGGTGAGAGAAAGGAGCCCGT
This sequence comes from Phoca vitulina, assembly GCF_004348235.1. NCBI lineage: Eukaryota > Metazoa > Chordata > Mammalia > Carnivora > Phocidae > Phoca > Phoca vitulina. Next base: position 53,995,218 of record NW_022589712.1, on the reverse strand, counting down.
AAAACGGACTCTAGCTCCTCAGAGCTTCCCCCGGCATTTTACGTCCCATTTACCTCCATACGTAGTGCTATGTTCACGGAGGCTTCCCCTGCGCCACGCGGGTACAAGCTAGGTGTTCCGGGAAGGCACGAAGAAAGCCAAGGATTGGGGGTGGGCTCCCAGAACAGGAGCGAGCCCTGTCACTCGTCCCGCCTGGAAGGGGGGGGGCTCCCCGACACCCCCGCGCCCCGCAGCGCACCCTCTCCCCGCTCCCCACCACACGCCCGCGCGCCGGCTCCTACCCGCGGACTGGGCGGGGAGGGGCCTCGGCCGGCGCGTCCTCGAGGAGGGGAGCCGAGTGCAGCGGGCCGCGGGGCTCCAGGGCGAGCTCCGGGAGGCTGGAAGGCGTCGCGCTGCGCCTGTGCGGCGGGGAAGCGGGTCTCGGCGCTGGGGGCGAGCAAGGGGCCGCCCGCCCGACGGGGAAGCGGCGGGACTGCCGCGCCGCCGCCGCGCCTGCTAGTCCTCGGAAACGCACCGGGACTCGGCTCCCTGCCTTCTATTTTATTTATTTATTTTTTAAGGGGTATTCCTTTTTCCCTCTACTGCCGTCCCTCAGAGGTCTGTAGGAAAGGGGAACCCAAGTATCCCATAGACGGGTCGTCCAAGGAAGACTGTTGTAAGGCCCTCTCGGATCTGGAGATGGTCGGTTGTTCAGGGAGAGACAGCCCAGACGCCCAGAACCTGGCGGCGCCAAGTCTCTCCGGGACGAGGACGCCCCGGGGAGAACCCAAGCACAGGGACCAACTTTCCCGTGCCCGCGGGTGAAATCCTGAGGGCTGTTGCTGAAGATACCACAGGTTATTGTAGAAATTCATTAAACCGAATTTACAAGGCATCTTTTCAGTACCTTCCAGCAAACAGGGCCTAGCAAGATCCCAGTCTGGCAACAATGGAGGAATTAATCTGGATGTTATGTTTCTTAACCTTTGGGAGGTCATCGAGCTCTTCAAAATTGAACGCAAGCTCTGGACACTGGCCCCCAAACACACAATACTTTGGGATGCCTGTTTGACGTTTCGGGAACACACCCCCACCCACCGCCACACACACGCGCGCGCACACCCTCTCTATTTCACCTGGAGCCCCGAATAAGAACGGATGCCTGACAGAAAATATGCACCAGCTCTGTGATCTCTGCAAGGGAAAAACAAAAACAAAACGTCCAGTTAATTTCACAGGGCTTGTTTGGGTGTTCCTCTGTTTTTGTTTTTTGTTTTCTCTCAGTAACAAGTGGACAACGCTTAATCAAGTGATCAAGTGAGTTTGGTGGATATGAAAGGACGCAGGCCTCCTGGGAAAGGAAAGATGCAATTAGAATGGAAACATTCCCTTGGGTTGTCCTGGCCCCTCTAAAGCACCAACAAAAATGTAATTAGGGCAAAAATGTTTGGGAAGGAAGTTAGCAAACAGGGAAGGTTTCCTTAGACATAATGATGACAGTTCTGTAATTTTGTTATTCAATTAACCAAAAAACTCCTAGATTATAAGCCAAAAACTTTTGATGGCCTCAGAGAAACAGCACATGTGTTGGCGTTTTTTAGGGGGTTGGGGGGCAAGAATGCCATACATACTGTTCCAAGGACAGCAGCAGCTCTCCACTATTTAACTGGCCTGCTGGTGGTGTTTTTTTGTGTAACGGTGGAGGATAACATATCTGTCTTATTTTATTTCACCAGATGGAGTAAATGCAACAATATTTGAAAAAAAAAAAAAAACATTTCCTGTCTTTTTGTTCTTAACATAAAAAATACTTTATTGCTATTTTTTTTTCAGCATATTTTCTCCTCCTCTGGGGCACTTTTTAAAGCCTCAAAGCACATATTTGCCAGGACTCTTTAGATTCTCACAATATTCCTAACTCTTTCTATAACCAAGACTTGCTGGACCTGCTCCATCAGAGAAACTTGTGTTTTACAAGCTGTAGATGGTAACTGCAATAACTAAACTTTTTTTCCCTTTTTTTCCCCCTTTTTTAAGGGAAAATTTCAAACTTAAAACACTTAGTATTTATGGGCAATTGCTTTTTCTTTTATTACCCATTTAACCATGTCTTTTCTTTGACGCTCATCCAGAGGGACTCTCATCATCCATGGCTAGATCAGAGAAGCCAAAAGGAAAGGTCTTCATCATCTCTAATCTCCATCTCTCACCTCCCTCCAAAGCAGTTTGCAATAAAGAGAACTCACTCCCACATCCTGATCCCTGCTCTTCTTTGATCTTCCCCATCATTTTCTTATTAAAAACAACTGCTCTCTTGCCACCACCACCAGTTTCAAGTTGTCTGAATAACTATTTTCATGCTTAAATTTTTAATTTTGAAAAGTGAGTCATATATTAGAGTTATTATGCCAAATTTATCCTCTCTTGAAAAATGGGAAATTTATTGAGAACAACCTATTAATTTTCTATCAGTTTGAAAGCACTAAAATGCTACTTTCTGAATATGGGTCTCTGGTTTTCTAGCCTGCTTTCTTCTTCCTGTCTCAGTCACACCACCTGTCGTGGTTTCCTGGATTATTTCACCCATTGAACAGTAATTAAAAGTGAGTAAATATTAAATTTCATTTCCACCAACGTAATAACAAAAATTTGCATTCTGTAACCAGTTACCAAACTCCAGCCAATGATGCAATATACCACCAAATTCCAGTGGGACAAAATAATTTGAATAAGCCCTCAGATTCCATAGTTTGGGACTTTATTAACTACTGAAACACATTGCATTACTTCTTCACAAATGAATGAGTCAAATAATTTATCAAATAAAGAAATTAAACAAAGGTCAAAAAGTTTATGCTTTAGGGTTTATACATAAAGATTGTAATCAAATTTGGGAAAAGGGCATTAACATTAGCCAAAGTTGAAAAAAAATGAATACAGAAGATTCTTTGGATTTTTATATAATACCTAGTGCCTTATACAAGTCCATAAGGGATTATTTTATTCACAGCTGAACATATCTCCACTTTCTGAATTTCAGTGTCCCTCAGGCCAATGGTACATTACACTTGGAATCATCTTCCTCCAGGAAATTTGCTTTCATTTTACAGCTTTCTCCGGCCTGGGTGGCTGGGTCAGAAGCTGCTGCTACAGTTGTCTTAGTGACTTTTTGTCCTTTCCTCCATCAGATCACTGGCTACACATTACTGCCCTTGCTTATACAACTGTGAGTCTCTTCTGCTGTAGTGTAAACTGCACAAGGGAAGGGACTACATGTTCTGTTCAGTATTATATTCCAAGTACCTGGCACACAATAGATACTTATTAAATATTTAATGAATTAATAAACAGTAGAATTGATCATTTGTTTAAGCTTAGGAAAACCAAGTGCAAGAAACAAAACCAGAAATAAATTCCCTCCATCCATCTTTCATTCACTCTAGTGAGGAAGCCTCATGAATGAAAAGGATGCAGTGTAGCATTTGGCCAGACACCTGAGTTTGAAACCCAGCTCAGATACTTACCAGTCATGTGATGTGATAAGTTACTTAAGCTCTCTGAATCTCCTTTCCTCTTCTGTAAAATAGGTATAATAAAGCCCACTTTGTAGGGTTGTTTTAAGAATTTACAAACATATAAAACACCCAACATATGTAGCAATCTATAAACAATTATAATCATTATTTATTCATTAAGTGTTCAAGTGCCTGCTAATGAGCACTGAAGATACAAAGATGAATAAACCAAAATCGTTCCTCAAGACCTAAGTCTTGTAAGTAATACGGCAAATGCAGTAACAGAGACGATCAAAAAGAATTACAGGAGCAGTTCAGCTGGAGAGAGGTACAATCCAAACAGATGGGAGCATATGATTAGAACACAAGGTCTAAACACCATGGCTTGTGGGGGTGACCACAAGTAGTTGACTTCCCATTTAATGCAAAGTAAGCCTCCAACTTACTACAATGGCTGATGAGAACCTGTCTAAAAGCACCCTCACACACCCTGTTTTTTTCTCTGACCTCATCTACTACTCCCTCTGCTCTCTCCTCTTGATGTACTAAGTAGGACTTTGCACTGGCTGTTCTTTCTGCCTATATTTTCCTCCTCTGTTTATTCATGTAGCTCACTGTCTCACCTCCTTTGGAGTGTTTGCTCAAATTTCACCTTTTCAATAGACAACCTTGATCAGACGATCTAAAATTCTACTCCCCCCAGAGCCTGTAAAATGTGCTTATTTGTTGTGTTTCTTGTTTACTGACACCACCCATTCCCTTCCATATAAGCTCTATGAAGGCAAAGATATTAGTTTTGTTCCCCAAGGAATGCTAAGTGCCTAGGACAGCGGCTGGCACTTAGCAGTGTCAAACAAATGAAACGAAGTGTAGTTGGAATGTGAGGTCAGGACAGGAAGTGGAGAGAAGGGAAGCTGGAGAGATGTACAGAGGCTCTGAATGCTGTGGTGAAGAGCTTAGATTTTTATCTGGTAAGTAAGGGGAAGCCATTAAAGGTGAGTGGCATGTTCAGATCCGCTTTTTAGATAAGTCACTCAGGGAAAGGATTTGAAGGGAATTACAATGGCAGAACCTTACAGTTAAGAGGCTGCAGCAGCAAGGGAGGTAGAGAGCAAGACTGAATAGGCCTAAACTAGAAGAGTGGAATAAGAAAGGAAAGGAGGGGACATAACTGAGGCCTACTGAGGAGTTTAAGTCAGGCCAAACTTGATAACGGAGCAAGGGAGAAAGAAAGAGAAAATGACTCAGGTTTGTAGTATGGGTAACTGGGAGGATTTAACTAAGTGAGGTCTCGAATATGGAGAGGGCAGAGGCAAGGGAAGTGATGAGTTTGGCTCCATATAAACCCATAAAGAGCAGATCCGGTGTCATTTGTGGAAGAGGAAATTTGGAGCTCCAGAGAGATGTTTAGACCAGAGATGTTCTTTCTACCTAGTGATAATTACATTAATGTTAAAAGGAAAACTACTTTAATTTTAAACATCCAAATTGACTCCCCAAAACAGCAAAAATCAAAACACAGCAGTGTTTCTTATAAGATTTTATATATATATGATTTTCCCCCAGATAGCAAAAAAAAAAAGAATGTGATTTTTTTTCATTATTTGATTCTTACTCCAGACTTCACTTTTTGTTAGATTTTTAGCTAACTGCCCAGAGAAAATAATAATCTCTTTCCCCCTCCCCCCAAAAAGTTATGATGTTTGATGGTGAAATAACTAGTGGTAAAGTACAAAGAACATACCCTTTCATTTTGTAAAAGTATAAGGGGGAAGTTAAGGAAATTCAAAGGCAATATTATATATTCAAAACAAATTTGAGGAAATACTTTCAAAATGACATGTAATTAGTGGAAGTTACTATCATAACATACGATTGAAGCAAATTGCTTTATGAGCTTTCCCCTCTCCCTAATCAAACCCCTATATAAATATAAAGCATGGAAGAATGGACAACACTGTATAGTCACTTAAAATTACAAGTAGGAGGAAGTGTAAATTGTTTCACTTCAGTAACAATAACAATAATAATAATAATGTATTGAGCATTTACTTTGTGCCAGCCACTGTGCTAGACAGTTGTCCAAGCTTTACCTGGTTTCCTCTTGCCCTGTGAAAGAAACAGATGACAAAACAAAAAACAGGGCTTAGACAGTTGAGCAACTTGCTAAAGATCACTTCGCTGTCAAGTGTCAAGAGACATCTTTTAAGGAAGGGGAAAATTTTTTTCTTTCCAAAATCCAGTCCTGTTGCAATTTGGCCTGCCCTGATGGGCACTATGAGGGCACTGTATGTGAGACAGACTGCTGTTATACCCAGAATCTAGCAGGTCAGGCACTTGGAAATAGGTAATATGTATAATAACTCTGCATATAAATAAAGGACCAAAGGAATGGGCTATTTGCTGAACGGAGAACCATCTCCACAGCGTTAGTAATAATATAACGTTTTCAATATTCTGAAATATTTTCTTTCTAAAGGTGAACTTATTACTTAGAACTACAGGAGAATGTTTTTAAGGCAATAGACAGTAACTGGCCATGATAACAGATAATAAGTGAGAGTAGAAGGTAAGTGTCCAAACACACACATTGTACTGTTAGCTGGGCCTGGGTTTCACCAAGTCACTAGCTCATTCCGGAGTTAGCACAGAGCCCTCTCCCTACACTTTTGCTGAACTGATTCCAGTCAAGTTACCAAGGATTGGCGATGAGACGGAAGCCATGGTCAGTTTTTCCAAAGGAGTGTAGTTTCTTAGTTTGCAGAACGAGCTAGCTTTGGTAGCCCTTTATCTGCTCTAACGTAATAAACTACGTGGAGGACTTTCCTTCTAAAAACCAAATTACCAAGTCACTGCTGAGAAGGTGAAGCACCGACTCGACTGCTTTCTACTTTTGATCGCGTTTTTAGCCCTCCTGTAGATCTGCAAACTCAGTTTTACCCTTGTAAAGCGGGAAACACCCGTTTCCCAGCCCCCTTCTTTCCCGGAGAGCAGTCCCCCACCATAAGCAAGCGCAACCCTTATTTCTTTAGAATGCCTCCCTTTTGTTCCTCAAAATCCTGAAAGAAAAGAAAAAAAAAAAAACACGCCATCGCTCGGCTGTGAACCTCCAGTGCGAAAAGTGAAAGTGGGCGTGCGGCCCGGCCGCGCCAGGGATGGGGGCGGGTCGCCAGGACGTGGCGCCCGTCACGTGACACGAGGCAGACCAATCGCAGCGGCGCCCCGCCGCTCGCGCCCTGACCCGGCCTGGGAAGCTCTTCTCTGTCAATGAAAGTTGTCATTTGGACTGTTGACGCCTGAAGGCGGGGTAAAGAGGGCTTCGCACCCCTTTCCGCTCAAGGTCCCCCTTGCCTGTACACATCCAGAGTCAGACATCCCTCACTTGGGGCTCCTGGGCACTGTGCACAATCACTGCCATCAGCCGCTACCTACTTAAATGGGCGGGAAAGAACATTTCCTTTTAGGTGTGTGTCTCCAGGTGGGCTCGGGAAAGTTCCGGGCCTATTTTGTCCGGTTTGTTTGCTGGGGAGGGAGCTAGGACTGTTCGCTTCCTTCCTCCAAAGCAGAAGTACAAAGTGATGGTTAGAGGGAGTACGAAGCCTTGGGGGCCCAACATGCGACCGGCGGAGCCCCGCCGTCGCCACCTGGGTCTCCCACTTTGACAGAGGGGACCAATGAGCCCCAGGAAAACAGGGCAGATCGATGCAGACGTCAACCCTTCTTTTACAATATTTCAAATGACTTTAAATCTTTTCTCCACTGAAGTCTTAATGCTTACTTAATTCAGTCTCTTAGACAATTTAGAAGAACCAAAGTCCTAAGTTAAAGTTTTGCTCTTTCACAGACTTCTGGGAGGCTTAACTCAAACCCCTCGGTTTTTACCCCCAATATCCACCACGAAACAAAAGCTAGCTTTCCTAAACTCAATAACAATAGAACTGGTTTAATCCACCCCTAGGTTGGCAACCCCCCACCCCGAAGCCTTCCTTCACACTCCAACCTGCCCCTAGGTATGTTTGTGTAATCAGAGACTGATTGTAGCTGCCTTGCCGTTTCTCCCCGGGAAAGCTGAAGTTTGCATTCATTGAAGTTGCTTGTTTTTTAGGTTTATCTGGGCGAGCCGAGAAGATGCCACTAGGAAAATAGCTGAGTTTCCTGCTCGACGTCTTCAGGAGCGGGCAGAGCTGCGCAGGTGTGCGGATTATGATTGCAATGAGAAGGGTGACGTTGGAAGGTCTTTAAAATGTTACGTTTGCGATTTGGGGAAATAAATTTTCAAAGAACCAAGCTACGGTGGCAAAAAAAAAGGGGGGGGCTTGGGGGGAAGGGCGGCTAGGATTTTAGTGAAGAGAATTGAGACCAGGGTTAGGGATAGTAAGAAGAGTGGTGATTTGGTGTTCTGCCATTGCTTAATCTGTAAACACTAGCAATGCTGATAGTTATCTCTCCGGCAGTAATTATTCGGTATTTGAAAACGAGGTAGAAAGATGGAGCTTAGGAGTGATCATTACAGTTTGTTTGAAGGATAGAATTCCGTGTCAACGACTTGTAAGGGTAAATGAAACGCAGAATCGAATACACCTTATTTTTGGAATGTTAACTTTATATGTTTTCCTAATTTATGAAATGTGAAGGGAAGCAAGGATGTCGATGTTGGCTGCACAAGGGCAGGAGCATTTATTACTGTCCAGTCACGTAAAGGCTGCGCTCAAAGTTTTAAAAAGCGTCCGGGACTGTGGCGAGGGAGGCGAGGGGCGGGAGCGGCTCTGGGGATGGGGCGCTCAGCTGGCCCGTGGGGGACGTCGTTAGGAGTAGACGGTCCACTGGAGACGCCGTGGGAGGCCAGGGGGTCGAGGTAAGAGGCCGCTAAACTGGGGTCCGGCTCGGGACAGGCTGTCCCCCCAGGGGCACTGTTGAAGAAGCGATTTCCACAGTGAATTTCACTGAGCTCAGCGTGCATGCAACTAACGGCTCTCGACTGGACTACATTAGGCTAAATTGCGTAATTAGAGGAAAAAAAAAAATCCTGCAGCGGAGCTTCCGCTCGGAGACTAGCGGGGACATGTAACCGAGCGGAGATAACTTCTCGATTACGCACCTTTTTCTCTGAGCTCCTTTATTTAAAGTCGCTCACCCAAAAAAGGGGGGAGGGTGGTGGTGAGAATTACCAAAAGGTGTTTTTTTCGACAAGATGAGAAGAAAAGAATTGGGGATCCTGACATCAGGTCGAGAGAACTCTCGAAATAGGTTTAGAGTTCGTCATTTTGTCTCGAGGTCCGCTGGGTTCCAGGAAAAGGGGCTGTGAAGGACGAGCTTCCAGGGAAATCCTTTTCCCAATAGCCCTGCGGTCACAACCACGATCCTGCTCGTAACTCCCTAAGCGTGGCTTTCTTGGAGCGGCCCTGGCGGCACGGGCGGCTGAGTGTATGAACTGCAAGAAAATCTCGGCGCGCGGGTCTGAGACGGTTTAGGGCAGACACCGACGCCGCCGCCCCCGCGCAGGACCTGGGGCTGGCGGGGAGCGCGCCCCTGGGACTCCGGGTCGCGCCGTTCGCCCCAGTCGGGTGACAGTGGGCTTGTCGCAGAAGCCTCTGCAGATCTAGGAGCGTCCCGACGGCTTGCTTCTTTTGGCCGGGAGAGAGAAGGGCCCCTTGTCGAGAGGGTTAGAGTGCGCTTTTTCTCCCGCCTAGCACACCGCCTAACTCCTGGCAGACGCGCACTTCCCCTTCCCGGTTTTGAAAGCCAGAGAGATGACTCAAACTCCAATGCTGCGGAATGGCAATCTGAGTTTCTCGCCCAGTCTCATCCTCCTTCCACCACCTCCCTGCCCCACCTTCTTTTAGGTCCTCGGTTCCAGGCAAGTGTATAGGTTAGGCTTGGGAGGAAGAGGGTCTTGGGCAGGTGCCATCTGGGGGCACCTACCCGGTGCTGTCACGTTCTTCTTGGGGTCAATGAACTACCGACTGCCTCGCCCCTTGATCACCTGGCTAGAGGCTTGTTAACCCGGCGGTCTCGGCACTCTTAGGGACGGTCCCGTAGGGGTCTTTTTTCCTTTTTTTTTAATTTTCCGAAGCCTTCTAGGGAAAAAATTTTTTTTAAGTTTTAAACGTTTTGATGTATATAGAAACGAAAAACAAAATTTCGAAACTCCGGGAGGGGAGACCAAAAGGAAAAAATTTGCCCTGGAGGTGCTTTTACTTAGCCCTCTTTGCTGAAACTACCACTGTGCAGGAAGAGCGTCTCAAGAGAATTGATTAAGTAAAACCTTTAGCTGTTAACTTAGTCAGAAAGACACAAGTGGGAAAAATAATAAAATGCACAGTAGATACACCATACAGATGATTTGAGAAGCTCTGCTCCCCCTGAACGCCTTTCGGAGACAAATTATTTGGTTATTTTCACAGTATTACATCTCCCTTTGAATTAAACTTTTCCCCCTCCCATCAGCCAACTAGATTTGGTTCTTTAAATACGAAGCACAATGAAGTTTCTAACAGATGTAGTGAGCCACAGACTCTGAGCCAAAATAATAAGTATAATTAATTTTAGGGGACATCTTTAGTTTATAAGGCCTGAAATTAAAATATGATGTTTTTCAACGTTGTGGTACAAAAACACGGAAACATATTTGTTCCAGAGTCTTGTAGTGCAGTTTCCTCTGTGTTGAAAAAGGCGTTCAGTCCGATATGGCCCCCATCCTCTCTCACTCCAATACCTCTTTATCCAAACTTGATTTCTTTCTAGTCAAAAAACATCTTAGGAAATTCTATTTTAAAAATATTTCCTGATTTGAACAAGTTAGCAAGACAAGGTGAAATCATTTAAATACCACATGGTCTTGCACAGATCACACACATCTTTTTCTCATAATCTCAGTGTTATAAAGAATATACTTAAGCAGCTATTCATTTAAATGTAGTTCTTAAATGTGCATAATTTAATCTGAATAAATATTGCCAAACTTCAGGCACACTGAAATATTAGCATAAAGGTCAATTTCTCTATAATAGTTGTCAAATAGATGTGATAATCTCTGGTTCTGCTGGTGAAGTGAAAGTTAATTAGTGATTGATCATTTCTAAATTGAATATACAACATTTAGACAAATTATTAAGTGAGAAGTCCAAATATATCCAGCTCCTAATTCTTACAGTATCATGCCTTTTAAACTCTATGTGGTAGGCTAAAGATTTGTCATTGTAAAGTATCTGTTTCCTAAGCACTGGAAAGAAGTGGAAAGTTAACATGTTTTCTATAGCATTCGACTCCTCCCCTGACATTAAAAAAACAAAACAAAACAAAAAACCCTATGGTTTGGACTGTATTTTAACATATGCCATGTTTTGAAATTGTTTGGTTTTAAACAAACTTCAGCCTCTGTGCAAGAATAACTTCTCTTTTAGTAGATCTTTATGGCTATTTTAAATAAAAGTTTTTAAAAACTAAATATGAAGAGGGAGTATTAAACATGAAGTCTATCTTCTTGGGAGTCTGTACCCATTTGAATCTTAGGGCTCATAAGTACATTTTGTTTTATAGTGATAACATCTCTAAAGGGTCCATAGGGCTGATATTATCATTTTCTTTTGACAGAGAGGGGACTAGACTGTGTTTCTGACACAAATTAAATGTCGTTTCTGTTAAATAGGCTGTCTCCTGGGTTGGAGTCACATCAGGATTTTGGTTTGCCACATTTAAGTAAATAAGAAAACAAATGCTGACCTTGTACATGCTGCTGCTAATTTCTCTGGTTCTTTAATGACTGTATGATTCCCTCACTTACCTGCTCTGCACTTTGCACTCACACTATATAGATATAGGCTGCTGCAGAGCTGAGGGCAGTAAAAATCTTATTGATGGACAATCTAATTTAAATGACAAATGTGTCACATATTCTAAGGGGTGGGGTAAGAAGTGGAAGCTGAGGAACCTAGTGTTTACAAATAAAAATGCCTCACAAATAAACATAAGGTGCAGGGATGGGTCACATTACTTTCCTGGCAAGTTCTTTCAATAGAAGTATTTAAAATTTTGTACTAAGTAACTTCTAGCTCTCTAAATTGTGAGCTTTTTCATGTATCATGGAAAGCCTGAAAGTGTGGGCCGGGATTACATATATTTTTTAATCATTTCTCTCAGTTCTGTCTTTTTAAAATATTAGGATATTTGCCCAATGGACAGTATAATTTTAATCCTCCCTAAACAAACTTACTTATTTGTTCTTTACAGCCAATGGCATTTCTTGACTGAACTTGATTAAGAGTCTCATTGTATTTGGAAAACGGGCTAGTCTTGCCTCCTTAACTGGTTATAGGTTATGATACTGCATTTAGGACTAAATGTTCCCTAAGTACTGCTATGAATCCACTTACAAGTCTTTTTTAGTGGAAGTAGGTTGGAGAGGTTGTCTTTAGAAAGCTTGTCCTCCTCATATTTGCGAAAGGGATTTTGAAGTATTTTTTTTACCTATTGGAAATTATAAAATACTTGGAGGCAATACAAACTACTGGACAATACTGGAAAATAAAAGGAGAGTTCTCTGGGCTTTGTAATGGGTATCTGGAGGAGAGCTTCCAGAATATGTAAAAAAAAGAAAGGGGGGGGAACCATACTGTCTATTTGAGGAGTATTTTATTGTTCAGCAGTTAAATATATTGGTTTCTTGCCCTTCAGAAATGTACCTTAATTCCAAGGAGATTTTTTTCTTTCAAGATTTTAGCCACTCTTGCTCTTTTAAATAGTTCTGTAAACAAATTTGCTTGTGTAAGCAGTAGAAGGCTTTGTACACCAAGTGGAATGTCTTTCAACAGTTGCCTGAGTAAAATACGTGTGGGGTTTCCCTAATGAAATTTTAAATATGGTTCTATGAACTCTAATACAATCTGTGGATAGTATATGAACAAAAGCATGTGTGTTAAACATTACCACTGCAGAAGAAAAATATTTTCTTTTGACTAGAACACTTTAAACTTTAGTAAATGTGGGGATTATGGCTTTACAGAAAAGTCCACTGCATGTAGTGTTTCTTCTCATCTGACAATGAGAGTCAGTGTTTTGTAACTAATTCACTTAGTAAAATGGTACTGTATACTCAAGCAGAATTAAAAAGTACACTGGTTGTTAGAGTTTAGAAATGTTCTATTAGAAAAGTATATGCTTTGGTTGATTTCTATTTTATATTAACATATGTAATTATATACTCAAACTCAAGGAGTTTGAATATATTAATTTTAAGTATTTTCATTACAAATTTAATTTGCCTCTGGTTGTGGTTTTCTAACAAGTTTGTTATTACAGATTAACATTACTGCCTCTCACAGCATTTCACACTTGAAATATCTGTGAATTTTGTTTTGAGTCCATCAAACTGGAAGTGTGTGGCTAAATAGTACCCTTTTTTCATTTTTTTAATTAAAAGGGTAGTTTCGATATAAGAGACATACTTAAAAATTTTTAGAATACTTTTATTTGATAATAAATATTTTCTGTCTCTAATATAAATTGATCTAAAAATGCAACATTTTGGTTGATAAGACACTGAGACTGTTAACGAACTCATGAGTCAAATGGATACACTGAGCGGTTTCCTTCTGTACTTCTGACAGTTCTATTTTATTTAGATTTTTACCTCTCCCAGGATTGCCCATCTCAATTGCTTCATAAGTCAGACTCAGGGAAACCAGTACACCTAGTTTAAAATAAAATGACATTAATTCCCAATTTTTCTAAGAACTTCATTCCTTCTCACATCTTTTATTTGTCACCCCAAGGACTGTTAGTCAACTCTCTGAAAGGAAACTTTTTTATCATTTATGGCTGGTAGTATCTATCTTTATTGAGTTATTACAAATCAAGTGGGCTACAATTAAATGATAATATACATGTGCTTTTTCATCTAAATTTAGAAATTACATTGTGATCAATTAAAATATAATTGTAGACAATATTGACTCTATAAGGGTTGTTTTTTAAAGATTTTATTTATTTATTTTGAGAGCCAGAGAGTGTAAGTGGGGGGAGGAGCAGAGGGAGAGAGAGAATCTCACCAGACTCCACAGTGAGCGTGGAGACTGATCCTGGGCTCGATCTCATTACCCTGAGATCATGACCTGAGCAGAAATCAAAAGTTGTGGGGCACCTGGGTGGCTCAGTCATTAAGCGTCTGCTTTCGGCTCAGGTCATGATCACAGGGTCCTGGGATCCAGCCCCGCATCGGGCTCCCTGCTCAGCAGGAAGCCTACTTCTCCCTCTCCCACTCCCCCTGCTTGTGTTCCCTCTCTCGCTGTGTCTCTCTCTGTCAAATAAATAAATAAAATCTTTAAAAAAAAAAAAAAAAAGTTGTTCGCTTAACTGACTGAGCCACCCAGGTGCCCCAACACCATAATGCTTTTGTTTGCATTAAACTAAAGCAAGACACCAGCATCTAGAAAGTTTCTGGTTAGTGATTAAGTGGAGCACTGCACCTTGGAACCAGAGAGAATTGATATCCCAAGTACACAGCAAATCCAATGCCTTTCCAAACACTTCCCCATTTGGAACTTTTCTCCTCTGGTCTCTGTTCCCAGCTCTGCTCCTGAAGATACTGTCTGCTCCTGACAGTCCCATGTAGACTTGATTCCTAGGGAATCTTTTGTTCAGCCGGTGATGGCTGAATATGGGACTTCTATTACATGCGTTGGCACTGCTATGTCACTTGCCTAGCATTCAGTTTTCTCAAACTTGAGAGTCATTGTGGGATGGGCTCACATATACTAAGGCAGGCCTTCCAATCATCTGCCCTCAAGTAATATGGCAATTGCTCGGGGCCTTGAATGGAGTAGAAACACACTTGGACCCAGGGTTTATCAAAAATTTTTATAACCTTTGGAGTTACTTAATTACAGTGCCTTGGTTTCCCTATTGGTTAAATGTGGAGAGTTGAAATGAAATTATATTTGAAAAAAATGTCCAGCTTAAATCCAAGAGTTTCAGAGTGTTTTCAGAGTATTTTGTTTTCACTGATGTCATTTTTTAAAGTAGGGTAAAATACGTGACCTCCTTCACTTGTATATTTCAATTATAACAAAAAGCATAGAGAATAATACAACCTACACCTGTCTGCAATCTACTTATCTCTATGTACCTGTCTCCAAGACACATCAGAGCTATCTTTGCTTCAACTTTTAAAGATATATACTTTTGGGTCACCTGGGTGGCGCAGTCGTTAGGCATCTGCCTTCAGCTCAGGTCATGATCCCAGGGTCCTGGGATCGAGCCCCGCATTGGGCTCCCTGCTCTGCAGGAAGCCTGCTTCTCCCTCTCCTACTCCCCCTGCTTGTGTTCCCTCTCTCGCTGTGTCTCTCTCTGTCAAAAAATAAATAAAATTTAAAAAAATAAATAAAGATATATACTTTTTATGGTTTTTTTTGAGATTTAATCATATGTTGCTTTGGTCCACTCCACTATCAATGCTCTAGTATTCATTAATGGACATACCATCATGAACTTGCCTATTCTATAATGTTTGCTATTTCAAATGATACCACTGTGAAACTATCATATATATCTCCTTGTGCACAGGTTGTCTCTCTAGAGTACTATATAGAAATGGAATTGTGGGGTCATAGGCTCTGCCTATTTCCAGATTTAATAAATATCACTAAATTGCTCTCCCTGAATGGTTGTCCTGATTTACAAAGCTACTAGCAGTATGTGAGAGTTCCTGTTCCAACTGTATTGTCACCAACACTTGTAAGTTCAGACTTTCAGATATTTTCCCACTTCAGATGGGTATAAAATGGGGACTGGTTGTTTAATTTTTTTTTTAAGATTTTTTTTTATTATTTATTTGACAGAGACACAGCGAGAGAGGGAACACAAGCAGGGGGAGTGGGGAAAGGGAAGAATCAGGGTTCCCGCCGAGCAGGGAGCCCAATGTGGGACTCGATTCCAGGCCCCTGGGACCATGAGCTGAGCTGAAGGCAGACGCTTAACAACTGAGTCACCCAGGCGCCTGGGACTGGTTGTTTTAAATTAGATTTCCCTAACTGCTAGTGAGACTGAACATCTTTTTAACTCTTAAATGTCTGGCTTTCCTTTGCTGTGAATAGCTTCTTCTTATATTTTGCTTGTTTTTTATTTGGGGTGGCATGTTTTTCTTACTGATTTATCATTCTTTTTTTATTCTGAATTCTAATTCCTTATTGGTTATGTTTGCTGTAAAAATATTTTCCTGATCTGTGCCTTCACTAGTCATTGTTTATGGAGTCTTTAAAAATGCATGTTTTATTTTGTTTTGTTTTTTTAAATTAAGATACAATCGACATATTGTATTAGTTTTAAGTGTACAGCATGATGATTTGATATATTTATATATTGTGCACTGATCACCACAATAAGCTTAGTTAACATCCATCACCACATATAGTTACAGTTTTTTTTCTTGTGATGAGAACTTTTAAGATTTACTCTTAGCAACTTACAAATATATAATACGGTATTGTTAACTAGGGTCTTCATGTTGTACATTACATTACATTCCCCAGGACTTATTTATCTTATAATTGGAAGTTTGTTCCTTTGACTCACTCATACATTTCGCCCAACGCCCTCCCCCGCCAACCAGTCTGTTCTCTGTATCCATGAATTTGGTTTTTTTTCAGATACCCATATAGGCGAGGGTGTTTTTTTTTTAATATAGTGAAATATATTTATCTTTTCCTTTAAAGTTTGTGCTTTTGTCTCTTGTTTAAGAAATTCTTCCTTAGCCTGAAGTCATACATATATTTACCCATATTTTCCTCTAAGTTTTGTAAAGTTTTTCTTTGTCTTTAATCTACCTAAAATATATATATTTTGGCATGATGTAGAAAACTTTTTTCTCCCAAATGGACATCTAATTGTCCAAGCCCCCATTTATTAAATTGCTCATCCTTTCCTTATACTTTTTAAAAATGCCACCTCCATCATTTATGAGATCCATAGTTACATCTGTGTGTTTCTTTTCTTTTCATTAGGCTATCTTTGTACCATTACAGTGGAGTAAAATGCTTTATGTCTTGACATTTGGCAGGGTGAGTTCCCCTACTGTATTCTTCAAAATTGTTTTAGTTATTTTTGGCCTTTTTGGTCTTCCATATGGATTTTGGTATCAGTATATATACTTTCTACAAGGCAGAAAAACAGATGATTAAAAAAGTTTTTTTGGATGCTAATATCTTCAAATAACTTTCTGTGGAATTTCAAGCTGGAAATACTTATTTAACACTTTTTCTATTTAATTTTTGGATCTCCATTGAAATGCATTATGAAGTTGATACTATCCTAACTTCAAATCTGCTGCTGAATTTGGCTGTTCTGAATTTTGGTACTCAGAGTTTAAAAAAAAAAAAAGAACCAGTTTGACTAAGCTGAAGAGTGTTTGGTTGCAAAAAATGAGGGTTTTTGTTTTCTTAAGTAGCATTTGAATTGAAATGTAGAGGTAAGGCCAGGTAATCGCTTTCTTTTCTCCTTTTGTCATTAAGTAGAGATAGAACAATGGGTGTTATTTGAGAGCTGCCCTTCTAACCTTTGCTGCTCTTAAAATGCCTTCAGGTCATCACAGGTTTCTTAGTGGTGTTTTAATTTTTTAATTTAATGTTTAACTTCAGAGAGAATTGCTTAGAAACATTTACCTTGTTGAGCTGCAGGGAAATGGTTAGGTAATGGTGTCTATTGGTGACAATAAGGGATTTCATAACACGTTTATTTTGGGGATTGAGTAAAAATAGGACTGACAAACTTTCATTTAATTGGAAGTTTACTTTGATTTATTTCATCCTTAAGACATCTAATATTGGAAATGAATTTTAACATTAAAAAGCAGGAAGAAGTGGGCACCTGGGTGGCTCAGTTGTTAAGCGTCTGCCTTCCGCTCAGATCGTGATCCCAGGGTCCTGGGATCGAGCCCCGCATTGGGCTCCCTGCTCAGCAGGAAGCCTGCTTGTCCCTCTCCCACTCCCCGTGCTTGTGTTCCCTCTCTCGCTGTGTCTCTCTCTGTTGAAAAATAAATAAAATCTTTAATAATAAATAAATAAATAAAAAGCAGGAAGAAGTCTAGGGCTTTTATTTTTAAAATGTATTCTCCATTGTACAAACTTCCAGAATATTTTAGATTATCTTCATTGAAAATGAATTTGCGTCATAGTTGTTTCATAAATATTTTGAGGTTTTGTTTTTTTTTTCTCACTTATCTCATTGCCTTTGTCCAGTGGAAGAAGAAATGATACTTAAAGCATTCAATTTATTCTCTTCTATGATTTGCCATAATTTGGCCCTAGATCCTTCTGTGTGTGTATACCTATAGAGAGTAGTTTCTGGTTCAAAGTCCTGATTTTTCTCAGTTTCTCATCCATTTTCTGTTGTGAATCTTACTTGGCCAGGTTCTTTAGCTATGTGTGGCTGAGAGAGAGAGAGAGAGAGAGGGAGGGAGAGGGAGAGAGAGAAAAGAGTTAGCTATTCTCCTCTGGAGTCTTCAGCAGGACTATATATTATGGTGTATGGAAGTTTTTCCTTTATTATAATACAGTGGTCTTAGACTGTGGTTATTTTTTGTTCTTTCTCTTTTTTATGTTAGTTGGTTTATTTCAAGTTTAGTAATGACTGAGATATGCCTAGTCAGAATTCCTCTGCAGGTACATGTAAGAACATTTGGTTGGAATTGAAGATAGCTGTTCATTTATTCATTCACGCATCATATATATATATATATATATATATATATATATGTTACGAATAGAGTGACCATAAAATTTATTAGCCATAGCAGGACATTTTTGAGAGTGAAAGGAGGCATTAAGACAAACAACAAACAAACCAGGGTCTTCCTGGCAAACCATCGGGCCCTGACCACTGTGTATATACTTCCTATAACCAGGAAGTTTTTTAAAACCTAGTTAACTCTTTTAGGATGGGAAAGGAAGGGAAGGAGTTGATTAGAAGGAAGGAGGAGGCTTCTGTATAGTCACTGCATCTTTTAATATAAAACAAACACCCAGAGACTGCAGGTTTATTGGGTGCTAAGTGTGCCTGGCTGTGATCTGCTAGTTTCATTAACTTCACATACCCTGTCTTGGTCCTGCTTTTCTAGACATTGTATCTCTACTTTGCTTCCTTATTATCCTTAGACATTTTTGGTGTGTGTGTGTGGGGGGGGGTAGAACTGACATATATCATATTAGTTTTAGGTGTACCTTAGACATTTAAAAAAATGATCATTACCTTCTGCATTTCTTTTATTTTGAAATGGTAACATACTTCTGGCCCTGGTCTTTGTTACTATTTTTCTTATGTTATTATAGTTACAGTAATTAGATTTCCGGACCATTCTCTAGGCAAATCAGTTAGCCTTTTTTTTGACCATTTGAGAAGAAGGCCTCCTAGTAGCCCATGTGCTTTTCATTCCTGTCCAGTGACTGAAGTCATAGGTTTTATGTGGGTTTTTGTCTTTTTTGGATTAAAAAGAATCTGCAAGGAGCACAGACTTTTACCTCAGATCTGAATCCTGCTAATCTTGGACACAGCAGAACAGCTTTGTGTGCCTGTATTCCAGCACCATTGCTTTGCAGTTTGCTCTTTCTCTAAAGGGAGAATGAGGGGGGGGGGGGGGGGGGGGGGGGGGGGGGTGATGGATGGAGGAAGGCGGGGGCTTTCCTTGTGTTGGCTGTATGAACTGTTTTGGAAAGAGTCATTTTGTTTTTGTGGGTAACACCACCCCCCCCTCCCCTTTTCTGAAATCTATCCCTGAAAGCACAAAATATGGGAGTGTGTGTTTGCTGATAGTCAGATCAAAGGTTCCCAGGGGGCTGGACTACCTGAAAAGGGAAAGGGGATAGAAAGCTCTCTGCAGCCTGACCTCTCCACTCTCTTTGTGACCAAGTTTTTGATAGGCAACTGGATAGAAAGCTGCAGGCATGACCTTCCCAGGTCTGAGATGGAATGTGAGTATCTGTGTATGGATTTGGTAACTTTGAGCTATCTGAGGTGGAAAAAAGACAGTAACATATATGCTAACATAAATATTGAAACATTGTTCATCTTTCATCAGAGCCCCTTGGTTCAGAATCCTTTCCTTCAGCAAGAGTGAATGTAACTAGTAACTAATATTGTTTAAAAGATTGACATGTGTGGCACAAAGGTAAGTGTAACTTACCTGAGTAACTTCTTCACCCTTTACAAATGTTTACAGGTTGAAAGAATATAGTTTGACAGAAGAGCCAAGTGATTTTGTAGTGTTTTACTTTCTGGTTTTCCTACGGTTCAGAAGATAACTTACCTGGAAAAAAAAAAGCGGCGGGGGCGGGGGGGGGGGGGGGGTATTGCTTGTGGAGTGTAATAAATTATTTTAAACCTCATTCTTTTCCCTTCAGGTTGTTGCTTTGTTGTTTTTAAGCTTTTGGAAACAGAGAATCGGGATGAATTTTTCCTTGAGGGACGCTGCTGACGGCAATCGTATAACACATTATGCTTTTATGAATCTGTTAAAGCACTTTAAAATATTTTATCTATTTTGGCATTGTGATTAAAAATATATGGTCTGCATTAACCTCTTAGAATAGATGTTTATTAAAAACATATCCTTATGGACTTATGAAAATAATTATTAGAAATGATGTGTTTATGAAAAGGAGAACAATCTCCCCAAAATAAATGTTTTTATGGAAACAACAAACTCCTTGCTAGATGTCCTCTTCTGACTTATGGTTCTACTAATAATGTCATAAGTTTACAACAGGACTGAGGCTTTTAATTCTCCAATCCCTTTGTACAGTTAAGTGCTGGCTGGAATTTTCTCTAGGCTGAAAGAATGACACATTCAAGAAGTCTTTGACAGTGTTTAAACACCTCTTATCAAAACTTAATTTCCATGAATGATTGATTTTGGCACTTGATGGAAGGCTGAAGAATGTTCAATTGCCCCATTTTCATGTGCTAATGAAGCCGAAAGTGACTTAAGGGGATTTCTTTACACTGTGGCAGCCTGTTTGGATATGCACAGGACTTCTTAGGTTTCTCTCCCAGGGTTTGTCTCTACTAAATAGTTGTCTTATTGAGTAACTGTGGCTAATCTGTCTGCTTGGCCACA
This sequence comes from Phoca vitulina, assembly GCF_004348235.1. Taxonomy (NCBI): domain Eukaryota; kingdom Metazoa; phylum Chordata; class Mammalia; order Carnivora; family Phocidae; genus Phoca; species Phoca vitulina. The sequence continues at coordinate 53,974,623 of NW_022589712.1, read as the reverse complement.
GGCCTTGGCCTTCCTCTGTAGAGCGGACTGTAATTAGCAAAGCTGTCAAACCAGGTGTTTAATTTCAAGAGGACTTATTTTGTACAAATCTTCCAGTAAAAATCAATGAGGTTTAGATTTTCTGTTTGTTCACAGGCACTCCTTGGGTATTAGGTTTTGAGTAAAATCAATACAGAAAACATTTTAAAGTGGAAAAAAAGCAACTTTCAATTCAGACTTTGGCCTTAAAAGTTTGACCACTGAATTCCATTTTTCACACACTGCGCTCGAATTTTTATTAAAACACTTACTCCAGTCTTGGCTGGAAATACAAAATTTAAGGATTTCCTGCCCCCTTTGTAGGTGGGAATTGAATGAGGGAGAAGAAAAATAGGAAAATACTTAAGATTCTCTCCACTAAAATATATGCTGTTGGTGGATTTAAATCTCGATGATTATGCTACATGTTCTTTTATAATCATATTCAATATAATTTGGTAACAGAAACCAGAAAACTTTAGCTATACATATCCTTCTGGATTGAGATTCCCTTGGTGTTTATAATTCTGTGGATTCCAGAGAGGTTACTTCTCTGGCTTCTGAAGACTTCTGAGCCTGAAATAAGTCACTAGCCTGTTAAGTTCGAAACAACAGTCCTCATCCAAACTGCTTATTACTTCCTCACAGGTTCCCTTCCCTCTAATGAAGGTGTCTGAGTCCTTGGAGCATGGAAAGTACTGTGTTCCCGGGAGATCAGATCCTTGTTTAGATTGAGGCGAACGTGCTGTGTGTAAACACTTAAGCCTCTCCTTATGGGTGTGTTCAGACTCAGCCAAAACCAATGGTGTGACTTCTCTACACAGTTGATTACTGACTCCTGGCACAATCTTTACTTTTGTAGGAATGGGAAAGCGTGTCAGGAGAAAGAAGAGGCTTTGCTTCCTCAAAGGACCCCTGCTAATGGGCTTGCAATTAGGAGAATTTAATCAGTTTGCCTCGTGGGGAGAGCCTAAATTCTGATGAAACTGAAGCTTGCTCTTCTCTGAAAACATCATTTAGCTCCATGCCACGCTGTTTGTACTTAGAAGACACCTTCTCTCTTCCTCCATCCTCACACTAGTTAGCCCAGTCCATCCCCCCATGGAAGAGAAAGAGGGTAGAAAATAAGACCATTACCAGTTATCAGCAAGTATCCTCAGGGCCTGGGGGGCCTGTATAATGGAGAAATGACTCTTCTTTCCTGTCCTGTCCCGGTCCCAGCCACCCCATGCTCTCCATCAGCTGCCCATCTGCTCCCCACTCAGCCACTGTGTGGTAGTGAAGAGAAACTATTCACCTGGAAGACAGGAATCCTCCCCGTGCCTTCTGTCCTTTGACAACAGAGCACAGCCGTCTCTTTCCCTGGGCCAGGGTGTATGTATCCTAGTAAGTTTACCTAACTCCCATGTTCAGTAATTGCTTATGCCACTTGCATATAATTTGGAAGGTGTGCTAACAGATGATAATACACTGCACTCAAATTAATTATTATTATTTGCCTTCTCTGCAATGTATTTCACTGGGGCTTTGTCACAATTAGATCTGACCTGTTTTCTCTTTGTGATTTCTCTCATTTTTTTCTTACTTTGTGTCATTGCTATTTGACATGTTCTTTAGGAGTTGGTGAATCAAAAATATTTTGACATAAAAATAGCCATCATTTCATTTTTGTTACAATGCTATTTGAGCAGACCACTCATGTAAAATTATCTACTATAACATCTTCTGAATTATATATACGTAAAGATGAGAGAGAGCTGGCCATTAAAAAGTTATATTCAGAACTGATTTTCTTGGTACTTTTCTTTTTTAAGTTTATTTTTAGTAATCTGTACACCCAACATGGGGCTCAAAGTCACAACCCCAGATCAAGAGTCACCTGTTTTTCAGACTGAGCCAGCCAGGCACCCCTGATTTCCTTGGTACTTTTAGATGTTTTAATTTCTCAAGACATTTATTTTTTATTTTTTTAAGCATAAATTCTTTTTTTTTGAAGATTTTATTTATTCGACAGACAGAAAGAGCACGAGCAGGGGGAGCAGCAGAGGGAGAGGGAGAAGCAGGCTCCCTACTGAGCAGGGAGCCCAGATGTGGGGCTTGATCCCAGGACCCCAAGATCATGACCCGAGCCAAAGGCAGACACCTAACCGACTAAGCCACCCAGGTGCCCCAAGACATTTATTTAAAAAATTTTTTTAAAGGTTTTATTTATTTACTTGAGAGAGAGAGTGGGCGAGAGAGGGCATAAACTGGGGGAGGGGCAGAGGGAGAGGGAGGAGACTGAGCAGACTCCCCACTGAGCAGGGAGCCCATGACCTGAGCCAAAGGCAGATGCTTAACCGACTGAGCCACCCAGGAGCCTTTCTTAAGACATTTAAACAAAGGAGGAAATATATATACATTTCCCACATTATCTAGATTTTTCCCTACTTCTTTATTGCTGAAGACCTTCTCCTACTGTCACTCCTCACTTGAGGACTAACCAACGCAGGCTTGCCTACCCATTCCATTGCACGGGTCAGCCTTCGACTCTCTCCAGCTCCAGGCTCTCCCAATGACAGTCCTTCCTTCACGGTGGTGTCAGCTTAAGCTTCTTGCTGCACTAGACGCTACACACTATGAGGGCAGGGGCCAGGCCTGTCTTCTTCACTGTACCCCTTTCATTCACTGAGTGTTTGTTCAGTGAAAAATGCACCATTGTGATGAAATCTTTTATCTCCAGAGCCTATAATGGCTTTATATTATATACAAACTAAACTTTAAGTACCTTAATTCCTCATTCTTGTCAAAGCCTGTTAGGAAATGGCCCCAACATTTCTCACAGGACTCATCCTATTGGAAATGCTCTCCTAGGCTTGCCTTCCTTCCGGTCTTGTGGCAGTGATCACATTCTGCTATGTGTCCAAGGCTTCCCCTTCAGCCATGCTACCTTCTCTTGTCTTCATCACTATTTTAATCAGTATTATCTCTTGCGTAGGGACTCTTACGCACTTGGTTTTGCTTCTCAGCATAAAGTAAACTCACTTTGACAAAAGATATTTGAAGCAAGGAAATTGGACGAATTCCAAATGGATGAAATGCACTCTAATTATATATGTGACAATTAAGTTTTAAAATGTTATTCATATGCTTCAAAGTGGATTCATTAGAGTTCCATTTTATAGTGTAGCAAATGTTAACAGATATTTTAGGACTGCTTTATCTTCCTTCTGGTCCAGAGAGCAGGATCACACTAAAATAAAGAAGAAATTTAGAAAGGCTCTAAATTTACTTTGGTGAGTAATTAGCACTCTTTAGGCAAAGCATTCTCTGAGGGTTATGTTTTGTTTTGATTTTCATACAAACTCTGCTCATTTCAAAAATTCACACATATTCAGAACTGTAGTAAAGGAGAAAGAGGGTACAGAAAATATATATCTACCTAAGGATATATGGAGGAAAGAAAAAACTATATCTAGGTGGAGAAACTAGAATTAATGAAGTGGGTCTAAATAGGAGAGAAAGCCCTGAGATGATAGAAGGAGCTAACAGGAGGGGTTGGAGGCCAGAGAGAGTTGCTGAGCTTCTGCTGGAAGAGGGATGTGATTATCTCCTCCCTCATGAATATCTGACTCACCACGATAGGTCAAGTCGGAGTCAACAGAAGTTCAACAGGCCACTCAGAGAGCTAAGGCGTCCCCAAAGCTGCCCAATGCTCCTCTCTGGGAGGATGGTGAGGCCTGGGTAGACTCTTTGCAAACTAAGTCAGCTTGTATAATTAAGCCTCACAGCTTGAGACACCCAAGAATCTGGCAGGGCGCTCTCCTATAAGCGCTTCTAATCCTTAATGTTTTTTTCATGAAGGAATAGAACCCCCTTCTCAAAGAGAAGTTTTCTCAAAGAAAAGTTTGCTCAGAATCTAAATCAATAAAACATATATGTGATAGCTTAATATTATAAAGGAAATGTATAATACTAGAAACTTATTTTATGTATATAAATTTAAAGCATTTATTTATTATGAGATGAATCAGTTCAACACTTTTTGAAACCCACCTGTGAAATCTATGGTTATGGATGATAGTTACAGCCTTACATCAGCCTGGGCATCCAATTAAATTCTATATGTTGTTTTGTGTTTACCTTGTCAAATCAACCCATTTCATGAAAGTATTGCCCAATTGAGTTCAATTCATCTTAAGGCTAATTAACCTTATTATATCTGTCATCAGTTTCTCTTTTTAAATTTTCTTTTTTTTTTTAATTTCTAGTTTTAAGATCAAAAAGCACCCAAAACATGTAAGTGCCAAAACTAGAGCTATCTCCAGCATGCCACGGTGGACCTGTGTTATCACAGCGTGCCGGGTCATGGCAAGGGTTTATTTGTTATCGTACAACTCCCTTTTGGCAGAGAATCTGCAGGGGGCAATGCCTCCAAGCCTTTCCCGGGATCTCACTGAGCCCAGCCTGTAGGGACTGGAGGTCCATTCAGATGGCCTTACATGCATGGACTTGAGCAGGGCTACATTTTTAAAAAGACCCATGCAAAGCAAGTGGCCTTCTAATCAGTAATGGGCACCTGAGGATTTTAGCTGTAGCCACAGAATAACAGCAGACACAGCCCACAGAGTTCAGTTTGGAAGCTATTCGTCTAGTGCATGTGGCTCTATTCATCCCCGTCTGGTATAACTTTTCATCTTCATTGTCCTCTCTCATTGCATCTTTTTGTCTTGGAGTAGTTCTCTTCTGTTCACTTGGTTTAGCTTTCTTATTTTGAAGTATTAAATTGCATTGTTACAGATATTACCCAAGATTCACAGAAGGCATAAATTTGTCACTTTTTATAATAGACAATAACAGAGGTAAGACTCCGTGAGGAGCTTCCAGCACCCGATTTTGGCCTGGCCCGTGAAAGGGAAATTGACACCATACCAGGATGTCTTGATGTTGAGTATGGTTATCAGAAACCTAAAAAGGCCCTTTGGTCCTTTTTTTCACAAGACCCGAATTCTTCAGTCAGTCTCTAGACAGAGAATATAGGACTTGTTTGGGTCTTGCCTTCTGGGATAGAAGTAGGGGGCTGGTGTGTGAGTGGAGTAAGCTCTGTACGTGTGAGGAACAGGATACTCTAGGCCATTGTCCTTGACCAGAAGTGCCCAAGGACACAAGTCAAGAACCCCCTCACTCTCTCCTGCTTCACACCCCATCTGGGCACTAATCCCTTCACGAGGGCTCCCCCGGCCCATGACCTTATCTAAACCTAATTATCTCCCAAAGGCCCCATCTCCAAATATGATTACATTGGGGTTAAGACTTCAACATATGAATTTGGAGTGGGGTGACATGATTCAGTCCGCAACAGTGGGCTATATGGTCTCTATCACAACTACTCAACTCTGCCATTGTAGTATAAAGCAACCAGAAAAAAAAAAAAATGAGTTAAGTATGCTGAAATTTGAATTTCATGAATTTCCATGTAAAAACTTGTCACGAATTATTCTTTCCTTCTTTCTTTTTTTTTTTTTACTATTCAAAAATGTAAAAATGACTCTTAGCTCATGGGCCATACAAAAACAAGCAACAGGTCAGATTTGTCCTCTGGGCCAGAGTTTGGCAGCGCCTGACCTACAAGGCCACACTTGTCTGGCCCCTTTTGCTTCTCTGACCTTCTCGACTTTCTCTTACCACTCTCTTCTCCACCTGAGGCCAGCCTCACTGTCCTCCGCATATGCTCTTAGGCTCTTTTCCTCTATCCCCAATCTCCAAGGGACTGGTCCTCTTCTTTTTTAAAGATTTTATTTATTTGAGAGAGAGAGAGACTGAGAGAACAAGTGGGAGGAGGGGCAGAGGGAGAAGCAGGCTCCCCACTGAGCAAGGAGCCCAACTCAGGACTCTATCCTAGGACCCTGAGATCATGACCTGAGCCGAAGGCAGACGCTTAACCGACTGAGCTACCCAGGCGCCCTGGTCCTCTCCCTTTATTGGGTTTGGTCACATCCTCACAGGGGCCTTTCCCAACTGGTCTTAAAAGACTATCCTCTTGTCCTGCTTTATTTTGTTATTTCATAGCTCTTATCACTGTCTAAATGCAAATATCTATTTATTTACGTCTTTATTGCCTGTCTTTCCAGCCAGAATGCTAATTCCATGAGGAAAAGGAACTCCTGTGTCCCCAGTGTCTAGATCCATTTCTAGGACTTAAAAGATGTTCGATGGAATACTTAAATAAAAAATATCGAATAAATGAATGACTTGAATGAATGCAGACGCTGAAGTGTTTAAGATTTTTAAAAAGCTTGAACCAGATTATTCTAATATATGTTATCTATCTTTGATATATAATAGCTGCTACTATCATCACATTTCCAAAGTTTGGATTTATCCTGACAAGATAGAAAGTGTTGCTTTTTTTTTTTTAATAGAAACTTAAAAGGCAACAGTTGGTTTTCTGGTGACAGGTGTCTTTCTCTCTCTTGTGATAGCTAAAGTTGTAAATTATTGAGACCAAAATAGTTTGGGAAGATGATGAGCTGAGTTTTGCTTGTTTTGTCTGTCTTTTTGTGAGACAGGATTGAGAAGAGAAGGAGGCCTAGGGATAAATAGGTTCATAGAGTTCAGGACAGTCCCCTGGGATGCTCAGTGAGTTTCCTTACATGTGAAAGAACAGAGCCTTACCCTTGGAGTCTGAGTAGTGGCCATCTAGAGGCCACCCCCTGCCCCTGACCACAAGAATTCCCTTTTCTGGGCCCGATAACTCAAAGGTGGGGAGGTTTCGTTTCTTCCTTTCTTTTACAAGGTGGTAATCTCTTAGCTGCCTATGGAAATAAGGCTGCTTTGAAAGAGGAGCTTTACACATTGTAAACTTTTCCCCCAGGGCAAGTCAGCCATCCTTAATGCTTCTTGAAATTAAAATTTCTTCTCCCTCTCTCTCTTTTCTTTTTAACTTTGGTTAGTGAAGAAGAAAGTGAACTTCTCCACACTTGTTAAAAAGTGCTGCTTGGGTAAAAAAGAAAAAAAAAAAGGTCTGTGTCTGTTTCCTCTACAAATGTGTAAAATCATCAGTTTTGAGTTTGCATTAAAATGCTGCAAACTACTCAAGATTTAAATGAAAGGCAAGGTGCTCAGTGGTGAATATAACATGCCACCTTTTGTGTAAGAAAGAGGGGAAAAGGAGAATATCTATTTGCATTTGCTTCTGTTTGCTACAGAAGGACTGGAAGAATAAAGAAAGCAGTCTGTGGTTTCTGGTGGACAGGTGGGAATGCGAGGGGCTGGTGGGAGGCAAGGTTGGAGACAGAACCTAGGGTGAGACTCTCCCTGTGTATTTTTTAATACGATTCTGACTTTTTTTTTTTTTAAAGATTTTATTTATTTATTTGACAGAGAGACACGAGAGAGGGAACACAAGCAGTGGGAGTGGGAGAGGGAGAAGCAGGCTTCCCACGGAGCAGGGAGCCCGATGCGGGGCTCGATCCCAGGGCCCTGGGATCATGACCTGAGCCGAAGGCAGCCGCTTAACGACTGAGCCACCCAGGCGCCCCCCATTCTGACTTTTGAATCATACAGCGCATTCCATATCCAAAAATGTTAAATAAAAATAAATATTTTCCAAATTCCCAGCTCCCATCTTATTTTGATCTTTGCACTTTGTCTTCCAGTGTTTTCTTTTTCTCCTCCTTTTTTTTGAGGGAGGTGCAATTTTCTTAAAAATGTGGTAAAATACATATAATACAAAATTTACCATTTTAACTATTTTAAGAGTGCCTTTCAGTGACATTAAGTACATTCACAATGTTGTGCAACTGCCACCAATATTCATTTCCAAAGCTTTTTCATTATTCCAAACAGAAGCTCTGTACACATTAAACAATAACACTCTCCCTTTACATCCCCTGGTAACCTCTATTCTACTTCCTTTCTCCATGAATTTGGCTATTCTAGGTACCTCATTTAAGTGTAATCATACAATGTTTCTTTGTGTTTGGTTTCTTTCACTTCGTGTAATGTCTTCAAGTTTCGTATGTGTTGTAGTATGTATAGACTTTCATTCCTTTTTGTGGCTGAATAATATTCTACTCTTTGTATATACCACATTTAGTTCATCCATTCATCTGTTGATGGACATTTGTGTTGTTTCCACCTTTTGGCTATTATGATTGAGTTTGACTGCTTTCTTCATACCATTTTATACTTAACAGCAAGTAATTATTTGCATTTTATCTTCCTCCCCTTCAAGACTAGGAACTTTGAAAGTAAGGGCATTGTCTTATGTAACTTATTCATCTCTGTATCCCCAGCACCAGTAGAGTAAAAAGCAGGTATTCAGTTGGCGCTTACTAAATGTCTGCCTGCTGCATGACTAAACCGTAGGTTGAAAATGAGTTTTGAGTTTACTTCATAAAGGACAAAGAAGAATCCAAAGGTATTTGTTCAGCTCTGTCAGCTGTGAAGCAATGATCTTGTTTATTGGGAATTAGTTCTAAGTTAAAGCACATTTAGATGATGGGAAGTAGCTGCAGAAACCATTTTCCAAACACAACATGGCAGCCAGAAGACAATATTAATGAATGTGGGCTAATAGAAAACACTCCTGCTCTTTGTGTGTGTGAATGTGGGTACGTGACTCCACCATGAACTGACCGTGGAGGATGACCCGTGCACCAATACCCTACCCCTGCCAGAGGGCACTGTGTTAAGAAGAAAGCAACTAAGTTTAGAAAAAGGCAAAGTGAAGCAGCAGTGGGATTTGGGGTAAGTTCACACAGTTGCTTGGCCAGTCTGACCCTGGGCAGATGTCCCCTCATCTCTCAATGATGGATGATGCAGCAGCTTTGACCAAGCTGAACAATCCTGGTGCCAAGGTCAGCTGCCAGAGTTTTTTTTTCCTTTTTGTAAAGGGACCCTGAAGGGAAGTTGATTTAGTGGCAGCCTCTCATGGTTGACTCCGTCAGTCATGGTGATGATGTGAAGGCTGAGGCAGATGAAAGACCAGCCCCACTTCTGGAATGAGAAATAAAGCCTGTGGTGAACTGAAAAAGAGGGGGAGGGGTGGGAGTAGGAAAGTTCTGTGTTATTGTGCGTGTTTGGCTTTTGGAGAAATGATATTGAACATGGTGGAATAGTAAAGCTGTAAAGAACCGTACTGATGATCTAGCCCAGCTTCTTGTATTTACTGGTGAGGAAATTAATAGACAAGTTTGCTTAGGAGGTCTCATAAGACCATATTACTCTGAGGATGAGTTGGGCAGATGCCATTTTCATCTGAACTGCTCAACCTTTATGAAATAATTTGATTTTCTAATGATGGCTATTCCTCAACAGAACACCATTTTTTTTTTTTTTACAAACCTGGAATTGAATATACATTTGACTCTAGAAAAATAAGTTTTCTAGTAATGGAATATATAGTTACTAAAATAGTCTTGTTAATGTAATGATTCACAGTTGGTTTTCTTTAGAACAGACTTAGCTTTACAGAAAATTGGTAAGATAGTACAGAGAGTTTCTTCTGTTATTAACATATTAGTATGGCTCACTTGTTACAATTAATGGACCCATGTTGATACCTTCTATTAACTAAAGTCCACACTTTTTTTTTTTCAGGTTTCCTTGGTTTTTACCTAATGTCCTTTTTCTATTCCAGGATCCTATCCAGGATACCATATTACATTTAAACATCATGTCTCCTTAGGCTCCTCTAGTCTGTGTTACAGTTTCTCAGATAACTCCTTGTTTTTAATGGCCTTGACAGGTTTGAGGAGTATTTGGTCAGGTATTCTGTAGAATGTCCCTCAATTGGGATTTGTCTAATTTTTTTTTCATGATTAGACTGGAGTAATGGGTTTGGGAGAGGACGACCACAGAAATAAAGTACCATTTCATCACATCATATCAAGGGTATGACCTTGGTCACTGGCTGAGCTAGTGTTTGTCAGGTTTCTCTACAGCACTCCCCCCCCCCCCCCCCCCACTGCTGCCACCTTTCCCTACTGTACTCGTTGGAAGGAAGTCATTATGTATAGATAAAACTTAAGGAGTAGGGAGTTATGTTCCATCTCTGAGGCCAGAGCATCTACATAAATTATTTGGTGTAGAGGGTTTTATATTCTAAGAAAAGTTTAATATTACATATGTTATTTACTCATGTAAATTTATTCAGGAGGCATCTCAAAATAACAAGAATAATTGAAATATAGATAAATCACAGATACTGAGTTAGTTGATAGCTTTTGATTATTTCTTCCCTCTACACTTAAAAAAATAGAATTGAAAACTTGATTAACTCACATTTTCATTCATTCGTGGCAGGAGTAAGCTAGCTAAAAATGGAGTGGAGTGCTTGGAGGAATATATGTGAATATTTCACATATTGCTTATTCAGCCTCGAGGTCATAAATGATTTCTTATGTTCATTTTTGCTTCGTTTCTTTTTCTCTGCCTCCCCTTTTTATTTTTGAAGTTTTACTTACTGTTGAGAAAGAGAACCAACATTTCCTTCTTGTATGGCAGGCGGTTTGCATTTATATTATCTGTTAGAAACTCTAAGAGCTGATTGGGGAGGGTGTGGTGGAGTATATTTTTTCCCATTTCACAGATGAGGAAGCTGATACTTGGAGAGAGGAAGCAGTTGACTGAAAGTTTATACAGACTAATTTGGATGCAGTCCAGCTCTGCAGAAGCCTTGCATGCTCTTGGTGTTCTACTCTGTACTTCTATCCCAACCTTTTGTTCCTGTCCTTCGCAGTGAATTTGATAGAGGGAGCCAGAGAATTTATCCCAATTCAAAGAATATTCTTGGCATTGCACAAAGACCACTTTTCTATGACTTGCATAATTTATAAACTGATTGTTGGCCATTAGTTACTTGGACAAATCCCTTCACACCTGAATCTCAGTTTCCAAATGGGTACAAAGAGAACTTGAGTAGGTCACCTTAGCCTTCCCAGAAATCATACCTGTATTTTCTTCTGGGTCAGCCCTGCCTATTCTTTTTTAGCTTCACATTCTCTGAGGATTTTGATTCTGCTGCAGTGGATTTGGGCTCTTATAAAAGGCTAACTAGCATTAAGAAGTACAGTAAAAAAAGTAGGCCATTCATAACAATAACTTATTAAAGATAGTTTTATTTGGTTTTTGGTAATTGAAGAAAAACACAAGTGTGCACACTAAATCAAGTTGGCAAGAGTGTGTAATCTGATGCCAAGTGTAAACTGACCAGACTTACTGACATCAGACTCTCTGATTACTTGTTTTTGATGATTATTTTTTAAAGTACTTCCAGTTTCCTATGTTTGGGTAGTTTCCCTTCTTGATCTCCTCTCCTACTCCCATTCCAATTCCGGCAAAAGATGCGGAGAATGGAGGAAAAGCCAGCAAAGACTGTGTGTGTGCAGGGCGGGCAGCGATGCAGCACGTCGGCAGAGGCTCCCTTGAGTTGTCATTTGTCCCCATAACTAAGACGGCACCCTGGAGCGGGGGAAGCCTGACAGGGCTGGTGCTCTCGGAGTTCACCCCAGAGGCTCTTACTCCATTACCTGGGGGCAAAAGGAAGCTTTCTGGAGCACTATTGTAGGAAAAGGTAATGCTAGCCATGCTGTTCATTAAAAAGCCAAAGAAACACTGCCACCCTTCCCTCAACTGGAATGTTTATTTCTTCAAGTATGTGCCCACAGCCCAGAGATTGTCACTAAGTCGATTGGTCATTCTGAGAAAGTCATTTCATGTCCGGGGTTTCAGTTTCCTCTTACCTAAAATGGGAGTTCCAGTATCTGCTTTCTTATCCAAAAGACTGCTATAAGGATAGAGTAAAATGAGAGAGAGCGTAAGAAGTATAGGACGCCCCAGAAGCATAATGACATTTCTGTTAAAGGAGCAAGTTATTTTGTCAGAACTGGAAACATAAAATTCCAGGTGTATCGTCTAGTTAGTGAGGCACGTGCGCCCTTAAGCAATAAATAGAATCTTGAATATCATTTTCCTATTTCTTAAAAATTTAAGGTCATCACCATGAATATTGGTTACAAAATTGTTTGAGGCCCCTGGTGTCAAATTTAGAACGGGGCAAGTTATTCTGTAGGCTACTCCGTGATTATCCAGGCAAGGGGAGAGCCACTGCATTTTGTTAGGGGAATATCTATCCGCCTATTTGTTACTTGTGAGAACAAACAGAAATGTTTACCTTGGTACAAGAAATATTAGCGAATCAAAGCAGATATTCATACCACCCCCCCCAAAAGAATTGTTCAAGGTCTTTGTCCTTTATTCCAAGTGACTTCAGGCTGCTGTGTGTGTGTGTGTGTGTGTGTGTGTGTTCAGTTCTTAATTATTCTGCTTTTTCACTTTTTTCCTCCCTGAAAGACTGTCAGCTGCCCCTCTTATGTTATTAATGTGGTTTCCTTCATCCTTTCTGATTGCCTTTTCTGATTTTCTGCTCTGGTGCTTGGAAATGTGGTAATTAATTCATTAGCATTGTCTTTGATATAAGTAAATGACCGGCAGTGGGGAATTGCCAAGATTTGTGGACACAACCTTTGTTGCCTCTCTATTGGTTATTTGGTCTGTTAAACACCATGGACATTTTTCTTATTTTCTTTCTTTTCCTCCACTGCAGTGTATTTTATATAATGTTTGTATGATTCTGGCACTTACTAAGACTACCTTCATGTTTAACAGTGGTTTTTTACTAAGACTACCTTAGTGTTTAACAGTGGTTTAGATCTTAGTGATTTAAAGTTCTGATCAGCCCTCAGCTCCTCTAAGAAGCTTTCCTTAAGCAGGCAAGGGAGGTCATTACTTTTTCTTCATTGACAGGAACTCTGCTTAAACCCTTGTGTTGTCACCTCTGTGGAGTCCGCTGGATTCTTACCTCTTGCTGAAGAGTAGGGACCATACCTCTTGCCTGAGAAAGCCTGGATGCTCTATGTGTACTTCTGTCTCGACTTTACAAATACGGAAACTGGGGCTGGTGTAAGTGGCAGAGCCAGCGTTGGGACTGATAGAATCTGTTGGTATCTGACTCCAGGTTATCTTTCTACCACATCTCAACTGTGACCTGGATCCTTAACTTTTTCCTCTGGTAAGAGATCCAGAAAAATCAAGCTGAGTGACTACATGTCCGGATCAGTGTTCCTGAAGCCTGTTTGATTCCTTTTAAGCCTAGCAGGCCATCTTTCCCTCGGAGCACGGTCCTGTGGCTGTCTCACAAACCCCTCAAGTTAAATGCAGGCATTTGTGTGCCTGACTATGACCAGAGCCTTTTTCAAAGTTTCAGGGATCTTTGGCCCTTAAAAAATTGGTATATACTGTACTCGCTTCAGCAGCACATATACTTAAAAAAAAATTGGTATATACTAACATATTATTGTTTTTACACGACAGATGACACTTTTCCTCCACCAAATTAGTACTATGTCCCAGTTGGAGGATGAAAATACTTCAGACACCTCATTTTATTTGCATGATGTGACAACAACGACAGATTGCAGTTGAAATTTTAAATTTGTCTCAGACTGTTTGTTTATGAGAGGAAATGGATGACTTTCTTATGAGACAGACATGTCACATTTGAAAATGTCATTATACTGTAAATTCAAACTATTATTTTCTGCATTCTTAATCATCCGTCCAGGGGAAGAAGTCACATTGAGAAGATGTGAAGTTTTTAAAATCTCACCGAATCTGAGTCTGTATTTTTCTACCCAGTAGAGTACAAATGAAGGCGTTGGTTTTCCATGGGGGAAGGAAGAGCACTAACACTGATTTTTATACAACCGTACCAGACACCATGTTTAGCTTATCCTTCCAGGTTGTTCGCCATGCTCCAGGTAGAAAATCCCTCTTTCCTCTTAGCCATCAGCTTTGTAGTTAGAATATGTGTTAAGTAATATATTCATGCTCATAAAAAAAAAAAAGGAAATGAAAGTGATTCTGTGTAGAGGAAGGTGTTTGAGATCTAGTCCTTGGCAGCGAATCTCCTGTCTGCCTCATATTCTATTTCTTATCTCTGCAAGGTGGAACATCTTTGACCTCTGCAAGAAAAAGAATATGTAAAAGGAATGATTTAAAAATAAGTCATGCTGCATGTATTTGTGATTTTTTTGAGATAAGCACACCATGTCTGAGCTATCTGGTAAGGTTGAAATATGTTATCAATCAACTTCTTTCACATTTAAAAGGAGAAAAGAAGGGGAGGAGCATTGGAGATGGAGACCTTATGTTAAGTTTTGAAAAGCACTAGAGACCTTAAATGTTAAAATGCAAAATTGCCATTGTGTCATTTAGGCTCTTCAACAGCTGTATTCCTTTGTGTTGTTGAGTGCATTAACTTTTATGCCACGTGCGTGACATAATCCATAGCGTGAAATAGTCCAGAAACATGAGAGGGCTGAATTTTCTGTAAACGATACATAACTTTCAGCTTGCTAACATTCCTCAGGTTTAGTATGCTGGCAATTTTTAAGCTTAAAAACATTTAATTAGTATTTATTACCCATGATAATGGAAGTTAAAAACTGTGCTTCTTTTTTCAATTGCTTTCCAGTTACAATGCAGATTTGGAATATTCAAAATCTTGAATCTGCTTCCTAGAAGAAACTTTTTAGTATGAGGCTAAGAGGCTGCTTAGTTAGTATGTTCAGGCTTAATTGGGAGGAGATATATGTAAAAGTAATTAATATTCTCTCCTATGAAAAGGAAAAAGGATGATCTGTATCTTCCCATAACTCAAGTCTTAAAAGTGTAATAACATGTCCTTCTTAAACCTCTTCTTACGATCAAATAGATACTCTTTTGGGAGTTAATTAGTTGCTTGTACGGTTTTCTCAGAAAGTCAGTTAGCCTGATAACATACTAAATTAATGTCCTTCTGGTGTTTAGTCATGGAGAGTAATATGAACAGGTAAACATTACTAAAAGTTGGTAATCTTATAGACAGGGGACTCAGGAGTTTTGAAACAGACCTCATGCATTTCGTAAAGTAAATGAAACATTACGAGGCATTCTTTTATTTTCTCTCATTTCTTTTTCATTTATTTATTTCTTTCAACAGTCTTCCTGAAAATTCTATAACTCATGAGAGCTCTATTAATAGAGACATCTGTGATGGTACACTTTACTTTGTGAGCAACATTGAGGTCATACCTAATCAGGGAACTTATCTGAAAGAAGGTTGTTTTCATTTTCATCATTAATATAGTTTTCAATACAGGAGGAATCCTATTTGTGTATTTGATTTAAAGAGCAGAAAACTAAACAGTATGTTTTTCTCTGATACAGTGGAGGGGAGGGAGGAGTGTGAATTTCCTGCTCGTTAGTGACAGTAAGCGAAGGGTGTACTGAGCAGCGTCTGGGGGTCCCGCACCAGATGGGTATAACCTAATAATTAGTTACTCACTTCTTATTACGGCACTCAGATATGAGGTCTTTATTTTTCCTATCTTATATAGCGAGGTATCTGTGCAGGCAAAGATGTATATTTGTGGAAGGGAGCCTGTAGACTAAGAACGAACGCAGATTGAGATAGTCATGGATGAGAAGAAGCAAACAGAAAACTCCCCATCTGTGGGAAAACATGGACAAGCAAAACCACAGACAGGAAACAGTGCTAAATCCAAACGAGTCACAGCAGTACGTTTCAGCAAATGGGAAAGAGAATGTAAGATGTGCTGTTTTTACCAAAGACATGTGTCAGAGTTTGAGCATCGTCTACTGCAACTTCCATCTTCTCGGCCCCCGCTACTCCCACACTGTTGAAATTCAGATCCCCACCACCCACCTTATTTTACCACAATATGTCCTATGTGATCTATTCGGATCTCATTAAACTGATTTACTGGGCCCGCTGGCTCTGTTCACCCTCAGTTTATTCCTACTTTGTTTAAAATTCGGGAAGTGCTGGGGGAGGGGCAGGACATTAATCGCCGCACTTGTGCAAACCGAGTGCCAGCTGATTTATGGCAAAGGTTATAAAGGAAAAGTATTAAGTGTGCTTCATTCCATTTGGCAAAACCATCCTGCACAATGTCCGCAGAAACCCCAAGAGTCCTGTTTTGTAGAAAGAAGGGGGGAAAAGCTCCACCAAAGATGTGCTCTTCTTCTTTTGAGCATTAATTAAGACTGTAAATCACAGGCTACATGAAACAACTGTATACGACAGAACGTGGACGGTCCGGGAATTCTGCGGGGCTCGTGTGATCAGTCTGAATACCTACACCAAAGCCCTAATGGGAGGGCAGACTTCAAAGGGCAGTTTTGGCATGAAGGAGAGGTCTGCTCCAGCAGGGCAGGGAGAGAGAGTTGTAAAGTACAGGCTGCACGGAAAATAGGTGGTGGGGGACAGGGAAGGGAGGGGAAGAGAGGAGCGTTTCACTGCTTTTTCTGAAGACTACCAGATATGTATTAAGTAGTGTGTTATTCTTCTACCCTGAAACGGTGATTTTGATTTCATCATTTGGGCAATGTCTCCCGAATGAAATAATATCTCTCCTTCGGGAGAGAGACGAGTATTGCATATATTCTTCTTCTTCTTCTTCTTCTTTTTTTTTTTTTTTTTGCTGGTGTGAACTGTCCTTTTGCTGCTTTGTTGACCATTCTCCACCTCTTACTGCTGGGTTTCAGGCCATTCTGGAGTGGTGGTTAGCTCATTACACATGGTTCCCTGGAGTGGGTTTGCAAATTAGTGAATTTACCTACTTAATTCACCTT
Source organism: Phoca vitulina (assembly GCF_004348235.1). Classification (NCBI taxonomy): domain Eukaryota; kingdom Metazoa; phylum Chordata; class Mammalia; order Carnivora; family Phocidae; genus Phoca; species Phoca vitulina. Next base: position 53,957,925 of record NW_022589712.1, on the reverse strand, counting down.
CTCAGTGCAAGACCAGCTTTCAGCACACACGGAGCCGAGATAGTAGTGTTTTCCTTGGAGAGCTCTTCTGCATTCCTCATGAACCCTACAATACACATTGAATACCTGCAATAAATTTTTTTTTTTTCATTCTTCTTTTGAGGCTGATTAAATGTATTCTTTGCATTCAGAGATAATGTGGCTGATCCTCCAATGGAGCATATGTTTCTTTTTCTTCTGGTGGGGCTCAATTTCTGTTAGTTTTTCCTCACATCGAGCTGTTCCAGTGCCTGTTGGTCCAATTGTGTGTATTTTCAGCACAACAGTCCAAGACTAGGGGTAAGTCCAAGTTCATGGCTAGGGAACAGAATTTTAATGTTGGATCTTTGCTTGCTGAGTGTAGTATTCCTACTAACTGAGGTAATGCAACTGAAAATTATGCATGACCTCTCATTGAAAATACTGTTGTCTGGGTGTTATAATAGTGAACAGTGGAAAGCAAATTCAGTATCTAATAATAGGTTTGGTTAAATAAATCAGAATATGTTCATGTAATAGAATACTAAAACAGAGTACAGACATATAGGCATTTATATAGAAATGTGTTCACATCATATGAAATTAAAAGCAATAGGTAAGTATAATCCTATGTTTGATTTTGTTTGTTCACTTTATTGAGGTATAATTGAAGTAAACCAAACCACATATAATTAAAGTGTTCAGGAGTGCCTGATGGCTGAGTTGGTTGAGTGGCCAACTCTTGATTTTGGCTCAGGTCATGATCTTGGGGGTGTTGAGACTGAGCCCTGCGTCAGGCTCACACTCAGTGTGGTGTCTGCTTGTTCCTCTCTCTGCCCACCCCCTCAGGTGTGTGCACACACACTCTCTGTCTCTCAAATAAATAAATAAATATTTTTAAAAAATAAAGTGCTCAACTCAGTACAACTCAGTAAGTTTTGTTATCTGCAGGTACCTATGAAACCATTATCATAATCAAGGTAATAAACATTGTATCAGCATCCCCTCCAAAAAAAGTTTCCTTGTGACTCTCTGTAATCAATTAATGCATTCCTCCTTCCTTCCATCTGCATCTGCAGGCAAACACTGATCTGCTTCCTATCACTGTAAATTAGATTGCAATTTCTAGAATTTTATATAAATGGAATCATGCAGTATATGGCTTCTTTCCCTCAGCATGATTCTGAGATGCACCTGTGTTGCTCCAAGTATCAAGAGTCATTCCTTTATGTTGTTGAGTTGTAGTCCATTGCCTGTTTATGTCTTGATGCTCATTGCTCTGCTCATAGCTCCTTATAGCTCCCTTGTAGTTTTTCTTTGTTTCATAGCCTTATGAAACCTCACCTTAAGGATACTAAGCACATTCAGCTAGAGACTCAAAGGGACCCTTATGCAGATTTCTTAAGCTCCTTCTCTGCATAGCTCCCTTCTGTTTGGGTCTTTGCCTTACAAATTCGAACCACCTCTGCCTTCTTGTTCTTTGATATCTGGCACCTCAGGTTAATGAGACTGCAGTAGTCTTCTTGGGTTCCCTTCCTTTGCTGGTACCTGGTACGTGTCCTCAGGCAGAAAGCTGGGTGATAGTAAGGTCCATCTTGTTAGTTTTCCATCTCTCAGGAGTTAAGTTCTGTGTTGTCTATTCTGTGTCCGGAAACATTTGTATCCTGTGTTTGTCCAGTGTTCTATTGACTGTGGTTGGAGAACTGGATTAGTACCAGTTACTTATGACTGAAAATGTAAGTTCATGTGTATTAATTTGTGATTAATTAATTTGTTATGTATAATGTTCAGTGAGAAGATTTATTTTTAAAACTCTTAATCATTTTCCAAAAAAGGGAAAGGGGTGGCTCTTGGTAGGTGTTGTTATTGTCTTACTTATTAGAGCATGTATATCACTTTAACAGTATTCAGTGGGAGTGCAAAACAAGGAAGCATTAGTAGCATGTTTCATTTTCTGTTGTAGGGAGAAATTTTACTGGCTTACATTTCTTTGAAATCACTTTTCATTTTTCATTAGGTGCTTTCTTCATTGACTAGAGTGAACCAAAGCTAATATAGAACAATTAAAATATTCTCAAACATTCATTTACCAGATGAATCCCATGCTGATCCCATAGGCAGAGGAAGCTTGATTTTAGGATGTACATACTATCTGCTTAATGAGATAGAAAGAATGCAGCCTAGGACTTTCTGTTTTACTTTCAAATGCACTCCCCAATGATCTCTGACAGATTTGATGGATAAAAACAATCTGCTTCAGAATCAGGTGGGAAAAAGCCCATACAACCTTGATTTTTGGTGTTTTCAGTATTATATTTTATCATCTTCCAACGGTTTAGCTAAAGGTCACAAAAGGAAAACACAACTATAACATACAGAATAGGCATACAGCTGGTAAAGCCCATGCCCTTTTTTTCATCCATACTTTGGGAATCTACCAATGGTGTACCAAGGCTTGATTTTTGACTAGACACTTCTAGAATTTCTAGAAGTCTTAGCCAAACTAGAATTTCTTTCTGAAGTCTTAGCCAAACTTTACCAATTACTTGGCTAGAATTATTCCCAGGGTATTTTTTTTTTTTAAGTTTATTTTGTAACTTTTTTTTTTTTTTAAGATTTTATTTATTTATTTGGCAGAGAGAGATAGCGAGAGCAGGAACACAAGCAGGGGGAGTGGGAGAGGGAGAAGCAGGCCTCCCACGGAGCAGGGAGCCCCATGCAGGGCTCGATCCCATGACCTTGGGATCATCACCTGAGCCGAAGGCAGATACTTAACGACTGAACCACCCAGGCGCCCCTATTTTGTAAATATTTTTATTGGGTAAAATATACATAATATAAAATTTACCATCTTAACCATTTCTTAGTGTATGGTTAAGTGGCATTAAGCACATTCATACTATTGTGCAACCATCCCCCTTATCCATCTCCAGAACTCTTTTCATCTTGTAAAACTGAAAGTCTTAGCATGATGTTCTCAAGATTCATCCATGTTATAGCATATGTCAGTATTTCCTTTCTATTTAAGGCTTTAAAATATTCCATTAGATGTATATATCACATTTTGTTATCCATTCATTTGTTGATGTACACTTGGGTTGTTTCCAAGTATTAGCTATTATGAATAATGCTACTATGAATAAGGGTGTACAAATATCATTTTGATATTCCACTTTCAATTCTTTTAGGTATATACCCAGAAGTGGAATTTCTGAGTCATATGATATTTTCATTTTTAATTTTTTAAGGAATCACCACACTGTTGTCCACAGTGTCTGTACCATTTTACAATCCCACTAAGAGTGCGCAATGATTCTAATTTACCCACAAATGCTCCAACACTTGTTATTTTGTTTTGTTTTGTTTTGTTTTGCTAGTAGACATCTTAATGGGTGTGAAGTGTTATTTCATCATGGTTTTGATTTGCATTTCTCTAATGATTAGTAATGTTGAGCATCTTTTCATGTACTTACTGGCCATTCATGTATCTTCTTTGGAGAAATGTCTATTCAAGTCCTTTGCCCATTTTGAATCAGGCTTCGGGTTTTTGTTGTTGAATTTTAGTTCTTTATATATGTTCTGGATATTAATCTCTTATCAGTTATATAATTTGCAAATAGTTTTCCCATTCCATAGGTTGCCTTTTCACTCTGTTGATAGTGTCCTTCGATGCACAGTTTTTAATTTTCATGAAGTCTAATTAGTCTGTTTTCTCTTTGTCTCTTGAGAGTTTGATAATAATGTGTTTTGGTGTGGATCCCTTTGAGTTCATCTTACTTGAAGTTTGTGGGGCTCCTTGGTTGTTTATATTCACATCTTTTTTTTTTTTTTTTTTTAAAGATTTTATTTATTTATTTGAGAGAGAGAGAATGAGAGAGAACACATGAGAGGGGGCAGGGTCAGAGGCAGAAGCAGACTCCCTGCCGAGCAGGGAGCCCGATGCGGGACTCGATCCAGGGACTCCAGGATCATGACCTGAGCCGAAGGCAGTCGCTTAACCAACTGAGCCACCCAGGCGCCCTAGAAAATAACTGAAGTATCTTCTTTGTTGCTCACAATTTTTATAAGTAGAGTATAAGCTTAGAAAGTGAAGAAGTAGCTTTGGTATAAGCATTCCATTTGGTTTCTTGGGGTCATCTCTACTTTTCAGTTTGTTTTGGAGGGGTAGGGAGAGACTAAGAGATTTCCCCAAAGGATAAAAACATTCCTTAGAAAAGAGACCGTTATGTCTCTTTTGTGGATACAGATTTTATTGTATCAAGACTATAAAATTAGGAGTGCCTGGGTGGCTCAGTCGTTAAGTGTCTGCCTTCAGCCCAGGTCACGATCCTAGGGTCCTGGGATCGAGGCCCACATCGGGCTCCCTGCTCTGCGGGGAGTCTGCTTCTCCCTCTCCCGCTCCCCCTGCTTGTGTTCCCTCTCTCGCTGTCTCTCTCTGTCAAATAAATAAATAAAATCTTTTTAAAAAAAGAATATAAAATTATATTGTGTATCTGTGTATTCATAGAAGTCTGCCTTAAGTTTTTCTCTCACTTAAGAAAGAAGTGAATCAATTCTTGTTATAGTTTCATAAGTTTCTGTATTATCCAGGACATTCATTGTAGGAAGATGAATGACTCTCTACAGCTAGTATTTTGGTTACTCATAAATGTTTCTGAAACATTGTGTGGATTTATCAGACAAGTCTATATTCTAAGCCCACTCATTTCAGGAAACAGCCACGCTATTTTTTTCTTTGTATTTATTGTTTTTATTTTATAAAGATTGAAATATAGGCCACCTGGAATTTGCTTCTTTCTGTCTCTCCTTACCATTAAACTCAGGTATATAATTTTACCCCTGAAGTGTTCAGTGACATGTGATTAAAATGTTACTTAAAAAGTTAAAATAAGCTAGTTGGCAAAACAATAGTACTAAATGGGTTAGTCATAAATCTATTGTCATACACTATTTGAAATACTGACATCACTGCCTTAATCATTTAGCTAGTCCTTAGTGACTTAGTGAGATTGAGTTTATTTAGCCTATTTCCCAAATGGCAATTGAGAAATGGTTTCATTTCCTAGTGAAGGTTTGGCCGTGAAATCTCCCTGGCTTTTCCACCCCTGTGAATTCTGTCTCCACCTTCCCCTCTCCTTCCCACACCTCTCTAGAAACCCTCCTCATTTCCCCCATCCCTAAGACTAAGGCTTTTCAAACATTCCCTGTGTGTTTGGACAGTGCGCAGTGAGGAACAAATGATTAAGCAGCCAAATGTTTGAAACCCAGCTAAATGCATGGATTATCATCTGTTTAACTCTTTCTTATCTTGAACTGGGAAGGGCTTAATGGCTGGGACCTATTGTTCTCCCTTTCTTGACATTAATGAAGAAATCAGCACACTCAGCTGGTTTCCTGAGGTGGCCGAGAGTGACCTGCCAAGTTGACTTTTTCGTGCTCTGCTTTCCAGGACCGTTCCAACCAGACTGGAGCAATGGACAGTGTGGTGTTAGAATAAATATGCACGAGCATGCGGCTTGAACACACAAATACAAGCACACCACCTCCATCCACACTCAAACCAGGGTGTATTTAGCCTCTAATAAAAGGATTGAAGGGGTTGGCAGATAGTTGGCTTAAGAGATGCACTTCTAGTTTCTGTTCTACTTTCTCAGTAAGTAAGAATCCTTTTGGCTGCAGCCGCAGCTTCTCCCTGTGAGGCATGCTTTCCAGTTCAAACCTGTATCCCGTGCGCTCAGGTGTTGTCTGAATACATACTTGACTATAGGAGATCAGAAGATTGTCTGTTCCTTATTTTTTTTTTTTTTTTTTAAGATTTTATTTATTTATTTGACAGAGAGAGAGACAGCGAGAGAGGGAACACAAGCAGGGGGAGTGGGAGAGGGAGAAGCAGGCTTCCCGCGGAGCAGGGAGCCCGATGCGGGGCTCGATCCCAGGACCCTGGGATCATGACCTGAGCTGAAGGCAGATGCTTAACGACTGAGCCACCCAGGCACCCCTGTTCCTTATTTTTAACAGTTAAAATAATTATTGTTAACTTGCTCTTTTATGAATTAAGAATAAAAAGTCCATTTTCAGTGTTAGCAACATGGTGTGTGTCCTTGATTATCTTCTTCCATGCTCATGTAATTATAGAGAAGCATGAAGATATATTTTCTGTCGTTGTTTTTGAAAAATTGAGTGGTATTATATATCTTGCTTTTCTCAATAAATGGCTGAGGTCAATCCTTCTGCAGTCACTCTTACAGATCCTGCTTCCGTTTCATTTAAGCCTGGTATTAACTGGTATGGCTACACTACAGTGTATCCCACCAGTCTCTGTCAATGGGCATTCTTTTAGTTTGGTACTTTTTCCCACCATAAACAGCATAACATTCTAAAAGAGGTAATAGTAGCATGGGTTTTGAAGCCAAACTGCTTGGATTAGAATCCTGTAATTCCATGTACCAACTTCTTGATCTCTGGCCAGTGATTCAGCCACTATCGGCCTCATTTTCCTCCTATGCAAAATGGAGGAAATGAAAATATTTACCTCCTGTGGCTCTTCCACAGCAGAGCGCACCACTCACCTCACCTTCAGGCAAAATAATTCAGCTCACCTGTTCAGCTGTCTGGTTGGAAGAAGGAGTCAAGGTAGACCTTCAGGCTGTGTCCTTGGCGGAATGGGATGGGGCTATCTAAGGATCTTGTCTGAAGCCTCAGGACTCTAAATTGTGTGTGTTTGGGGCCTGGTGGGGATTACATCCACATTTCCCCAGGTCTCTTCATCCAAGTCTTATCTTCAGATCGTCAGCGCCCAAAGCCTCCTTCCCACCATCCAGGCCTGCCTAGCCCCAGCAGTTGCTCCTTACTTAGATTTGAGTCGAGAGGGGAATATGGCAGGAACGCTCTAAGCCACATAGTCAAGAAATCCTGTCCAGAAGATAACTATCGATCTCAACTTGGCATCACAGAAATGTATTTTTCTGCTTAATACATTAAAAATGAAACATGTCTTGAATCTTCTTTCAGTGCTGGATAATTGAACCAGAATAGAACTTGATAGCTATAAAGTTGTGATAGCTAGTTCTTGTAATGTTATGCAAGACCTGGGATTGCTTGTGTATGTACCAGTATCATCTGAATGGATGACTGAATTAAACAGGAAAAAGAACAAGAAGGTTTCTTTCTTTTTTTTTTTTAAATATTTTATTTATTTATTTGATAGAGAGAGACACAGCAAGAGAGGGAACACAAGCAGGGGGAGTGGGAGAGGGAGAAGCAGGTTTCCCTCTGAGCAGGGAGCCCGATGCGGGGCTGGATCCCAGGACGCTGGGATCATGACCTGAGCCAAAGGCAGACGCCCAACGACTGAGCTACCCAGGCGCCTCACAGGAAGGTTTCTTGGGTGGGATTGTCTCTTCCCCCCCCCAGGTCTTTTGAGCTGGCATTACCGTTAATGTTACTGTATGTCTTTCTGTTACTTTTCATTGTCATTGTTCATTTGAGAGAATCCTCTTCTAGTTAACATAGATTCCCCCCCAGGACTTACCCCACTGGTGGTATTTTTTTCACATTGCTCAAAGCTTAGTATTTCTGGCCAGGAGCAGAATGAGTTAGTTGAGGAAGACTTCTAAAATCTAAGAATATCTGAAGCATGTTTATCTCAAATAATGGTTAAGAAAAAAGTCATTGCATTAGGGAATTATTGTTTATTATATTGTTCTTTTATTTCCATTACTTCAAATTATGTTTTTTTTCTACAAATTAAAACAATACATGCTAATGGCAGTGAATTTAAAAGCTACAGAAAAGCATAAAGATTAAAATAAACTATCATATGTGGCTATAAAGGAATAACATGAAGGAATTTTTTTGGCACAATAGAATCATGCTGTATCTTGAATCTACACTTGTGCTAAAATTCACAGAACTGTACATCCTTCCCTCCCAAAAAAGTTCACTTTACTGAATGATAACTGAAAAAAAGTTAAATAAAAAATAGAACCATCTATAATTCCTCCACCTAGTTTAATCATTTTGAACATTTTGGTGTTTCCTTCTAGTATTTCTTTTTTTAATTTTTTTTTTTATTTTTAGGTTATCTCTACATTTAATGTGGGGCTCAAACTTACAACCCTGAAATCAAGAGTCACATCCTCTACTGACTGAGCCAGCCAGGCACCCCTCCTTTTAGTATTTCTATGAATATAATTACAGATGCATTTCTCTTTTACCAAATGGTGTTATATGTTTATGTATATACTGATTTTAAATATCTTGAACATTTTTTGTATCATTAAATATTCTTTTTTTTTTTTTTTTTTTAAAGATTTTATTTATTTATTTGAGAGAGAGAGAATGAGAGACAGAGAGCATGAGAGGGAGAAGCAGACTCCCTGCCAAGCAGGGAGCCCGATGCGGGACTCGATCCCGGGACTCCAGGATCATGACCTGAGCCGAAGGCAGTCGCTTAACCAACTGAGCCACCCAGGCGCCCATTAAATATTCTTTTAAAACATTTTTATATGGTTGGATAATAGTCCATCATAAGATGTACCTAATTTATTTAACTGTTCTAATTGTAGTACATTTCCCCACTGTTACTTTAAAAATTGAGTGTGCTACAAAAGTTGTTAATTTAAGAATACTTAACTTTTATTCATTCTAGAATTGTCCTCAGGAGAAAATTCAGGCTTCAGAATAAAACTCCTTTTCTTATATGGGCTATGAAATTCTGCAGCCCAAACTCATGTCACTCACCCAGCCACACCTGTGGCCCTTTAGTTCCCAGAACTCACCAATTGGGCCTAATTTTGGAGTACTGGTGTAACTCTCTTTCCATCCACTCTTGCCTCCACCTCTGTCCTTCCCTCCCTCCCATTCTACAAGATTGACACATTTAAGCTTCAGCTTAGAAGTACCCCCCTTTTTTTAAATCACATCCCATACTTAGGAATTATCTTTTTACTTGTTTAACGTCAGCCTCTGACGCTTAATGATAAGCTCTTTTGAGGTCAAAGACCATGTCAGGTTTGCTGAATACTGTATACTTACTGCTTAGCTCAATGCCTGCTACCCAGTAGGTGATCAATAAATGAACTTTGGCTGGCTGGCTGACTGAATAAGAGCATGCTCTCGTAAGACATTGACCTAGTGATTACAAAAATGTTTGGAGAGCTTACATTGCAGGTTTTGGTTTTTTAAAAAAAAATTTTTTTGAGAGAGAGAGAAAGAATGAGTAGTGGGGGTAGGGGGGAGAGAGAGAGAAAGAAGCAGACTCTCTGCTGAGCAGAGAGCCTGATGCGGGCCTCGATCCCAGGACCTGGAGATGATGACCTGAGCTGAAGGCAGATGCTTAACCAACTGAGCCACCCAGGTGCTCCCAGATTTTAATATTTTCGATCACATTAACTCTAAGTGGCATTGAGATTGGTTAGTGACCATCATTGTACTTAATTTAATAAAAGGGCACAATGGAACCACTGGAGTTTTCTATTATTCTACGCTGGAGTATTTTAAAATCTAAGGAAAGGCTTTTCTTTCTTTTTTTTTTTTTAAATTTATTTATTTGACAGAGAGAGACACAGCGAGAGAGGGAACACAAGCAGGGGGAGTGGGAGAGGGAGAAGCAGGCTTCCCGCCGAGCAGGGAGCCCGATGTGGGGCTCGATCCCAGGACCCTGGGACCATGACCTGAGCCGAAGGCAGGCGCTTAACGACTGAGCCACCCAGGAACCCCAGGAAAGGCTTTTTCTTACTTTTAGTACTTTCCTTGTTGGTTTTGTGCCCTAATCCCCACCCCTGCTGTCTCTTTCTCCCTCTCTCCACACACACACATGCACACGCACCCACACATGCGTGCGCACACACGCACGCATGCACTCAGGTACATTTGTTTGCCTATGTATATCAGTATCTGTATTTTTAAAGTTACTACTGGTTTCACAGTTCTCAGTTTCTTTGGAAAGCAAAAGCTTTGAATTCTTTTTTCTCCCACCAACCACTTTCCCCCGCTTTTTTTTTTTTTTTTTGGTCCTTTCCTTTTTTGTTGCTACCTTTTTTTTCTGTTCTGTTCCCTGCACCAAATTCTGTTGCTAACACTCTGTAAGTTTGGCTGACAGGACTCTAACTTCATTTCTCTTCCTTTAAATTGTTTGGAAGATTTTAAAGTTGTAATTAAGTAATTAAATTGAATGCTAGGCAAAATTTGGCACAAAGTTATTGTGTGGGGGTTTGCTTGTTTGTTGTTTTTGTTGTTGTTGTTGTGTGTTTGTTTAACAAATCACTGAGTATTAATTGCCAAGAGGAACCGAAAGTTAACCCTCGCTGCAAAGCATAAAATAAGATGGTCTCCAGGGCAAACATTTGGGGGTCAATGTAGCAGTACTAACATCGTTTGCTTTATTTGTTTTATTGCACGTCACAGATACTGCATTTTTTACCAATTGGTGGTCTGTGGCAATCCTGCATTGAACAAGTCTATTGGCACAATTTTTCCAACAGCATTTGCTCACTTCACGTCTCTGTATCACATTTCGGTCATTTTCGCAATATTTCAAACTTTTTCATTATTATCATATTTGTTAGGGTGGCCCTATGATCAGTGATTATGACTCCCTGAAAGCTAATACATGATGGTTGGCATGTATTAGCAATAAACGTTTTTTTTTTCTTTAATTAAGGGATGTATGTTGTTTTTTTAAATAAAATGCTATTGCACACTTAACAGACTACAGGATAGTGTCAACATAACTTTTATACACACTGGAAAACCAAAGAATTCATTTGGCTTGCTTTCTTGCAATATTTGCTTTATTGCAGTGGTCTGGTACCGAACCCGCAATATCTCTGAGGTATGTCTGTACTGTTCAGTGTCTACCAAATTATATAACCTGTTTCTGGCTTTCAATTTCTTCCATTTTTAATTAGTTCTTCCTAGAAATTCTTAATTGTCTGATCCAAATTGGATTAAAAACCTAGAGCTAAAAGTTTTGGATCCCTGCTACTTCCCATGCAGGTGACTAAGAATCATCCCCATTCTTGGGATTGGTGAGCCCAGGTATAAGCTTGGTAGTCATCAAAGACAAAGTTAAATCAGGTTCCTTCTTGAAGCATATCCTAGTTACCTCATAAGATCACAGAAAGGAGGAAAGAGCACTGATGTCTGGTGAGAACCTGGTGATAACAAAAGGCAATAAACATCAATTTTACTGAGGGATTTTTTTCCCTGAAAATGGAAAAAAAAGTGAATATATACACACCTTCAGAGACTTCACTTTCTCTTTAAAGTGACTAGAAAACCAAATCACTAGACGTGTTAAATCCAGTTGACCCTTAAAGATAAGATAATTGGATATATTACAAATGGAAAAAGTGGCATTAGAATATATTTTTAAGTGATTAAAAAAAATTTTTTTTTACGTTTATCTTCCTGGTAAGTCGCTGTGGTTAGAAAATGTGATTTCTCAGCTGTCTTATCAAGATTTCAACCGATTCAGGAACTATCCCATGAAAGCACCATCATAATCATGACATTGCTCAGGTGAGCAAGAATAGCATCATTAACCCCCAGAGAAGTATATTGCACAAGCTTCAGCAGGGAGATAGGATGTCAGTAGGATTCAAAACTTGGATTAAGGGTCGTAAGTCCACGCTTTTACTGCTTTCCCTAAGATATGTGGTTAAAAAAAATCAGTTTCGTATTAGACTGTTTAAAAAAGCAAACAAACTTTATTTAGTATGGCAGGTTTTCTTCCTGGTGTCTGGAACTATGCCCTCATTTATTGTGGCTTATTCAAAACAGCATATTTTAAAGCAGTAATTTCAGTACAGATGATCAACAAGGCTAAATGTGCGTGCCATGCTAATCTTTGTCCAGTGTTCTCAGAAATTAATGTTCTTCCCTTTTATTAGTGGCTGAAAGTAAATATTTTCAGTAAAAACCCTGTTGACATTCAAAGTATTTTTATTCTCAGAAACAATGGAGGGACAAAGGCTAAGTCTCCATTGGCTTTTGTGTAGCTATCATTGGTTGTCTCTAAGATGTGATGGATAAAATAGTGCAGAGAGGAAAGAATCTATTTCTTCATGCTTCAGTCTGATGAGGGCATAGGGGAAAATTTAGAAGAATTTGGATTTTTAAAACTCAAACTAAATGTAGTGTTTCCTAGGCAAAGGCTAAACAAAACCAATGTTTGTCCTGCAGACAAATGTTCTAAATAACCATCTCTTCTCACCCACTTGGGCTCACAAGATAGCAGCAGAGCCTACTTCAGATCCTCCTGGGTGATTTTATTATAAAATACACTCTCACACCCAGTTCCACCAATTGTCTGATTATTTACCTTGAGCAAGGCAGAAAAACAAAACAAAACAAAAAAACCCCACCATTGTTAGAGGGAGAGACAGTACTAGTCCTGATTTTAGTAGAGCTCCTTTAGAGCAGAGACACACACACACACCCACCCACACACCCCTTGGTAGGATGCTAATCAGACCTATTTAGAACAGCCCTAATTAATGTAATTAAAATCTGTCAGATCAAACTGATTAGCCTGATACTCAAGCCGGAGTAGAAGGGAGTGGGGTGCCTGGGGGGAGGGGAGGCAGTCACCGCCAGGGTGGGGTTAGCTTTCAGTGGAAGGAGGTGGTTGGTCTCCACGGTGGTCAAAGCAACTTGTCTTTCATTTCCATGGAATAAGGTTCGTGGGTTCTTGGCTGCAGATCTAGTTCCCTGCATCTCTAGTTCCTGGCATGTCCTGAACCATTCAGATGGGAGAAGCAGGTCCTTTCTTGGCTGTGATGGAAGGCAGTGGCTGGCAGAGGCTGCTTGTCTTCCTTTGACAGCTAGAAGACAGACGAAGCATTTTTCATCCCCTGGCAATCCCCTGTCGCAGTCTTTGGCCATGACCACTGATACACCGGCAGGAAGGAGACAAAGGCCATGTCATGTGATCATCCCCGATAGGGCTGTTGACACAGGCCTCTTTTGCAGATCCACATTCTGGGCTCAGAGCACCAAGTGGCTTCTTCCTGGCCACACGCCGCACTGAGGAGAGCGCTGCTCAGGGGCAGCCTTTCCAGAGGCCCGCGGGGGAGAATTCCAGGCTGCTTGAGTGGAAAAGTGAGTATTTCATCAGCAGTGGGAGAGAGTCTTTTTCGAGCCGAATTAAAAAGAAACAAAGGACAAATAAATTCAGGGTTAAGAAATTCTCTGAGCTTCTCTCATTGTACCCTGAGAATACATTCTTTCCTTTGGAGGAAAGATGACATTCTTCCTCATAACAGTTATTCTGAAATTTCAGATAAGATTGTCATAGGTATTTTTCACTTCTTTACCGATTAAGAAGTTTGAAAAGCAAGACTCCCTTAAGAGATGGATGATCACCATATGAAGTGACTCAGATGATCTCTCCTGGTTTTTTAACAGACTAATAAATACACAGCACCAAGTGTTGTGGGTCTTCGTAATTCTTCTGTATTGTATCTATTTTGGTTTCTCTGCCAACACCTATATCAGAAATACCAGGAAAGGAAAAAGAATAACTGATGGAGGTGAGGGAAGAATTTGGAATCTTAATTTGTTTCCTTAATTGTAAGTACTAGGTGTTGTGTACCCCTCATTTTTAGTCACAGCTTAGCAATTTAATTCTATGCCATTTTGTTAGTTTTTGAGGGCAGTAAGAGAAGTTGTTAAGTTGGGTTTTATTGGCTTAGTACATTTTTAAAATGGTCTTTAGCAGTGAAATAGGTCTTCGGTGGAAATGCCCATAGAGAGGCAGACAGACACATGGAGAGTAGGTCAAAAGGTACACTGAGAATTGCATATTTTCTTTTCATTGTGTGTGGCTTAGCTGATCACACAAGAGTTAAGATACAAAGACTTTGTTAAAGGAAGTCGATTGGGACTTTCCAGGGGGAAAATGTGTATTAGGATCACCACTGCAGTTCCCTCTCCTGTCAGCCTTATCTTCAGAGGTCCATTTTGCTGCAATCTCTCCAGTGGTTGCGCCAAAGGAATAAGAATTACATCGCCTTTCACTAAAATTTTACAGACTAATAAGAAAACCATTATGGTAACGGAAAGATTAAGAGCCAGAAGTTGAGAAACCTGGAGAGTTGTCAGTTTTCACTGTTGATCAGACAAGTGAGAGCACACCCCATACCTCTCTGGTCCTTGGTCTTCTCCAGGGCTAAAATGCTGGGGCCCCTATATGAACTACACAGTTCTTAGAGTCTGGGACATTTTAATAAATACATTCAAAGTAGAGGGATAGTCTTTTTTTTTAGCTGTAAAACTTCAGATTTGGCACTTCTTAAACAGCTTATGCCAGAAATTCTAACATGATGGCAAGAGCAAATGAGTGTTATGCCTTTGTTTATATTTTATTTCGTATGAGTGACTAGAATTTGGAAAAGTTCCTCTCCCTTTTCCAGACTTCTGGTGGCATGCGCACTGCACCTGTCAACAGCAACATCTCTAGCAGAAGCAATGCATGAGTGGGGATGGCAGGACACACGCGCTCAGAACCGACCACACTGCATTATCCTGATGTCAGCAGCTTAGCTCTGTCCACACCTGGACAGATCAGGCGAAGCCAAGCCTCTGTTTGACTTAGCCCCCTTTTCTCGAAATTTCACAATTTTATGGCTCTTCTGGTTGCACTGATATCCTTGAAAAAGACAGCTTAGTTCAGTTAGTGAACCCACAGTAAAGTGCGGTTGCCTGGTCAGCACAGGGTCTTATCAGGAGAAAAATGTGTTTTATGGAATATTGAAGGCCAGCAAGGTAGGGGAAGACTTTTCTCTTTCCTTGGTGTTACTTTTCTCTTGCTTCAGAATTAACCTTTTCCATTCCTTAGTATTTTCAAGCGCTTTACTCTAAATATGAGGGGAAGGCTTTCCAACTTTATGTCAGCACTTTTGGAGGCAGCGAAGTATGGAGAAGGGGGAGTTACGTTGTAAAGAAACTGACCTTAGGAAGCAAACTAGGTGCACCCCTGAAAGCTGATTCTGCCACTTCCACAGTTTTTATAGTTTTTATAAAGCTTGTCAACAAATGTTGAAATCTATAGCTTCCTTTTACCAACAGCCCTTGGATGGCTGAGCTGATCTTATGCATCTTAATTTCTGTAAGGATGTGTTTTCCATTCATCCCTTTAGTAAATAGACCCTTCCTATCCCTCACTGCCCAGTCCTGTACCCCAGTCTGAAGCCTTGGTCTCTACTTTGTCTCCTGGCTACCTCTCTTCTCCCTACCCCAAACCCCTTTCTCTTCACCACACCACAGAGTAGGGTCAGCTTCAAAGTTCTGCTCAAAGTAACTTTTCCAGACATACTTCTCACAACTGTGTAAGAGTCCTTCGTTTTAGCCAGTGTGGATGGGAGAGAGAACTGCTTTCTTTCCACCTTTGTTCACCCAGCTGCGGCTGCTGGGATCCTTCCTTGGTGCTGCCATCCCCCACCATATGCTTGGCGGCTCAGCTCAGATGACACCTTCTCCAGCACCCTGCCCTGATTGCTCTTTCCCCTCCTCCTCTTTGCCTCTCCTGGGTCAGTTTCGTGGCATCTATCACAGCCTGCCTAGAACTGCGTGCACATGCACATACTATGCCAAACTGGAACCTTGTGCTCAGAAACAATGTCCTAATTTATCTTGGCATCTTTCTCAGTACTTGGCGCCATGTCTGTAGTAACTTCACTGAATGAATGAATATAGGAAAGAATGATGAGTGGCTTCTTTTACCCTTGATTTCAGTTTGGTTCTTCCTTTCCCTGTTTCTCCGTTTTTCTTTATTTCTCGTCTCTTTGGCCTAAGAACCCAAATTTAGGTGATCAGGAATTTCAAACACACATTCCTGCCTTCCACTAAGCTTTGTGCCGCTTCTTCAGTTCTCCTACAAGTGCAAAATAATAAATTATTTGAAATTCCAAAACATTAAGATTTGGTAGAGAGTGATGTAGGCACTGAGTAAGGAGCTTGCATACTAGTCTCAACTCCGAGGCTGGTGCAATATGAATTTGGAGAAGTCACCCGACTTTATTGGACCTCTGTTTCCACTTCTGTAAAATGAGGGGATTGGACTGACAGACAGTGGTTCTCAAGCATGGGCCTTGGATCCCCAGGTTACCTCCCAACCAGCTTTTTTCTTTTATCTATTTTATTTGTGCAGATTACTTAAGATTTCAGTAGGTTTAGTGGAAGAAAAGAAAGATAATTAGTGGTAGTTCCACTAAAAAAAAAAAAAAAAAAGCCGTTTGGATACTGTTACACTATTCTACATTATCTCTAAGGTTCCACAGAGCATTCAAAAATTGTGTGATCTTAAGAGAGCACCAGAAAAGCTTGACTAAAATTAAAATGAAAGCTTAAAAGAGAGTTATTGCACATAGGGATTTTGTTTTTATCCAGGGTTATTTATAGTACTTTAGGATTTAAGGTGTTAAGGTTCTTTTTAAGCTTTATTGATTGATTGTCTGGTTGATTGATTGCAAAAACAGATGAGATTATTTCATAATAATGTATATTCTTGAGCTGTCACGTTTCTAGGCCTGCTAGGTTTTCTGCCTTCATCCATTTCACCTACCAAGACAAAATTTCCCTCTCAACAAAAGGCTCTGATAGACTTTGTTAATTTTGTGCACTAGATGTCTTAGAGTTATACCTTCAAAAACATGTTTTGTATGAGCTAGTACTTAGGTGGATATTTTGGTCATTCATCCTTTCTTTTTTCTTCCTTGAGGTAAAATAAAGCAAACCAATATACTCACACCTAAGGGATTAAGAAAAACACTATTCAGAAGTTACAAGTAAAGGAGAACATTTTAAAAAGTCATGTCCTTTTATGTACTTTTTTACTTATAATCTAATAATAAGTTGTACTTGGAGAAAATTTTATAAAACATATTTGGAAGAAGTATGCTCATAAAATCTTTACACCTGATTGGTTGTTTTGCTGCTGTAACTGTAGTGTATCAGTTTCAAAAAAAAATTCTTCCTAGGAAAGTCAGATTTCACCTGTCATAAGTCCATAATGTTATCCATTTAGTTTGTGTATTTTTTGCGTTCAGATTCTTTGAGCCCAACTCAAGAGAAGCTTAAGAAAGCTCAGAAAGCAAAACGTCTCCTTAATTATGCCTAGGAGTAAAAAGCATGGCAACAAGAAAATGTGACATGTATTATGGCTCTTGTTAATCGTTAACTCTTTGAGTTGGACCTGGCTCCTTAAACAAACATAACCACAGTGGAATGGATCTTCTTTCCCCTGTAGACCCAGGCTTATGGACTAAGCTGGAGGATTGAGGAGGCCTCTTCCCCAGACTTAAGAGAGTGGACTCTCGGCGGGAGGGCTTTCACTGTCTCTTCAAACAGGAAGGGAAGGAATCATGTTACTTCAACTGCTATTTTCACATAAAGAAGCCAGAGAAGGAGGACTGGTTCTGCAAATGTCTTTCAGATCATAGGGTAGCTGACCTGGCTTTCTCAGCTGTTATTTTGCTTGTTTAACTGACCCGTTGTCTGAACAGGTGTGTGGTGCAGCAAAGGGTTGCTTAGGATAGCTGGCATAACTTTCTTTTCCAGGCGAGAGAAGTAGATCACAACATGGCTTGTCCAGGAAGATTCTGAAGTCTGAGCCCTTCAAGGGGAAATGATGCTGAAACTTGAATTTTCTTTATAAAAGGCAAAAATTATTTTTGAAAAGGTGAGTGGGTAGCCAATGGTGGTTATGCTGTATCTTCAGAATGGTGTTGCCTTTATATTTTCCAGGTAACATGTTTGTTTTCTTTTTTCATATATAAATTGGATAAGTAAGATTTCCTCATTTTTTAAAAAAAGAATTAACCTTATGCTCAGTGAAATAAGCCAGACACCAAAGGATAAATATTATATGATTCCACTCATATGTGGAACCTGAAATAGTCCAATTTAAAGAAACAGTAAACAGAAGGGAAGTTACCAAGGACTAGGGGGTAGGAAGGAATGAGGAGCTGTTTAATGAGTTTGAGGATGATGAAAAATTTCTGGAAGTGGATGGTGATAGTTGCACAACAATGTGAATGTATTTCATGCCACTTAACTGAACTCTTAAAAAATGATTAGAATGCTAAATTTTATGTGTATTTTACCACATCTAAAAAATCAGCTATGATAAATATTGTTCAAAGGCATTTTTATTATAAGATATACCAAAGGAAACCTGTAAAAATTTGGTCCAGTGACTTGGAGGTTATCATGATTAAGACGTACTCATTTATTCGTTGAAGTGAAATGAGTATTTTGGCAATATTTTTTACTCTATGGGAAATTTTCCACATCATTTGTGTTAAAGGCATGGTCTTCTTGAATTTCTAGTTAACAGATGCCTTTTATATCTGTTACACTTTTATATGCTTTGCATTTAACTAACAATTCTAAAAATAATTATCAGCTTGATTTAAATAATATGTAATTTACCTCATCACACTGTGGCATAATAAAATGTCCAGCGTATTAAATTCAGTTATTTTGGATCCTTTGTTGGAAGACAGACTGTCTCCTTGTTGGCAGTTGATGATGCATTTAGTGGGATGGCAGATTTGCCCCCAGACACTTCTTAACTATGTGTGTCTTCATTATATAACTTAAAAAACCCATAGTCATCATCTAGAGGTTATTAAAACCTAAAAATTATATTATTATTTCCTACAGTTTTACTTTTTAATTTAAAGTAGTTTTTAGGGTAAAATTTTACTTTAGTTAAATATGAGTTTTAGAATAAATTTAGTCTTTTATTTTATTCAGTTAACTCAATTTCACTCCCTGCTTCCCCTGATGACTTTATTTATACCAGTTTTGGGAGGATAGTCAGTGAGCTTGGCATTGGTGACCTCCTTCTTCTCTACTCTCCTTCTCTCCCCAAAGAAGAAAAAGCTTTTTGCAGTGTAGGATCAAATCATTTAATTTGAATTTGTAATCAAAATATCTTTGAACCTGATAGAAGATCTCTTAATGAAAGCTAAAACTCAATCAAAAATGAAATTAAAACATCCAAATTAGAATGAAGAAGAAATACTAAGTAATAAGTAATCTCTTTTGAATAATATTCTCCCCTTTATATGTTTTTATAGGTTTCGTTTACAATTAAAAGGATAGAAAAAACCGTTGAGACCCAGACTATAAATACATAAATATACTATTCTATTGCATCCTGAGTCTTTTAGCTCTTTTAACTATACTTTTTATTAGCACCTAAGGATGCTGACAAAACTTTAAAATGCCAGTAATCTAAAGTGCTTGCTTGTCCTCAGTGGAACCTAGCTCTTGAGTAAAAGGGTTGAAGTAAACTGAGTTCCCTGAACTGAGAGAGGCTCCTTGAATAAAAGTGTCGTGGCTAATGTCCTTTTTTATGGTTTATTTTAGCAGTAGCTCTGTGCCTCCCCCAAATGTTTACAATACTCTGGGTAGAAAGTTCATGCCTTTGAGCATCCTTAGCCCCTGGTTTACAGAGTGGTGAGGTAGTTTGAATGAGTGTCTAGAGTACAAAGGTTATGAACTACTTGTAACAACTTCCAGAATAAAAGCCCCTTTGGGGTTTCACTGCAGAGCACAATCATTGGGTTGGTCTCTTTTTTTCATGGAGACTAAATGCTTGGATCATAGGTCATCTGCTTGCAGCATCAGTCTGCCTACTGCTGGATGAAGCGGCTGACCCAAAGACTAATGGTGTCCCGAGGTAGCTGTCATTACTTGATTGTAGCAGACAAATAGAGAACAAGATCATCTAAAAGGTTTCACATAGTTATGGATAAAGAAAACTGAAGGAAGGTACAAACTGATATTTTACAGAAGGGTTTTTAAATGCCTTTGGACTTCTAGTAAATGATTTGCCTCTTTCTTCTTACAAGTATTTTTAAATCGTTTGTGTGTATGCCTGGCTATACTTCTATCTCTAAATTGAAAATCAAATGGCTACTTGTTCCCGTCTATCTGTATCTGTCTGTCACTTGAAACTAACTGTGAATTGTGTGTGTTTTGGGATGGTGGGGGAGCGTGTCTTTGGTGGTATTTGGTTTTCTTTCAAGAATAAGTCAAGTATTTAAAAGACCTTTTCATGGATAAAAAGCATCGCTCTTCAACTAAACAATAAATGTTATGTTTTCTTTTGTGCTTTACAAATTAATATATGAAAGACTTAAGCATTTCAGCCTAAGAGGATCAGTGTCAGATTAATATATAAGCTTTAAGAAGATAAGGACTGTGTGTGTTTTAACTTCTTCAGGTAGAACTAAGAATAGCTACATGCAGCTTAATCAATTATTTTATGGTGATGGTAATGAATCCTAGCGGTACTTGTTAAGGAGAAAGGAGAGAGAAGCTTGATTTAATGCTTTTCAAACTTTTCTATGCCAAGAAAAGATACACATTTCATTTATCTTTATGGGAATACTGCATATGTATTCTTTTTTTTTTATTCTTTTATAAGTAAAAATGCCCCACTTACTGACCCTTTGATGAAGGGGAGATATATTTTTAATTCATAGTAAAGGATAGGTTTTGACATTTTCATACACACCATTTTATTTAAGATATCACTACCATGAATACTGGCACTTGGGTATTACCCTTGAAACAAATGTATTGAAATGATCCTCACTGCTAATGGATTTATGACTTGGGTTTCATCAACTAACCAGCACTTCTTAGTGTGGTCTGTCCTGGATTATCTGAGCCAAGGAAGGAAACCATTCCCTCTAAGCTTGGCTCCACCATGAGTTTCCCTGCAATTAATGGGTTAGGACTCGCTTCACCATAGCCAAAATGTTCCCCTCCCCTGAGTGTTGGTAACTTTGCAGGAGAGGTTGTTGCAAAGGATGACCCTTCCCACTCAGCACTTCTTGGTTCAAAACATGCCACAGAGTTATGACCCAAGATTGTTCAACAGGTAAAAATCACTGCCAAGTGAACCTTCCTATACTTTGGCTGGTAGGAGACTGGACGGGGGACCTTAAATGTTTATCTGATAATACCCTATTTTGCAGTTTGGTGAAACAAAAAGAAGACTTAGTTTTTGGAAGAATATTTTTTTCTTTGATTTCGTTTTAAATGTATGTAAAAAATGCTCTCATTATTCCAGGAAGATGCGTACATGTCCGGCATTATTCTATACATAGGACATTTTAATAATCTAGTTGGGGCTCAGTGTGTGATTAACAACCTGGTTCACTATTATAACTAGTTGTCTGTGCACATCTTATGTTTTATTTACTTGTTAGAACATTTAAAATGGAAAATGTTTGTCATTGAAGGGTCTGAAATCTTAAAAAAAAAAAATGGAGTATGTGTCCCTTTGAAAAGTCTGCAGATTAGATTATCAGCACAGTTAATACTTCAGGGACCTTGTGTCTCTCTAACTTGCCAATATCTATTTGTTGAGTGTTGCAAGAGTTTGCTAATTAAACAATCCATAAGGTGTTTTGAGCAGAACTTGTGGACATTTCACCAATTGAACGATTTATTGCCGCAGTTGAAAAAAGTTAGTTGGTGTTTATTAACTAACTTCCTTGCCATGTTTATGGAGAATCATGGGTGCAATTCCTGGATCCTGACTAGATTATTTTTTAAATATTTTATTTATTCATTTGAGGGAGGGAGAGAGAGAGAGAGCCCATGAGCGGGGAGGGGCAGAGGGAGAGGGAGAAAGAATCTCCAGCAGACTCCGCACTGAGCACAGAGCCCAACTCGAGGCTCCATCCCACAACTCTTTTTTTTTTTTTTAAGATTTTATTTATTCATTTGACAGAGAGACAGCGAGAGAGGGAACATAAGCAGGGGTAGTGGGAGAGGGAGAAGCAGGCTTCCTGCTGAGCAGGGAGCCCGATGCGGGGCTCAATCCCAGGACCCTGGGTTCATGACCTGAGCCGAAGGCAGACGCTTAATGACTGAGCCACCCAGGCGTCCCTTTCCCACAACTCTTAAGATCACGATCTGAGCTGAAACCAAGAGTCGGTGGCTCGATCCACTGAGCCACTCAGGCGCCCCCTGACCAGATTTTTGAAGTGTTCATAGTCATTATTGACACTTTAGTTGCCAGTGTGCCTGTTGTTATTTCAAGACCCAACCATCACTTTGCTGAATTTGCAAATTTGGCAGTAATAAGACTCTTTTGACTGAGAGGCCAAATAATATTAAAACTGTCTATATGGGAAGGGAATTGGGAGACAGTTTCATTCTCAAGAACAAACATCAAATTTTTCACTCAAGGTAAAAAGACATTGTTTCTGATATAAAGGTAGAAATTGAGGTACTCAAGATTGAAAGAAAACCCTTTGAAGTCAAGAATTTCTATATCATAATTCTTAACAGATGAAGCTACAAAGCAGTTTTATTTCATTAGTTAAGCGCAAACTTCCATCACCAACTCTTTGTTGTTGCAGCCCAGCAGGATTTAGGGAACTGGCCTTCCTAACTGATGTCCTATGAGTCCTCAGTGCTGAAATGGAAGAAGCACAGGGGGTCTGGACTGGGACCCACTGACCCCCTACAAGGGTAAGGGCAGTTTCTGGTCTCCCCATCTTCCCACCACCTTTCCTGTGCAGGTGATCTGACTTCAACTAATTGGCCATTCCTAAAATGCAATTAGTAGAAATATTAATCTAGGCTTGACAAGAGTGGAAAAACTGTCTCACTCACCAGATACTGTACTGAATCCACTCTGATGTGTATAAACTGGCTTGGGCTTTTAGTCCCTCAGACCCCGTAGCCCATTTTATCAGCCGCACACAAACCCTTCAGAAGCAGCAAGAGAAGCTGCTGCAAAGGAAGTGGGTTTGAGTCTATTTTCCCTTTGTTGTGGTCAGTAAAGGAACTACTTGTGCTTTTTAATTAGATGGGTGGGACCAGAGTCTTCTTAATTGCAATTTGAGCTATAATGTAAAGCATTTAAAGAAAAATGATCTTTTAAAAGGAATTTACTTACATTCTAGCCATTCGATTCCTAGCTTTTCCTTTGAAATGTCTTCTCATTTTTCACTTTTTACTTAACCCCTCCTCCAGAACATATTCAGTTTTCTCAGTTCGGAATAAGGTTTTGAAGCTGCAACACTGCTCATTTGTAATTTAGTTTGTGAAGGTGCCCAAAGTAGGCAAGACCCTGAAGGGTGGGAATGCAAGGACACTGGGTGTGCCTTTCATTTTTGGAATGGGGATTCAAAAGTGCCCACAAAATAAGAATTCAGCAGTGCACGTTCAGAATAGTCAGAAAGGGTTCATCAGAAATTGCAGACAGCTGCTTGTGCTAAGTAGGACTTACCCTTAGAACTAGACAAGGAAATTTGTATTTCCTGTTTTAATTAGAAGGGACTTTCACAACATAAGAATAAAAGGCATGGTTTGCCCGAAAGACATGCATCTGCTTTATATAAAAATAAATGCATTATAAGTGTGAGAAATTGCTTGAAGATGGCCATGATATTGAGAATATGCTGTGTATTTACTTTATAGTCATCTGAGGTTTTCTTTTCCAGTAAGGTTAAGAACCTCAAGAATTTTTATGAGTGGTTTAGAGAAAAGCATGTTCAAGCACTCTTGTTAGTGTTATATTTGTACAGAAAGGTGAAAAGAAGCTTTTTGCCTCATACACCTGCCATATATATTTACATAAATGTAGCTTTTTCTTGTAGACCTTGAGAGGAGGCAGTGGTCCTTAGTTTTTCAGTTGTTGGTTTGGGATTCATACTGTATAGTGTATAAGTTGTTAGGAGTAGTGTGTGTGTGTGTGTGTGTTCTCCTGAATTTGTAGGATAATTTACTGGTTTATTGCATAATATTGACTTTATAAAAAATAAATCAGCTTTTCATATATATGCCAAATTCACTGTATTTCAAAGGGAAACATATCAAAAGAGCCATTTAAAGTAATTTGGGGTGACAGGATTCGTACCAGAACTATAAATCATCTTTTAAAATGATACTGGATATAATAATCATTTGGTCGCTCTATACAAAACTCAGTTTTCATTTCTGTACCTTTCTAACTCTAAGAAAATGGGTCTTAGATCACTTATGTTCTTTTAAAATATTTAAATGTAGATAATTCAGACAATAAGGAGAGGTATATTCTGAAATTCATAGTTTAACTATTGCTCTTTTTTTTTTAAAGATTATTTATTTATTTATTTGACAGAGAGAGACACAGCGAGAGAGGGAACACAAGCAGGGGGAGTGGGAGAGGGAACACAGGCAGGGGCAGTGGGAGAGAGCAGAGCAGGGAGCCCGATGTGGGACTCGATCCCAGGACCCTGGGATCATGACCTGAGCCAAAGGCAGTCGCTTGCTCTTAAAAGTAGGTAGAACAGGGCATCTGGGTGGCTCAGTTGGTTAAGCGTCTGCATTGGGCTCAGATCATGATCCCAGGGTCCCACATCGGGCTCCCTGCTCAGCGGAGAGCCTGCTTCTCCCTCTGCGCCCCCCCACCCCCCGGGCTCATGCCCTCTCTCTCTCAAATAAATAAATAAAATCTTAAAAAAAAAAGTAGGTAGAACATGATGCAAATTAATTTATAGTCTTCCTCTCTTGCCCCATGCCAGTTCCTCCTGACTTTGCCATTTGGACAAGGGGCAACTCTTGGCTGTATAGATTTACATTCTTTTTTTTTTTTTTTTAAGATTTTATTCATTTATTTGTCAGAGAGAGAGAGAGAGAGATAGCACAAGCAGGGGGAGTGGCAGGCAGAGGGAGAAGCAGACTCCCCACTGAGCAGGGAGCCCGATGTGGGACTCGATCCCAGGACCCTGGGATCATGACCTGAGCTGAAGGCAGACGCTTAACCAAATGAGCCACCCAGGCGTCCTAGATTTACATTCTTGAAGTGTTTTGTGACTCATCCTCTCCTTGGCCCCTCCTTACATTACATACCAACCTGCACCAATATTTGGCAAAAGTTCTTTTCAACTCTCAGCTGCCTCTTGGACAGCCTCAGAGCAAGTGATGCTGGCCTCTATTTGCTTCCAGTTTAGTTTTCTCACACAAGTAGCTGGTATATTTCTTTAGCTCCAGCTTCATGTCAGTGTTTCTTTCTTTCTTTTTTTTTTTTAAGATTTACTTATTTATTTATTTGAGAGAGAGAACATGAGAGTGTGAGTGGGGGAAAGGGCAGAGGCAGAGGGAGAGAGAATCCTCAAGTAGACTCCACGCTCAGCACAGAGCCCAAGATGGGGCTGATCCCAGGACCCGGGATCATGACCTGAGCCCAAATCAAGACTTGGCCACCCAACCAACTGAGCCACCCAGGCGCCCCCATGTCAGTGGTCCTGTTCAAGAAATCACTGTGCTCAACAGTCACTCAATGAACCAAATTTAAATTTATAGCATTCACATTCTCTACCCATTCATTCATTTAATAATTCTCTCATCTAACAAATATTTCTTGAGTACCTACAAGTACCAAGCATTGGTCTAAGTGCTAAGGATATGGTGTTTAAAAGATAAAAAAAAAAAAAAAAAAAGACATGACATTTTGTAACTCCAATGGGGATTATATTCTTTCTTTCTTTTTTTTTTTTTTTAAGATTTTATTTATTTATTTGACAAAGAGAGAGAGTGAGAGAGAGAGCATGAGCAGGGGGAGGAGCAGAGGGAGAAGTAGGCTCCCCGCTGAGCAAGGAGCCTGACATGGGGCTCGATCCCCAGACCCTGGAATCATGACCTGAGCTGAAGGCAGACACCCAACCAGCTGAGCCACCCAGGTGCCCCGGGATTACATTCTCTCTAGGGGGAGAGACAGATAAATCAATAAACAAACAATTAATACAAATTCAAATACTGATAAGACATAGTGGTCATGGTAGTGGAATTAAAACAGGGTGAGGGCATAGAGAATGATGAGATGGTGTGCTATTTTAGATAAAAGCCAACAAGAAAGGTCTTTCTGAGGAGATGGCATTTGAGTATAGACTGTAATGACATGATCCATATAAGGTCTGGTGAGGGAACAGTACAGATTCAAAGGTGAGAATGATCTTGTTTGTTAGAGGAACAACAAAAAGACCCATGTGACTAGAGCCTGGAGACCACTGGAAGAGTTGAAGGAGATGAGATTTGAGATAAACATGAAAGGTCTTTGATACCATGGGTAAGTATGTAATTTAATTTCATTCTGAGGAGGATTTATTTATTTATCTGAGAGAGAGAGAAAGAGAACAAGTGGGGGTGACAGAGGGAGAGAGAGAGAGAGAAACCTCAAGCAGACTCCCCACTCAGCAGGGAGCCCAGTGCAGAGCTTGATCCCAGGACCCCGAGATCACCACCTGAGCTGAAATCAAGAGTTAGATGCTCAACCAACTGAGCCACCCAGGCACCCCAGGTCACTCTACCTTTTTAAGGAGGAAGATGGGGATCTAGCAAAGGAGACTGGAAGCAGTGGCCAGTGAGGTAGAGGAAAACAGGAGAGTATAGGGCTCAGAAGTCAAGTGAAGAATTTTCTCAAGGGGAGCATGATTGTGTCAAGTGGTGCTCAGAGACAAGAAAGATGGGAACAGAAAATTGCCCATTCATTTGGCAAGATGGAAGTCATTGTGAATGTGAAGAGTGACTTCAGTGCAGTTGTGGGGGTAAAAGCCTGATTGCATGGATTGGGGGGAGACTGGGATGAAAGAAAGTAGAGCCTGTAGACATAGATAACTCTCTTGAGTATTGGGGATTGGGGTAAGTATGACAGAAGAGGGACCATGTAATTGAAAATTATAATGCAAGAGAGGATAGCTCATAGGCTAGAAGTTAGGTAGTAAGGGAAATCAGGACAGCAGGTAAATATGAAAGAGTGAAAAAGTAGGGCAACTGCTCATTGAATTGGAAGATCTGATGTGATCGGAGGAATTTTTGGAGTCAGGATAATAAAGTCAATATGGTAAGACTGGAGAGGAGGAGATTAGAGACAGAGGCTTGAGGAAGGCTGCTTCTTGTGATTCCATTAAGTGGACAGTGAATGGGTGGGAGGGGTGGGAGATGAAGGGGGAGAAAAGATCAGCTGATGTCAGAGGTAATAAGAAGTAACAGTAGTGAGGAATACAGGGAGCCAGGTGTAAAAGCCTTTAGTCATGGGCGCCTGGGTGGCACGATTGGTTAAGCGTCTGACTCTTGGTTTGGGCTCAGGTCATGATCTCAGGGTCGAGCTTTCACATCAGGCTTGCACTCAGCGCATAGTCTGTTTGAGATTCTCTCTCTCTTCCCCTGCCCTTCCCCCCATACTCACTCGCTCTGCTAAATAAATAAATAAATCTTTTTTTTTTTTTAAGTCTTCAGTCAGTAAGGGGAATAGACCAAGAGTTCTGTGGATGATGGCAATGAGCAGAGGTGCAGTAGATGCATGATGTCTTGTTCTTCAGAAGAAGATCTAGAAGTAGTCACAAGAAGCAAGAACCCCAACCCCTAATGCTATGCCCCCTGTTCCTTTTTTCGGTTTTTAGCCAATGTCCAGATTTAGTCAGAAGAGTTAAAATGTTCTACTAGCCTGTACTGAATGTCTTCCAGCAATTCATATCCACCCTGTCCTTAAACACCTGGCTCAGGAGTTACCACCCCATCCAGAATGTCCCTGGCTTTCCTTCTGACTGAAATCATCTGCATTGGACATGATAATTATGTCCCATAGCTCAATGTTATTTCAAATATGTCTTCCACTATGCAATTAGATTCTAAGTTCCCCAACTTCATTCAGCCATCGTCAGCAACAAGTAACTGTGGTATAAAGACACACTACTTCTTGTTGAGTTTGAGAGTCTTAATAAGGAAATTGAGGCTCAGAGATATTGAGTGATATGCTCGAAGCTTTCACGTAATTAGAGGCAGAGGCCTTCATGAATTTCAGAGGCAATGGAACACCATAATGATATCCAACAAGCAAATTCAGCCCTGGCCCATCCATGATCAGTTTCTACTTTAGAGAATGGGCTTAGAACATAGACATGTCCATGGAGCCTGGAAATGAAATGGATAGGTTCTAAAGCTCAGTTGCAAGATATATTCAGGAGAGGATCTATCCTGATATAAAACTAGCCATCCCATATCACTTTGCTTATCAGATTGGCAAAGGTAATAGCTGAAAAATGCCAGGATAGGCAAGAGTGGGGGGAAAACGGCTGTTGGTGAAGTTGTAAATAACAGGGTTAGAGAGCAAGTGGGACATATCTATTAAAACAGAAAAACTGTTAGCCCCCATTGTCCACATATCTTGTTTTTATAACTCTCTCGGGATGTTGGTAAGGAAGTTTTTGATTATTTCAAATTTGAAGCTAACTATAGAATCTTAAAAATAAATTTTGCTACATATGTTGGAACACACCATTGTAACATGCAGTATGTCTTTTTATTCTTTAGCATCTAATTACCTAGAGTAATTTTCAATATCTTTGTCCTGTAGGGTTCATTTTAAATTTATTTTTCTTCTCATAGAGAAGGAAAATGTGTAACTCCTTCTTTCATGAGGTTAATCCACTTGAAAACTCATATCTTGAAACTGACTTTTCCACTGATTTATATTGCAAAACAACTCGAGATGCATTTCCAATGCTCCAGATACCACTGCTGGTAGAGTTGCTGATGGGAGTATGGAAAAGCAGAATCTCACCAGAGTAATTGTAGTGCAATGTATACAAAAAATATTGGCTGCTCCTGGCCATTTCCAAGAGGGAAACAGCCTTGATATGGAATTATTCTGATGGGAGGTATTCCTGTATAGAAAAGGTTATGAATCGATTTCAGACCTTCTACACTTCCTCTCCCCTCCCCCAACACATATACTTTTTTTTAATTGCAGGTTTTAACTAAATCGTGACTTGCTGCTACTCACCTTACAACAGCTGGTTAATAGAAGGGCTGCTAATGTGTTAGGCCATGTTGATTCTCCCCTGGTTTCCCTAAGAGGATTTAGTTGGGGGTGGGCACTGGGGTTGAAATGAATAATCACTGCTGGCTTCTGTTTTTAAGAGTCAAAGGAAATGGCAGGCCCCTTTCCTTCCACCCCCCCCCCCCCCCAAAAAAAGAGCCTAATGAAGATGGATGAATTCCCTTACCCCTAAAGGGTGAAGAGGATGCCCTCCGTCTGCAAAAGGAATGGCGGGGTGACTCTTGGGTCCCCGCAAATGCAGTCTTTTCTTCATGATGTTTTCCCGGGGCTTTCTTTCTGTGGCCACTGCTCAGCTCTTAAAACCTCTACCTCCAGGTCAGGCTGAGGTCAATGTAAACCAACTCAACACCTCCTTTCCAGATCATTCTTCAAATGGCAAAAAAATTGCCAGGGGAAATAATGTGCTTGGATTATCAAAAGCTGCCTTGTACAAGTATTTGCACTCCCAATATTTTCACATCTTGGCTACAGAGCAGGTAGTCTTGACACCAACTAGTCTGATCTAAAGTTGGGAGAGTTTTTCTGATCTTAATCTATATTCTGCCTCTACATGTCTCCCACCCCACATCCAAGAAATGAACAGACACATTTTAAAGGAAGGACAGGAATTACTAACATGTCAGGCGTGAGTTTTCTATACATTTTCAGGAATCAGGTGTGTTTACCTGCTCTGTGTGATACATTTTTTTCTCTAAGACATGATTTCATGTATAAAGATAATGAATCAATTTAGCAATTCCTGGTTCCTTGAAAAATATTTTCTAAAAGTTAGAAAAAATACAAAAGAAAGGCATTATGATCAACCGAGAAATATTTATTAGTCAATTCTGGAAATTCCATTTTAAGTTTTCTACATGCTGAATCAAGCTCTTGATCAAATCGTTTGTTAGTCTGAGATTTAAAAGATGGAGTGAGGATAAGCTGAGAAGAGGAGAGTGGGAAACAGAAATGTATCAAAAAGCTTTTTTGTTATTTTGGTTAATTTCCCTCTCGTGGGCTAGTCTTATTTAAAGTGAATTATCTTCTGTCCTTGTGTCAAGAGTGTGGCTGGTGGGGATTTAGTGTATACTATGTTTACTTCTACATTTTAACAGAGCACGGTGTAGAGGGGGCTTTGTATTTAAAACTGTCTCAGAGAACTCACTTGGCAAAGGGTAGTAATGCCCTCATTTTAAAATTTTACCCCAAATCCAGCAGGGATGGACCCGACTGCAAGAGGAGGAAGTACATTTCTCTCAGATGAAAGGGAGAAATCACTGTCCTGTCTAAAAATAGCACTGTGTTTTCCAGCAGTTAACATCAGCTGGGGGTAGGATTAAACAGTAGTTGTCTAGGAGAAAGAGACGGTAATTGAGTGTGACTATTTCTTCTGCAAGGCCAGCCAGGGTGGTGAAAGTTAAGTATTGTCATGCAGATAAGGCCCAAAGGAGGCTTGCCTCAGTGTCTCTGGCTCTTCTGCACAGTGTCCTCTGGAGGTGTTGAGCCGTAGACGGACGAAACCCAGGCCAATTCACAGGACTCCGCTCGCGATCACTCCCCCCGGTTGCTGGTGAGATGCTTCACTAGCAGGGAAGGTGTCACTGGCTGTTGAAATACAGGCGGATGGTTTTACAATGGGTCCAAGTACAGAGAGCTGAGGAGTACTTAACAAATGATTTGAATCTGCTGTTTTGAGGAACATCTGAGTCACTGTCCTCCTGTGTGAAACTGGAAGAAGAAAGCGGTGCAAGAGCGAGCCCTTGTCGTCTGAGCACGGGCAGGTGGCACCAGGGGACCCTGACCTCTGTGTGCAGGAAAACCCTCTGTCCAGTTTTCCTGGCAGTGTACGCGTAAGTTGGGGCCTGCTATTTCAGATGTCCCCAGAGCTGGTTCTCCTTAGTGAGGAGGAAAGAATGCTCACTTAGCCAGAGTTCTCACAGATTCAAAATAAAAGCTTGCACTGGTCCAGAAACTGTCCACTGGGGTGCAGTGAGAGGGACAGCAGAGGGAAAGAGCCTTCGGTGCCTCCCAGGTTTGGGTAGGTTCTCAGCCCAGTCACTGAACTGCTCTTGGGGCAGTTGCTTCACTGAATTGCTGTTTCCTCACCTGTAGAAGAGAGAAGACACTCCCTGCTATTTTTTTTTTTTTTAAACTCATCTTTAGCAGGACCTCTGCCAGCCATAGCTGCTGTTAATGTGACTAAACTTGCCCAGACTGCAGGAATTGTCAAGGACTCCCATCCAGTTTATTCTTATCTCCAGAGTGCCACGAGGATGTCTATAGCTTTAGAAATTTTTTTGTTAAACTTATATGTCATTTATTCAATGAGTAGTTTTTGAGTATCTACTGTGTATAGACCTGTCCCCACACAAAGCAATCTACAAGAGCTAGACCGCAAAGACAGTACGTTTTCGAAGAGCGTCCTATAATTTCGCTCCTTTTACAAAGCCTTGTGTTGTTATGCTGAAATGAAAGGTGGCTGAAAGCCTTGAGGGAGGAGATCATAACCAGCAGTCCAGTTTTTCTCATGTGCATTGTGAGCATCATGTATCATCAGCAGCATGTTCAGGTTATTGTGGTTATGTGTTAAGAGGGCTACACTTTTGCTATGCAAATAGTTTTCAAAAGTATGTTTTTAATGACTACACTGAAGTTCATATGTGATTAGGCTGCCTGCCCAGTAATGCCATGTCAATATTGTAGAATATAATTATAATGTCATCTGTAGTTTATCAGTTTATTTTAAATAAAAACCGGGTCAATAGACCTTCAGATAAGAGGTTAGGATAAAAGAAGATTGAGACTTCATTGCTTCCATAGATTGAGCCCATGACTTCCAAAATCAGGGGCCGCTTGATAATCCTAATGGATTGACTTCCAAAATTCCTTGGATTTGCCCTGCTGGACTTGTCTCTCTAGGGCTTAGCTGGATCCCTGCGGATAGATATTATGGTTTATATACAGTAATTCCACTTAGTCCAGCTGTAAATTTAAGTCTATTGTATTACTATAGCATTGAAAGGCAGCCTTGCTCATACCCGTGGAAAGCTGACTCTGTCTTTCAGGCGTATTTAGCAGAAAATCAAGGATTTTCAATTAGTTAGCTGAGAGACCCTTGGAGAAACGCCACCCTGTGTAACCACACATTGTCTGTGGTTTCCACTTGCTCCTTCCAAATGGGACAAATGAAGAGATTCTGTTCATGGTCGTTAATGGGCAAGCTTTGGTGGGGGCTTTGTTCGTAAATGGGGGCTTTATCTTATCCCTGCTGGTTAAGCCCCTCCATGCACTCCTCACCTGTCATATCTGTCATACATTTAATTCATCACACTGTTGGACAGGAGCTAGCTGATCATGTCGAAGGTGGGAGGGAACTGGGAGGAGGGCTTAGTTAAGTAGTCTTAGAACTTTACCATCAAAGATGATTACCAGATTTTAAAAAAGATTTTAAATAAAATTTTAACCAAATAGGCAGTTTTATGAAGGAGAATTTTCTGCTTCATCATTGTCCCTCAAAGCAGGTTGCATTTTAGAATCCAGAATTTCTGATGACAACAACAGAATAGCTCTGATTTTAGGAATCCAAATTAAAAATGTGATAGGTGTTCAAAAAAATAGCATTTTTCTGCTCCTCTCCTATCTAATTTTTAACTTCTTTTCTGATTATAAAAGTAATATTGATTCTTAAATATTTGAAAAATGCAGAAAAGAAAAAAGTGCATAATATTTCTACCCCCTAGTTACAATTGATTATTAATATTTTGCGTATATATTTCTAATCTTTTTTTTTCTGGAGATACACACACACATTTTCACTAAAAATCATTATAGTAATGTCAGCTATAAATCCAGATATTTTCTCCATTTTAACATATCTTCTGCAACACTCTTATTTATTATAAAATAAGGACATGCTTATTGTAAAGTATTCTAACCATACATGTGGACATTTTTAAAGCACATTCTATGTGCCAGGCCCTTTTTTGATGTTTCATGTGTATTAACTGACTTAGTCTTATAATCTCCCAATGAATTTAGTGCAATTATTATCTCCATTTTGCTGATGAAGAATTTGAGAAGTAGAGAAGGTAGTTAAGTTGCCTAAAGTCAGACAGCATGTAAATAGTAGAGACAGGATGACTTTGGAGCCAATTCTTTTAACCACTAACATGAACAACCTCATACAACTTGTTTGTATAAATTATACATTTAACCTATTCTATATCACTAATCATTTGGTTTGTTTCCAATTTTTCAATATTAGAAACAGTGCTTATGATCAATAACCTAGTAGATAGTTCTCTGGGGGTATCCACAATTACCTCCTTAGAATAAACTCCTACAAGTGTAATTTCTGTATTAAAATGTATGTGAGTTTTCTTCCTCAAAAAGCTAGACAGAGAATTACCGTATAACTCAGCAATTCTATTCCTAGATATATACCCACAAGAATTGCAAACAAGGACTCAAAACAGATCCTTGTATGTCAATGTTCAGAGCAGCGTTACTCACCACGGTCCAAAGGTAGAAACAACTCAAGTGTCCATCAACAGATGAATAAACAAAATGTCATATACAGATGGTATATGGATAGATGGGTATGGCAGATGAGTAAACAAAATGTGGTCCATCTGTACAATGGAATATTAGCCATGAAAAGAATGAAGTTCTGACACATATTACATGTGGATGAGCCCTGAAGACATTATGGTAAATGAAATAAGCCAGACACAGGAGGATAAATTTTGTGTTATCCACTCATATAGGAACCTAGAATGGGAAAATTCATAAAGACAGAAAGTAGAATAGAGGTTATCAGAGGCTGGGGGAGGGCAGTAGAGAGGAGAATGGGAAGTTACTGTTTAGAATGTACAGAGTTTGTCTCAAGTGATGAAAACATTGTGGAACTAGATACTGGTGATGGTCGTACAACAGGGTGAATGCAATTAATGCCACTGAACTGTTTAGTTAAAAATGGTTAAAATGGCAAATTTCTCTTAACTATAGAGAACAAACTGATGGTTACCAGAGGGGAGGTGGGCGAGGGATGGGTTGAATAAGTGATGGGGAGAGCGCCGGACGGGGCGGGGGGGGGCAGTGGGAGACAGGGAGAGGGAGAGAGAGAGAATCTTAAGTTGGCTCCATGCCAAATGCGGAGCCCAGTGCGGAGCTTGATCTCATGACCCTGAGATCATGACCTGAGCCAAAATCAAGAGTCAGCTGCTTACCTGTGCCACCCAGGCGCCCCTAAATGCAAAGTCATTTAAGTTTGCGTTTATAGAATCCTCTCCCACTTCAACTCATGCATTGCTTTAAAGCATGACTGAAGTTTTTCTCTCCCATCCATAGTCATATAATTGAATGCTGTTATTGAACACGCTGTACCAAGCTGGGGGTTTGGGCCAAGAGATGGATATCCTGGCCTGGAAACATAGTGCAGTCTTGGGGTAACCTTTCCAACTCTAGCTAGATATGATGACAGCCTCATGTCACCACCTGCAAAGAGAAGACAAACAGGCATGTTCTTTTCCCTCAAAAAGAAACTGACATTATCTTCTCTAGTTTGTGTTCGGGTGAAAATAGGCAGTTTCTTTAGGAATTTGTTCTTGATGAACTTTCTCCATTTGGAGGCTGTAGTATATCCCCATCTTTGGCCATGGTTTTGTCAGCATAGACAGTGCCTTCCTCAACAGCAAGTGACTTTCCATCACTTACTGATCTTGGTGCCTGATGGGCTGGCAGGTGGGGTTGCAGAAATCCCACAGGCACGTGGAGGTAAAGACTTCAGACCTGGCACCAGTTTTGCCTCCACCAGCTGCCACCTCTGGTGGGTCTCTTAGCCTCTCTCATAAAATGGAGGAGAAGATGATCTATAGGGGCTCTTCCAGCATCTAGAGTCTACGAGGTGGTTAGTAGCTTAGCATAGGGTTCAACCAATGAAAAAACTTAAAACATACACAAATCCAGGGACTCGATTATATAAAACTTTCAATAGCGTATGTTTAAAATAAACAAAATAACAGCTCTTCCTAATGCATAAAAGAAGATGCTAAAACTGCCTTATGATGCAGAGTTTCTTTTTAATCAAGGTTATCTGAAATTGCATATAGACTTAGGCAGCTCCAAAGTGGTGTTAAGAGGGGGGAAAAATGGAATCATCTTTAGAATTTAGGGAAAATATTATAGGGTTTTTCTTCTGGTAGTGATAGATAGCTAGAGTGCCCTTTTGTAACTGTATCACTCATGGAAAGAAAGCAAACTGGAACCTGAGTAAAATGCCCAATTTGTAAATTCAGATCACATGTCTCTTAATGATGTACACAGTGACATTACTCTTCCTTAGTCTGGCAGCCCCTCTCCACTGCTCTGGTACCCTGGAGGAAAGAGAGACCAGCTTCTCAGATACTCTAAATGACGCGTGCCAAACACGTGGAAGGTAAATCCCCTAATTCAGTCCGTTCTTCCAGCATTCCCTGGCAGACAGCCAAGCTAAATATTTCTGCTGGATAAAAAAAATGCACTCTTGTGTGCTGCACTCTTAACGGGTTGTCTGACTTCAGTGGAAAGGGTTGCCTTAGCGAGCAGAACGGGAAAGAAGGAATTGGCTTCTAAAGCCCTGTGTATGTTTTTTCACCTTAAAATTTTCTCTAAGCTATTTATGGGCTGTGATTGGATTAATTTATGCTTGAAGGAAGGAGAAAAATGGGAAAACAGATTTAATGCAATTCTTCCATCTCACCTCCCCTCAATTTGTTTTTAACGATTATCTTTTCAGATTTCCTGGGTGTCTGTCATTTTGTGTCTATTGCATGTTTTTTAGCTAAATCAATTTTCAAAGGCTGTCACATTTGGTTGACTAAGAGGCCCAACATATGGACCAGTGGGTGTGTGTCAGATGAGGATTATAATTAATTGTAATTTATGACCAAACTGTTGACTTCATTAAGACTAATTAGAGGAATATAATTGGGAATCAACATTCAGATATCCCTTCTAATTGTTTTAGAGTTTTTCTTTTATATTAAAGACAGGGCATTTTTAGTAGTTGTAAAAAGAACACAAATGAAATCATGTCATAGCAGTTTTGCATCCTGCTGTTTTCATCCAGTGGTATATCACGGGCATTCTCTCCTATCACACTTATTTAAAAACTTGTATTGGCCCCTAAATACTCATATCATGTGGCCATATAATAGTCTATTCAGCAATTTGAGTCAATTTGAATATTCAGAATATTTTTTATTTTGTCATAAATTGTACATAATACTACAATTCATATGTTTATGTAACCTTGCTCAAATGATTTTTTTGTCAATGTATTCCCACAAGTGTAATAATCTGATCAAAAGTTATGAATCTTTAAGTCTCTTGGTATATATTGATAAAGTTCTTTCCAGAAAAGATATAGCAACACAGTATAGTTTGTAAATATCTGGACATTTAGATTTAGCTTAAAATTTCAAGAGTTTCCATATTTTAATATTTTCCTCTATGTAAATATTGGTGGCATCACTAATATTTGAAAAATTGCCCCATGGCATAGTGCTTCTATCCTTAGTTCATTTCATAAACATATTTGGGACCTGGCTATGTGCTAAGCACCATGTGATACCCCAAAGAGTAGCTTTTGCTGTTTTCAAATATTTATTCTTCCAACAATCTCCAGACCATTTCTTTAAATAATCACGATTTATAATGATAGGTTTGATCTGTCTACATTAAGAATGCATCTTGATATGACCATTCATTCATGTTCTAATTCAGAGAATGATCAGAATCCAGTCTGATAAGAGCAATAATATAAAGAGCCAACAGAAAATTAATACACAAAGATGATAGTCCTGACCCACTTTCAGTAGGATGTAGAATTCTGAATTGATTTTCTACCCATCAACACTCTTGGTGGTAG
Source organism: Phoca vitulina (assembly GCF_004348235.1). NCBI lineage: Eukaryota > Metazoa > Chordata > Mammalia > Carnivora > Phocidae > Phoca > Phoca vitulina. Next base: position 53,921,179 of record NW_022589712.1, on the reverse strand, counting down.
TTTCCTTTCCCAGCCACCATATTCATCCACAACTGGAATTAGGGACACAATCTGTGGTCATAGACCCAAGCCAGCCTAAGTGACCCCTGTGAGTACAGAACTCATGTCCTTGACCTCACTGACCCAGTTCTTGGCTACTCTTAGAGACAGATTGTCTATTACCCAGTGATCAACCCAAGCCGTACGTTAAGATGATGTTCCTGTGAATGTTCCACAACCAACCATAGTACATTTTCTTTGCCAGGAGAGGATTGGGGAACACAGTACTGTAAGTATAGATATAATCTAAAAGATGGGCAGGCCTCTGATTAAGTAAAGCAGCTGGTTCCAAACTTGGCAGTACAACTGGAATCACCCAAGGATCTTTTAAAAATTAGCATGCCCGCTCCCACACCAGCATTCTGCTTTAATTGGTATTAGGTGCTACCTGGGCATCAAAATATTTTAAAACTCCCCCAACCATTCTAGTATACAGAAATGTTTGGGGACCACTGAAGGCTTTGGGGGATCATGTTCCATTTGCCAGTGCCCTGCCTGGGCTTTTGCATTATGTGCACACTAAGTCCTAGGCATTGATCTTTACCCCCTGTGAGGGGAAGCTCTCCTTCATACTTCTTAGCTACTTCTTTGGGGATAGGAAGAGAGGAGACAAATGAGGAGTAAATTCACGTTCCAAAAGGTAGCTACAACTAATTTAACCTGGAACTTACTCTGCAGGTATACTTTGGGGAGTAACATATGGGATTTCAAATTATAAATGAGGTAGTTCTGGGAATTGTGGCCTTCTATGTCTTCTCTGCACTGAAGCACCTCACACAGTTGGGTATGTCTCATCTGCAATTCAGGGATTTCACATTCCCCAAACACAACTCTCCTCCCCTGTGTCTGGAATTTGCATGTTGGTTCAGTGCAGGCAGGAAGAGAAGGGGGAAGGAGAAGGAGAGGGAGACATCGCTTCCTTCTTCTTTCCCGCAATTAGTTAGTCACACCGTCAGTCTTTTCTCTGCAACTCAGCCCTCATAAAAGTCAAGACCAGATAATCAAAGTTCAGTGTGTCCCATCTGGGAGCCTCTGCGCAGATGTGTGTGGGGCTTCTTCTGTGTCTGTGGTGTGGTTTGCGTGGGGGAGCGGCAGGACAACCTTCTAACCATTTATGTCGCGAGCCCTGGGTGAATGAGAACAGAAACATGGTGGGGTGGGTTTAGCTCTTCCCTGGAAGAGGGATGGTTTCAATACTCCTCAACCCACACAGACTTCCAGGGGATGCTTTGAAGGGAACCTTCTGCCAGCAGGCCTTTGAGCTTCCCCGGAAGACGTGGCCTGTTTCGTGTACAGATTTGACTCTGGTGGGCCGGGGATGCTAAAGTGTGTGGTAGAGAAGATGAGAACGGGCTGCTGGCTGTTGTCCTCACCAGGAGCCAGCCAAGAGGAGCAGACATCTAAAATAGCAGTGATAAATGAATTTGTGTGCCTGTGTGCACGTATCCGTTCTGAACCCACCAGGTCTTCCCGTTTTCTTTTGACTGCGTGTGTGAAGGGCAATCTAATATCATAGCATATCATGTCATTTCTTCAGTCTCAACAGTGATTAAGCTGTTCTATTGTCCTTGTATTTTCGTCAGCTGAACCGTGATAAGGAACTATTATTATTATTTTTTAAAGATTTTATTTATTGGGGCACCTGGGTGGCTCAGTCATTAAGCGTGTGCCTTCGGCTCAGGTCATGATCCCAGGGTCCTGGGATCGAGCCCCGCATCGGGCTCCTGCTCGGCAGGGAGCCTGCTTCTCCCTCTCCCTCTACTGTTCCCCCTGCTTGTGCTCTCTCGCTCTATCAAATAAATAAATAAAATCAATTTTATTTATTTATTTGACAGAGAGAGACAAAGTGAGAGAAGGAACACAAGCAGGGGGAGTGGGAGAGGGAGAAGCAGGCTTCCCGCGGAGCAGGGTGCCCGATGCGGGCTCGATCCCAGGACTCTGGGATCATGACCTGAGCCGAAGGCACACGCTTAACGACTGAGCCACCCAGGCGCCCCAGGAACTATTATTTTAACTTCTTGTTTTGCCTAGATCATAAGTGGCTTAGTATCATGATTGTTTAAAAATTATTTGTCATTTTGAAGTTTGTGTAAGAAGAGAAAGTACTAAAACTGAGTAACTGACTTCAATGAAGATACGTGTTTGGGCCATAATCAGTCATGTCCATGGGATCGCAGGTGCAGTGGCCATCTGAGGAAAGAGCCTTGGCTCTAGGATTGACCCTGATGCACACCCCACTCCCTTGTCTACGTCCTTCAGGGCCCCATGTGACTTGGAATTCAGAATTTTTCGAATTTTAGGGAGGTAATACTGATGCATAATACACTCAGTGAGGTGTTCTTCCTCAAACATTATTGTGTCTGCAGCAAAACACAGCACAAAGGACACTCATTGAGGCAAAGACGTAGACAGTCTCTGGTGGGCAGCAATGGGAGCCATGCAAGGTTCTGGGGGGAGGGAAGGACTATGGGAAGGCCGTGACCCAGAGTTATAGTTCTGGTGGCAGTGGTGTTGATGAAAATTGCAAAGGAGTGGAACTGGAAACAGAGCAATTAGAAGGCTATTGTAGCATCTTAGTGCTGAGGGTTGTTGCTTGGTAGTGGGAATAAAAAGTGAAATAACTTACTTTTCAGGGCTTTTTGGATTTGGGGATTACAGATAAGGTGTCCTGAGCCTATACTAGTAACTAGATGACCAAAAGAAAATTACTTTTTCTGTCTGGGAGTCAGTTTCTTCCCTTAGAAGATTAAGAAATTAGGTAAGATTTCTAGGGCTTGTTTAACTTTCCATGGACTGAAGCTCCTGAATTTCATACTCAAATTGCCGGCTGCTCACAACATTCTGCATAATAGCTTAAAAATACAGTAATAATGTGTGTTTGATCACTGATTAAATAAAACATGGTAAACTATATGCACTTTGGAATACTCTATGGCAATCAAAAATGATGCAGACATGGGAAGATGTTCACAGTAGTAAGTGGAAAAGTAGGTTATAAGACATTGTTTATAATATGATTCCATCTCAAAAAATGATAAGTAAGACTCTATGCCAAAAGGTTAACAATGATTGCTTTCTTGGGGTTCACTTGGTAGCAAGGAATAATAAACCCACTTAAACCATCTCAGGTAAAAAGCCTTCTGCTAAGGATTTATGAACAAGGCACATCAGATCATCTCCTGGGGGCATCTAAAAGCAAATGCAATAAAGCTGCTGTGATATTTTAAGAAATATTCATTTCTTTTTTATTTATAGAAATTTTACCATGAACACTGATTTCTTATGAATTAAAATAAAACAGTAAAATTTATTTTTAAATGTAGGTTTTTTTAGAACTTCTAACTACCAGCTGAATATTTTCTTTATTGGCATCACTATTGATTCAATTCCCAGGTAGAACCTTAAGAGACATCTTGCTTCTGATTTGAGCTCTTTTAGTAACTATTTGTTGTTAAATTTAATAAACATCTCAGGTAACTCTACATATGAAGAAAGTACGTATTTTTGTACGATACCATCTTAATTAAAATAGGTTTTATAGCTTTATAGTACATCCTTTTACGATTTAGATCAGAATGTTTATTTTATGGAGTCAATATTTCAAGTTTACTAGCTATTAAAAATCATTTTTCGTAGTTCAGAAGAAATGTGGACAAAAAGAAAAAATTGAATATTTTAATATCACAGCTCATCTTGGTTCTTACATTATCAGCTGCTTCAAAGCAATTTATTAACCCAAGTAGGGTAATTAGAAGAATTCAGTTATTAGCTGACCACCTAGAAATGCTTAACTAACCTCATTAAACCAACTTGCTGTATGTTTTTATATTCTTCTTGTCCTCTGTATTACACACTGACTTTATATCCCCAAGTCTCTCTAGCTGGTTTCTCTCTAATATTTCTGAACATTTCTGCTTTATATTTTCTGATTTGTATACTTAGCAAAAGTTGTTTGTGTTTGTTCCCGAACTTGATGATGCTAGTTGTAATTATGTAATGTAATTAAATATTATGTAAACCAATGAACTATAAATATTAAGAGTTGACTCCTTTAAAACCAAGCAGAATTCTTTGGAAAGATGATAAATAGTATTTGAAAAATTCTGTAATTGAAATAGATGTGGGTGAGCAAATGATAAAATATTGGAGGGGTGGGAAATAAATAAATCTAGGAGAATTTTACACTCAGGTTACTTGGACTAAGTAAGGCAATCTATTATGGGAGGGTTTATGTAGAAAAGACACTGGACATTGAAGAAGGAAGAGGTTCATTCTCAGAGGCCTTGGCCCTGCGTCAAAGACAGAGAAGTTGACATGCATTGATATATAGTAAGTTTCAAATACAATATTTCAGATTAGTATTTACCATTTTTATAAGTCTTATTTACCTGTTTGTATAATTTGTTAAATTTAGTCCCAGTTGCATTGACTAAGAAAGCATCAACTGGGGGTACCTGGGTGGCTCAGTCGGTTAAGCACCTGCCTTCAGCTCAGGTCATGATCTCAGGGTCCTGGGATGGAGCCCCACATCTGGCTGCCTGCTCGGTGGGGAGCCTGCTTCTCCCTCTCCTTGTACTCATCCCTCCAACTCGTGCTCTCACTCTCTTTCTCTTTTTCTCAAATAAATAAATAAAATCCTTAAAAAATTAAAAAAAAAAAGAAAGCATCAACTGTACTATTGACCAAATTGGAAAGAAAAACTAACAAACAAAAGAAAGGTAATTTTGACCTTAACAAGCTAATTTTGATCAGAACAGAACTTGGTTTGTATCAATATCTCTTAATATATCAACAAAGAAATTTCTTCCAAAATCAAATTTTTATAAATTGAGCCATATTTTTTTTTTTTTTTTAAAGATTTTATTTATTTATTTGACAGGGAGAGACAGCCAGAGAGAGAACACAAGCAGGGTAAATGGGAGAGAGAGAAGCAGGCCTCCCGCTGAGCAGGGAGCCCGATGCGGGGTTCGATCCCAGGACCCTGGGATCATGACCCGAGCCGAAGGCAGACACCTAATGACTGAGCCACCCAGGCGCCCCTGAGCCATATTTTTTAAAGCAAAGACAGTTTGCTATTTAAAGGAATCCCTCAGTGGCTCATTTCTAAAGCAAACAATTTTCAGAACTTCTCATTTCCTAGACTATATTAGATTTCTAGAAGCTAAAATAATATTCTAGCCATGGTTTTCACTCTGGCTCTTCACCCAGCTCTATACATTTTGAGACAATTGGATTTTTATTTCCAGTGATCAATGTCATTCAGAATAAAGACATAATACTAAGTAACAGTGGCAAGCTTATATATAGCCTTTATTAACCACTGCATGTCCCTGGCTCTAAGTCTTTTCTCTCAGAAATGTTTGTTTTCCTGTGGTATTATTGCAGTTTTAACACACTGAGAATCTTACTACTGTCAGATGCTCATCAGAAATGGAAAGGAGATCATACTTTTTTTATTGCATGTAGGCTTTTCCTTTTCAGGTATAGTTGCAGGAAACTTATTTTTCCTTCATCACCATGTTCTTATTCCCCAAGTCCAGGGAGTTGGTATAAGACTGTCATAAAAATCACTACAGGTAAAATTAAAGTATATAAAATTCCAAATATATGCTTGAAATTTTATGTGGCAGAAGAATAAGCAAAGCCTTGGAATTGTGCTACATTTTTTTAGCGTACAGAAAAAAATCTACGGTAATAGTGCCTATGTCAAAATTAGACTTGAAATCATAGTATTTTTGTAAAAGGTATTCAGGAAATTGGTTGGTATTACATTTACATCGATCTTCCATTTGAAAAACACTGAAATTCTATTTATTTATTAGTAGAAAAAATGAGGCATTTGTCTCAATCATTTAAAACTCTAACACTGGGAAAATAATCCAAATTAGATTCTTTAGATCTAAATCAATATCATATGAAGAAGGCCTCCTGCTTAGTAAAATGTAGCTGAAATGTAATGGTAATTTTAGACGGCATTACTTAAGACGTGGAACTGTGTCTCCTATCCACACATGGATTATATGCAAATGGTTGCATAACTTATTTATCTTTGTTTTCAACTGCTTTGCACATCCTAAAACAATTTTGCAATCAGAATTATCAGCCCACTAAGCAGCATGGAGTTTGTTTTGTTAATTGCTCTTGTTAAATTTAATTACTGTGGGGTGGAGTGGCTGTGTAGGGGAGGAAGGCCCAAAGACCGGCAAGGGAAAATTTTAGGAAGAGGTCCAGTACTGGGATGTGCACATCGAGGAGAGTGGACAAAAGCAGACTCCACAAGAACTATGTAAATCACTTCCACTCGGAAAACTGTTATGTTTGTTTTTGTGCGTGAACTGATTTTCAAGTGCAATTGTTAGAGGTAGGTTCCTCCCTTCCCACATAAATATGCACGTTTTTAGGACTGTGGCTTCTACCTGGGAACATTTTTTTTTTTAAGTTCTCTGAACAAGTGTTGAGCAGTAGTATACATTTTCTCTAAGAAAAGAGAAAGTATCTCCAGAGCCTACGTAATGCCTCATTCACAGGTGGGACCGAAGAACTATTTTTAATCTGTTCTTTCATCGCACATTAATCAACCATCTAATACAAGCCAGGCACTGCACTGAGTGCTGAGTTTTCAAAGATGCCTGGAATTGTTCACAGTTCCACTAAGTAGCAGACTGCAGAGACAGATCCTCACTGGGGTGCACGGGTTCTCTAGTAGAACATGAGAGGAAAGGGGGACACACCAGGAAATAGAGCCTGGAGACCCAGCCTGGACTGGAAGCCAGGTGCCCGCGGCCATGCCTAGCACTGTGACCATCTTCCAGCATCTCTTAGCAAAGCATGAACTTCAATTACCCAGTATTGTATATTGACCATCATGCTGGTCTTTGCTGGTTGGGACTTCGGAAATTAAAAATGTTTCAAAGAAGGTCCAAAATCATATGAATGAATGTGTAAGCTTCATACGCATAACGATTCGAAGAAGAATTTCTCACACTGTGTTTTCATTCCTAATGGCATTTTGGAAAACCTTCTCTCCTAAGAAACGGAAGAACAGCATCTCTTGAAAATTTTTCTTTCGTCCCACAGAAAGTTTTTATGTTAGTGTAAACTAGTCGTTAATGAAATAGAAGTCAGTAGAGAAATAAAACTTTTGATTTGTTTAAATATATCCAGGGCAGAACACCAAGATGAATCAGTGTCACTTGTCTGATGAGTGAAAAGCCTTGGGTTTTGAACATTGAGTTAAGCAGTGAGGGACCTGTGATTGGTCCTTTCTTGCGGGTAAATGTGTTTACTTTTTTCCACTGGTATTTATACTAGTTAATGTATTGTGCCAGATAAATCTGCTTCCTGAGTCCATCTTTCAGCCTTTCCCCCTCTCTTTGGAGCTGACAAATGGTTTGGGTTTGACACAGTTAATCAGCTGAGCAGCCCTGCTGGGTGCTGCCGGCAGCTGGCTCTGACTACTGCGGAGAAAAAGCGAGCTCTCTGCAATATTCCCTTCCTACTCCCTCTGTCTAGCGGAGGGTGCTTTATTCAGGGACCGATTCAGATGTCTGTGAGGAGGTGTACCTCCTGTGACACATATGGTTTCAGCCCATTGCCTGGTACAGTCACTGTAAAATTGCAACAGATGAGACAGTTTTCAATTTTATGAGACTGGGGCAAAATCAAACCTATGTGGTGGCTGTTGTCATACCTCTGACGCTGAAGGTACGGTACTGGGGACGCCCTATATCTGCCCAGCACTGAAAAACCATGTCCCCCAAAATGATTGTGATCCTGGAGTTTGCTTCTTTTGACAGGGGCAGAACAGGAGCTCGGTGCCTTCTTCGTTATATACGCGTGCTTCTCAATTTAACACTTATTCACACTAATGAAAGGTGGTAAACTTGAGTTAAACAGCATGAGAAACTTGAGTGGGTCAGGCAGAACTTAGAATTTTATTTTTTAACCTTTTTATTACAAAAAAAAATTTTTAATACTAAAGACAGTCGTATAATGCACCCTTATGACCCAGTTCAACAATTATCAACTCAATTATCAAAGCAATGGGTTTTCATTTCTACCGCAACTTCACCCCTCATGATTTTGAAGCAAATCCCAGAAAACGTGTAATTTCATCCATAAATATTTCAGGATGTGTATCTGCAATATAAGGATTTCTTTTAAAAACAACCAACAACACCTTATTGTTGATTGTTGGAAATACTGTTAATTCCAAAGCCGTATTGTTTTTAAGGATAGATTGCTACAGACCCTTTAGGCTACTGAGCGGGGAAGGGTTTGGAGAGGTGGCTCTATAAAGATTTTTGAACATTAAAAAGTATACCCCGGAGGCCAAAATTGACTTGCAAAGACAATTTTCCTCCTTTTTTAGATTCTGGAAAGATTCTGCAAGGAGAGCACACACATGCAGGCAGGCACCAAACTGGCATTTAGAGCTCTGTTGTTTAGATAGAATTATATGCTTTGGGAGAATGAATGCCTTGCTCTGAGTAGCTGGTGGTGGCAGCATAATTAGTGAGGCGGCTACAAATAGAATCACTGAGGCATACACTCCGCACGCATAAGCACACGCAGATTTGGCAGCTAACAGTGATCTAACAACAGTTGGATCCAAAGTGTGCCCCTTGCCACTTGTTGAGCCTAATGCCAAGTGCGGTTTCGTCACTGGTGTGCCCGTGAGCATGATTAGCTGTTACCGATTAGTAAACTGTCTGAGGCCCCAGAGTTAGTTAATGCGTTGGATGCAGCCTTCTGTTCCACTCCCCCTCCCTGCCAACACCCTTCCTTCTCCTCCCCTCAGGCTCTAAGGAAGAGGGGGGGAGGAAAATAGAAGAGGAAAAGGGGTCCAGATGGGAAGAAAAGAGTGCTGAAAAGATCCTGTAGGAAGTAGGTCAGGTATTTTGGAGATTAGAGTAGCGTGCTTCATCCCTGAATGCAGGAGCCGGGGACAAGTAGCATACAATTAGGAGGAATTAGAACAGCAACAAGTAGCTTGGATTTATCAGCTTTAATTGTCTATTGTCGGGACAGAGCTCTCCTCCCGAGGATCATGGTGGCCGTCTACATCCTAATACTTTTAATGGACCTCCATTGTGGGATTATCTCTCCTAAAGACAGTGCCTGTTCTTTTAAAAGGAACTGTAGGAAAGCCAGCCTGAAAAACACCCGAGCTGTTGCTTTCTCTGTGATTGGTCCTATTCTAGGGTAATGCAGTGTTGCCCTTCTGTCCCCAGGGGCACACCTTAAGGGGGAAGATACCTATTGAACCTTAAACCCCTCTGCTCCAGCTTCCTGTGTGTGCTTACAGGAAACAATAGGCCGTAAGTGGAGACCAGATAAACCAGGGATGGTAGCTTTAGAATCTCCGTACTATCTTCTGGTTACTAGAGGTTTCCTGGCTTATTCTGAGTCAACATTAGAGAGTTTTTCAAAAGATAAAGTGCCTATTAAAGATGGAGAAAAAGGCATTTATGGGATCAAGCCAACCATCCTCCAAACCCACACACAGAATGAGGTTGGTTTAATTGTATTAATGTCACCACCAGTTAAACACTGAAAAGTTTCTACAGTAGGTGCATCCCTTCCTCCCACCCCCACCCCCACTTTCTTGGCCAACTGTACCTTGGGCCCAGGAGGTGCCCAATAATATTTGAGGATTCACTATAGAACTCTGGCCACCTGGCTGGGAATCCAGAGAGCCAAGTCTGGTTTTGCCCCCCTCCTGAGCAGTGGGCCATGTCCGTGGGCTGGCATCTACCAGGCTCACAGTTAGACGTAAGATCCAAGCATCAGAAGGAGGGCTAGGAGAGGTGGCCTTTTCTGCTTCCTGACCTCTGGCCCTCGGTTTCCTCAGCAGGAAATGAGGTGTCGGCTGGATCTGTGGTCCTCAACTCAGGCCGCATACTAAATTCCCTTTGGAGCAGAACTGGAGTGGGGGGGGGGGGCCTCTTTCTATAAACGAATTACAAGGGTCCTTCCTACCTTCCCCCCTCCCCCTTTTCTCTCTGCGGTTGGGAGTTCAAATGATTCCACTATTAACCTTTATAATTCTCTCTCTTCTCTCACACCTCATCCTGGAACATAAAAATCAAGCCTCTCCAATCTTGAATGTTTCCTTAGAAAGGATGAGCAGAAATTGTCAGTCCCATTTTTAAGAAGAAGTCATTCTGCCTCGACCCTTGGTTTAACATTGCGTGGCTTCAGGGAAGCACACTGTGGCAGGCCTAAGCAGGGGACACTTTTCTTCTTCCCTGGGGACTGCCGTGCCCACGCTGGCGCTCCCGGCCTCGCCCCTGCGGTCCCTTCACCTCACTCCCCCCGCCTTCCTCTTCCTCTAGAAAACCATTCCTATCTACAACTTTTCTTTTTATTTCCACCGTGGGCCCTCCCTTTCAGTGTGGCACCTCCACCCACAGTAAGGTGAGAGAAGCAAACAGTGGTCTGTGGTCTTCCTTCTCTTGTGTGGAAGCTACTCTTCCTTTTCCCTAAGCAAAGAGAAGAGGTTAGAGAAAGCTGAGTTGCAGATTGTACACCCTCCCTTACTTTACACTTCATCTTTTGCCTTCCGTTAGCTTCATTTTATTCCCTTTCCCCACCAAATATAAGATTTTGAAATGTTTTCTGGGTTCAGAGAGGATCTTCCTTTTCCAATGACCTTCCTTGCAGCCTTTCCAGAAGTTTAAGTCCCTTTCTTGTCTGAATATTCCCTAAAATAAAAACATAATTAGGAATAAAAACTAATGTTAGAAACCTACATTGGTTTCCACACATCATATGGAAAAGATTATAATTGCTTATTTATTAAGTTGGTGGATGTCAAACTCAATGAATAATTTAAAAATAGATGAATGATGTGATAAGAACACAACCGTCTGTCTGAAAGCAGTGCGAAAGAGACACTTGGGTGTGATGATACACAGGTGGTTTTGTAAATACTGAGACCTCAGACATTATGTGGGTTTTATAAGGTCCTCTAGATGGCACTTACCAGATTTTTATTTCTACTGAGGGCCAGGAGCTTGACTTTGGTTCTTTAATTTACTTAATTTTTGTTTCCCTTATTTAGGCAGTCAAAACACTGACCTCATTTCAAAACATCCACAGCCTCCCAGGATCCCCGGCCCAAGGTTTAGGCCTTGAGTATGTTTGTCCAAAGAGCTGGGGCGGCGAGCCCTGTCATAAGAAGGAAGGCTTGTGCTATTTTTAAATTGATGCAACACATCATTGAAACATATCACACACATATCGTACCCATGACACACACACACGCGGCACTGTAACATAGCATGTGTCATACACACATTCTCTCTCACTCATACACACACTAGCTCTTCTTGTCCGGCTTTACAAAGGGAAGGCAGCCAGAAAGCTGAGCCCAGTGAACTGAGTTGAAAAGGCTGTTAGAGTTTAAAAACCAAGTGTCCCTCTAGTTCTCAGCGTGGCTTTGAGACATGTGGGAGGGCTTCAAAGCCGTGGCGCCCCTCTTTTAGAGCTCAGGCTTGCAGTTGGTCCCCAAATGTTTACCAGCATGAAGATGCCTAACTTACAGGAAGTGGGAAATGGGTGTGGGGGGTGAGGGTGGGTGGGTGGGTAGGGAGTGGGGAGAAGAGGGTGGGGGGGTGTTCTCTTGATGTGGTTAGTCTGTCATTGACCTTGTTTGGGTATAGCAGGAGTTGAATTAGAAAATGAAAACATGTTTCATCTTGGGCACATTTCATCCCATTTTTTTACTTTCTTTAGGAAGAAACCCACCCCCCCCAACCCGCCAAGTGGAGTCAAATCTCCATATTTGGTACTCAGTTTCCCTTCATTCTACCATATCTTCTTCCCCATACAGTCCTCTAGCCACCTACATTGTAATTCCTAAACCGCCCCCACCCCCCCAGGACTAGGCCAAGCCCAGTAGCTCAGAGTGAATAACACAGGCTTGTTGAGCCCTTGTGATGACACCATCAAAGGGAATAGATGGGGGTTTCTGGGAGCAGAGCTATCTGGATCATTTATGATTGGCTGCCACTGTGAACATTTTTTTTTTTTTTTTCAGATTTTATTCATTTATTTGAGAGAGAGAGAGAGCACGCACAAGAGCAGGGGGGAGGGGCAGAGGGAGAGGGAGAAGCAGGCTTCCCGCTGAGCAAGCAGCCCAACTGGGGCTCCATCCCAGGACCCTGGGATCATAACCTGAGCCAAAGGCAGATGCTTAACCGACTGAGCCACCCAGGTGTCCATGTGAACACTCTTAATGAGAGAAATCTGCCTGACAACAAATGTTGATTAATAAAAGTAACTGAGGTTGTTTTGTTTTGTTTTGGTGTTCTAACAGGGAGGGAAATGCATCAAATTATTATTTATAAACAAACATTTTAAGACTTAAGATTCCAGCCCGTGGCAGCCTTAGATAGCTCTGTCTGCACAGCTGTACCAATACCAACATCTCCCTGCCTTAGTCAGTATTCCAAATGTGGTACTTGGACTTCTAGAAGGGGTAGATGAAGCTCAGGGATCACCCCTCTCCTCCCCACTTAACATTTTTGTGCTGGACCATATCTAAATATGACTATAGGAGCATGCTTGTTCTGATGGGACATGCTTCCTGTATTCCTTCTTATTTTATTTTATTTTTTTTTGCATCTTTGAGTTTTAATTATATTATTGCCTATCCTTGACTGTGATCATTGCAATAGAAATGGTTTGATGGGGGGACGTTGGGGTACTATTTTAGACAAGAAGGAAACATTTGAAGGATTTTCTAGTCTAACACTGTGTTTCAAAACTGACTTTCCTTAAAGTTCCACTCGTGGCCTTCTCCAGCTCAGCTGGAACACCTGGAACTAATTTTAGGGTTGCCTAGCTAAGCCCCACACTGGTATTTGAAGTTTGCCTCCTCCCCTAGACTCAAGCCCATTTCACCACCTCTGAAGGTGAGTGCAGGCTGATATTAATTAACAGCGAGTTGATTCACTGGCATCTTCCAGTCATTAAAGTAAATATTTGGCTTAAAATAGCCTCTTCCCACCTCAAATATCCAACTTCTTGCCTATTCCCTTACTCCACCATGGTTGACTCACCAGCACTTGCATGGTGTATGTGGCCCAAGAACAGAGTTTGATTCTAAAAGGGAAGTGAAATACTCGTTAACCTCTGCAGGCGAGACCGCTGCAACAGCAGGCCGGCCTTCAGTATGACTACATTGTTTGTCTGTCCATCGTGGCGCTGACTCAGCATCAGTTAATAAACCCTCTCGAGAAGGCTGGATTTCTCCTGTTTAATTATCATTTTGGAGCTTTCTGAGAACTCTTAGGAATTGTTCATTCCGTTTAGCACATCTTAGCACATCTGCCGATTCAAAGTCCTGTTTCCTCTTGCTGCTAGCGTCCCCTCTGGCGTAACATGGAATAACAGCCGCCCCGCAGCCAAGCGGGGGGAGTGTGTGTTACTTATGTCCCCTAGTGGGAATGTAATTGTTCTGTACTACAGAGATTGTGGAAGGACTTTATACGCAAAAACCACTTCCTGGCAAATAGTCTTTGCCTCCCACCCACCCCAAAAAATTCTAGAAAGGTTTCCTAAAAGAGAGAAAAAAAATTCTAGACAAGTTTCCTAAAAGAGAGAAAAGAAATGCTAAAGATAAACAGACCTATTTCTATGATCGAGTTGGGCTTTTGTTTTGCTTTGTTTTGTTTCTTCCTGTAAACAAATACTCAAATGTCCACTTCATTGTATGACTAAGTTGGTATCATTAGGTTTAGGTCGGGACTGGGTGTGTGTATGTGGGTGTGTGTGTGTTGGGACGTGGGTGTGTATGCACACGTGTATTTAAAATGTTAGAAAAGACATTGCAGCCTAAGGTTGAAGGAGAGACGATTTCAAAAACAACCACCTCTATGAGGCAAGCAGGAAAAGTGGGAGACTTTGTTTCAGTGATCTAAACAGTAATTGTAATGGGGTGCCTGCTATAAATGGACCCTTTGCATCATTGTTTCTCTGAATTAGAGGATTCCTTGCTGAAGGCACAAGACCATTGAAGGAAGTAAAGCATCTGGTTTGTTTTGTAATGAGAAGCAGGAATGCAAGGTCCACTCTCTTAATAATAAACAAACAGGACATTGTATGCCATCATCACAGGATGTCCTTCCTTCAACAGAGGACTGACTGGGGCTGGAGGAAAAGCCGGACAGGGCGTAGAACGAGCCCCACTAATTACTGCCTCCGTCTGCCCTCCACTTGCAGTGATCAGTTCAACATTCTCTTTAACTGTGAAACGATGAATGTTCTACACTTTGCTTACACGCTCCTCCTCGGAAGTCTGGCTGTGGGTTTGGGGAGGGGAGCAAAGGCAAAGACTTTTAATCTGTAGGATTATAACTTTTCCCTATTTCCCTATTTATTAAATGGTTGAAAGAGGGAAGCTAGTTCTACCAAATCTGAATGTATTTCAGTTAGCAGGAGACATGGAAGCAGACAAGTTTGGGGGGTAGGGGGATGTGCATTTCACGGGCTATAGCTGGAAGATTAGACAGCTACATTTTATTACATGAAGTGCAAAAATAATTTCGCACGCTCTTTTCAGGTACATTTTGTATATTCTTTAAAGTGTGGATTGAGCCGAGGAACTACAAGATTTTTAGGTAATTTTTAGGTTTCCCTTAATTTAAGGAATGTGCGCCCCCTTCGAAAGCCTCGGCGGGAAGGAGGGCGGGCTGAGTATTTAGAATACAATACAGCCCGAGTAAACGTTGAGGTTAAGTGTTTTCAAAGGGAAGTAAGAAGATTCCAAATAGATGTTGAAATTCACATGCGAAGAGATGAAGCTCTGGGCGGCTCGCGATCTGGGGGAAAGCCCTGGGCTGAGCTCTCTGCGCGGCTCCGGCGAGTCCAGGTGTGGCCACGCCCCCTTCAGCAGCTGGTGGGAGTGAATCAGACGAATGGGAAATCTGCAGCAGGGAGGGGAAAGGAGCCTCCGGTCTGGTTAACACAGACTGAAAGTGCTGCGGTGACACTCAGCCCTCCAGTGCTGCGGAGAGGCAGAGCAGCGCGCAGCACCTGTCCGCCGCGGAGAGCCGGGACGCGGGCGCCGGGGCGGCCGTAGAACAGGAGGGACGGCCGAGGTGCGCGTCAGTCCTCAGCCCGCGAGGGGACGCGGAGGAAATGTGGACTGTGTAGATAGAGATGAGCGACACTTATCTCAAATGTTGGATATTTGCTTGGAAAAGCGTGTGGGTACGACCTTGGTAAGGAACTTGATCTTGTTTTTAATTCTGAAATTGATCAGAAATTGTTGTTGTTGTTGTTGGCGTAGTCGCAGTAGAAACCAGAACAGCTTCTGCTTTAGCGCTCTTAGAACTGTCAAACATTTGTAAGACTTTTTCCTTATGAATCATTAACCCTTTCAGTTCGAGGCGTAATTGTCGATTCATTGAAATTTCGGTAGTGGCTCCTGCCCACCCCCGTCAAAGTGACTTCTCCGGGTTGGCTTAATTTTGTAAATTTTGCTTTATTTTAACATTTATTTGGCATCATGACTGTACATGTTGGAACTAAATAAAAACAAGCAAGTTTGTCTAAATCGTCACTCAGGAAAGACAACTTTGCATCTGACTTCTTTTTAAAAGAGCATCGTATTTAGGGAAGAAAGAGAAGAATGTGAAAGCCACTTTGAAGGACTTTCCACGGAGAGTTGTGTTTACATTCTACGGAGGACACGTTCTTACATGGAAATGCTACCCATGTTCCTACTTTTGATCAAACATTGCAGGGAAAAGCATTGCAGAAGTTGTTTACCCTTTTTTCTCTTTGGAAAGCACTTTTCTGAGTGGGGGGGGGGGATTTGCGGGAATATCCTTATCAGTTTACAAGTGGAAGCAAGAGCCTGTCCTCTGAGTCTTCTATATTTGTTATAACTTTAGTTACAGTAAACTGAAGCACATCAGTGACTTCTGGGAATTCGTACACTTTCAGATTTAAATGGAAAGTGCTATTTGTAGCTGAGGGCTCCTAAAGGAATTCTCTCCAGGGAATGCTATTGAACAGTTTTATGCTTTGTTTTTGCTTTTTCAATTTGGTGTGAGATGCCCACCAGTCAAAGGAAACTGCCAGGAGTTTTCCCCCTTCGCCCATTTTTCCTCCACTTTTTCCTGTGCTCCCAGACCATTTCTGAAAAGCTGCAGCTCAGTGATGCTGGCAGGATGCAACCCTTTCAGTCTTCCATGGGAGAGGATGAAAGGGAGCGCGCAGCAGAGCGGGGGGTGGGGGGGTGGGGGGGGCGGCGAGTTGTTTTGAAAGTTGTTTTGCGTTGGGAGCTGGTGGGAAAGTTCAGTCTTCCCCATTTGGAAAAGGCCGGCTGGGTTCCGCTCCTGCCCCACACGCGCTTTCCATTTTTAGCTTCATTCAGAGGCAGACAGAGCTCCTTCCTCTTCCTCTCCTTGTTTGTGACACTTTTCTGAGGCAGCTTTTCCACAGCGCTGAGGGTCTGGCGGCCATGACCCCAGGAGTTCTGGGACATAGGACTGAGCGCCCACAGCATTCTTCTGCTGTGAGAGGTAAAGCCAGGGATTGTTCGGAGGTGCTTCTTTTCTTTCTTTCTTTCTTTTTCTTCCCTTTCCCCCCCAGTGAGTTTGCCACAGTCTTGTCTGTCTTCCTTTTTTAAGAACTAAGTAAGAGTAGCATTTTAAAACCTTGCTTCTTCAAGGCAGTCTTCTTTATACAGCTTTTTGGCTCTTACTCAACTGTACCAAGCACTCTGCATCTGCTTTTAAAGTCCTGAGACTACTGTATTAGTCATAGCCTCTCGGACGAGCCACAGGACAATGGGGATTCAAGGCCTTTTCCCTTCCCTTCCAGGCTGCCCCGAAGTGTAGCTCCAGCGCTGTGAGGTTTCAAGGGTTGACTGACGGGACCATGAAAATGGACATGGAGGACGCAGATATGACTCTGTGGACAGAGGCTGAGTTCGAAGAGAAGTGTACATATATTGTGAACGACCACCCCTGGGATTGCAGCGCCGATGGAGGGACTTCAGTTCAGGCAGAGGCATCCCTACCAAGGAATCTGCTTTTCAAATATGCCACAAACAGCAAAGAGGTAAGCCTCTGGTTTCTTGCTGAAGAAGATTGGCACCTGACGCCCAATCTCCCTACCACTTGCCCTTGCGGCCTCGTATTTCTGTGAGAATCTGTAAGTATCAGTAAATAATTGATTTACTTAATTCACTTCTTTCATTGCTTTCTCTTTTCCTAAGTCTGTCCTTCTCATTTCCTCCAGCCCTCCACTGTTCCATACTAATTAGCAAACAGTTAAATCTTTTGGCAAGTTGACACATCTTGGCAAAGCGCAACGGCAGCACAAGGTGGGCGAAATTGTCAACAACCTTCGAGAAAGCCACTGTCCACCCTGGACTTGCTGACCCTGGTCCTCCAGGTGTACCATAGCTTTTGAGGGAGAAAACTTTCTTAGAAAAAAAGTTTTTCATGTTTCCTTTGTCTCCTTTTGGTCATTAGATGGCTTTATTCTTTTAATGAGCCAGCTTTATTAGCTGGGTTTCTAAGATTGTTCTCAAAACCTTGGCATGTTTATGAACTGAAGTGATGGTATAAACCAAGAAGAGGTTCGTGTAAAAGTGTCCTCCGTCCGGATGACTTCAGAGCTAACCACTGTTTATCTGCCGCAGCTCCTTTGCTCTGGCTAGGCTGGCAGGCTGATTCCTTATTGGCCTCTGAAGTGGGTACACTCTTTGTTGTTTCAAAGGGGCTGGAAACCCAAACTTGGAATGAGCAAAGGACTTGTGTTTACCCTTTTATATAATGATTATAGCTAGGCGTGATGTTTAGCTGTGAAATAACTTGCAGAACCACCTCTTGTTTTGAGAATTCAGCTACTGCAGTGGTTCCTACTGGTCTCTGCAGCGGAGCTGAGTTGAGGGAACTGACCCCTCAACAGACTTCCCACCACCAGGACTACCACAGGTCACCATCCTTTCTGTCGCTGCCTTCAGAAAGAAGTGATTCCTTGCTGTAGGAATCCATGACTTGATGCTGGGACTATTTATTAGAGCCATGTCAGATCACTTTTCCTCCTTCCCTAAGGAACAGTATTTGAAGGAGTCGGGGGAGCCTGTTGTTGGGAAATACTTTGTCTCTTTTCTATTTGTGTGTCTGAGTTCAGTGTTTTTGGTGAGGGGGAGACACAGCTGTCTAAAATTAAATAGAGCAGCTCTGCTTTGAGTTTCATTAAGCTTACCCCCTTTTTTTCCCCCTGCTGGAAGAATAGAGGCAGATTTTATAAAAACCAAAATTTAAATTGTAGTTGTACATGAACGTTAACCAAAAATTTAACCCCAGAGGTCGGCCTTAATTATACCTCTTTCTGAGAGTAATACTCTTTCCAATAGAAAGCTTCATGATACGTGGCCTGTGGAATCAATGTAGGATTTGTTTGGCTATTTAAGGTTCTAGCTGTGGCTTTAGAAGGTGTCGTGTGTTTTTTTCCATATCATATTTGACCAAAATAGTGGTCTGTTCCCAGGGTTCATTTGTGCGTGTTGCACTGTCCTGCCCAGTGGACTGAAATAAAGACCTCTATTCTGTGGGTCATCTTTGCCTTTTCATTCTATAATGTTCTTATTCTCTGTTCAGCTCTTAGCTTGTTTTTCAATTTCCATCATTCTACTTAAAATCATACCTAAATAAAGGAATGCTCTCAGATCATTAGTCCAAGGTTTAGAAAGATAGTCACTTACCCAAGATGTGTAGTGAGAAGCCTGAGCCAGGACTAGGAGCAAAGTTCTTCTGACTTCCCCAGCCAGTGCTTCTTGATTATGCTACACTGGCCCCTCTTGGTGTCACTGTGGTTTTATTTATCGTCTTTACATCTTGCAGACCCATCCTTTATTAAGCTTGTTTGGTTTTTTTTTTTTTTCCCTCTGAACGTAGAACTTCCTATTTCAGTATGTTCTTGTAACCCTAAAGAGGGTCCTTCAAAACTAACCTAATAAGAGATCAGGGTCCTCCTGTTCTATTTTCCCATATTTTATTTAACTGAAACACTTGAATAACACATCTCCAGTTCCTAATCGTAAAAGCAACCAGGAAGCCAACTCGAATGTAATGCTGTCTTACACTGACTCTGGAATTTGTACCTATTTTTCTGTTTCTTTCTCCTTCCTTTCTGCACTTTGGGAAAGGACAGCTCCCTTACGGGGATGAAAGAGGCGCATGGAATTGAGCCATTGAGGATGTGATACCTGAAAGCCAGTTCTCGAATGGAAACCTTCAGGATGGATGAAATGTTTACATTGACATTATTCAGTTAGTTCTTTCAGTCCCACCGGCCATGGAAAGAGGGGAAAAAAGCCTTTCTATAAGGGGTTTTTATCTCACTGGTTGATCTTGCCCTTCTTTATATGTTTTCATTTAAGTAACAGAAGATGTTCCATGGTGTACTGTTGTGCTGACATACTTGGGGATTTTTTTTTTTAACAAGACCATTTTTCATTATGAATTTGTGCTATGTGTCAGCACCTTTTTTTTTCTTTTGGTTTAAAAACAAAACATACGAACCAAATTTCTGTTCTTGACCCTCATTTTTAGATTTGGTTTAGAATCATTCTGCACCTTTAATGAGCCTGTTCTTACTTCCTATTTCCAGAACTCAAACCAAATATAGACATACTATTCAAAACTTTTAAAACTTTTTTTAACTGATGGGTTATTCTTTTAGGGGGGATTTTCCCCTTGTCTTCCTGAAATAATCTTTTGTGAATACATGAATACAGACAGATCAATTTAAACAGTTATATTTTAGAAGCAGTAGCCTGTACCAAGTTTGCTTATATTCAAGAGGCATGGTGGCTCTAAGTCTGACCTCCGAGAGTCATGTGGTGATAAACATCAGACCGATGATGGGGACTCACCAAATGTCTATTTTGATTGAAGTCCATTATTAACTCAAGCCATCTGTAAAAAGTATCTCTCCATAACATGCAATTTCTTCTTCTTCCTACTACCTTTTATTTGTGAGACAATGTACCAAGGCATTACCATGTTTCCTTTAATATAAAGATAATTAAGGAGGAAATCTTCCAAAAACATCTCCATCCATCCCACTCCCTTTTTTAAAAAATGAAGTGAATTACAAGCTGAAGTCTTAGTCCACTACAGAGTTCTAGTCATTTCAATGCAAATATCCTTGTATTCAAAATAGAATTTTAATCGAATAAGTCATTTTTATGGGGGGGTGGATTCGGGGAGGGGAAGAGATAGCTAGTAATTAAAGTCATCTTAATGTAATTTGGGGTGAGGATGCTCATACCACATTTAAATCTGAATAATGTTTCTGCTTAAAGCCCACAGCTATGTGTGTGTGTTTGTAGATTCCCTAAAGGAGGAATTGTTTTAAAAAAAAAAACCCAAGTTCATATTCTCCTTGATATCAGACTTAAATTCAGCAACCCCCCCATCCTAAGTTGTGAAATCTCCCATTTTTATACAGTGAAAAACAAGCCCTTTTTTTGTCTAGAAGCCTTAGGCATCAGGGTGTGTGCTGTAACTGAGGCCACTGACAGAGACAGATCTGCCCAAGTGGTGGAAGGGCTCGCTCCCAACAGAAGGCACTGCGTGGAAGAGCTTGTGGGGCAGCGGGAGAGGAGGCAAGCAAGTGTGGAGACCAGGGTCTTCTCCCAGATAGGATTATGGGAGGCACACAGACAGCAGTCTGCCCCTAGTAATAATTCTTTAGGACCCTGGTCAGTTCCTGTGAAGTTTCCTTCTTGAGCTTAGGTGAACACATTCTTAATTAGTTTTTTTAGCACTGTGAAATCCGAGGCACACACCAGATTCCTCTGTCTCATGTGTTTGCTCCAGGGATAGACTGTTGTTGGCTAAGGTTCACATCTGGATCTTTCTGGGGCAAGAGGGAGAATAGGACTTGGTCTTCCACTTCCCATTAAAAACAACCTTGGTTCCTGTTCCCCTTCCACAGTTACCTAGCCGAGTGCTGTAATCTTAGAATTGCAGCTTGTATGTCCTCTTTGAATAATGTCTCAGACATGGGTTTGAGATGAAGGTACTTATCCTGTACTAAAGTGCTAGGCTGGGAATGGATAGTGATGGTATTTAAGCTATACAATTCCTTCCAACCTTGAAATTCTATTATTTTGTGTCTCTGTGTATCCACTTGTGTGAGTTTATGTGTTCCCGATAGCTCTGTGTATAATGGAACTTAAATAATAGGGTTCTGTCCCACTCGTAAAGATAATCTAATATTGGTTTTTTTTTTTTTTTTTTTAATTACAAAATGCTCACCACAGTAAGTGTAGGTTCTTACATTTGTTTGGGGCTTGAGGATTTTCATAGACTTCTCTTCCACCACAGACCCTCCTCTTTTTAATTGTTCTCCTGTCTTGCTTGCTTAATTGCATTTGTAAGGTTATAGATGGCAAGTACTGTCCTATAGCTTCCTCGGTGACTTGCTTATAGTTGTTCTCAAATAGGTGCTGGATGGTTATGTCTTCTGCAAATTCTTTTGTAGAAATAAGATTCCAGTTGATTTCTTTTTGGCCATAAGAAATTTTGTGTTTTCTTAGTGTAAGATTGATAGATGAGAACCAAGAGGCCCACTGGTTTAAAAAAAGAGCAATTTGGAAGGAAAAGAAAACCCAACCTCAATGTAATGCTACTGGTTGGTAATCAGGCTCTGACTCCCAAGACACTGTCTGCAAGAGACTATAATTTAAAACAAAGTTGATGAACCAGTTGAGTACCTTTCTTTAAATTACTGCTTTAAAGTGGATATGTTGAAAATATCAACTGCTAATTATTGGCTCACCAACAAATGACATTATTTGTTTTTCCTGTTTGTCATTTTAATATTATGGAATAATCACTCGAATGTGAATGCCAAATGATTTGCGTGTCATAGAAGTCAATTCCATGAATTTTTCAAATTAATTAGGTTCAATAATGCATCGTAAATAATGAGTCTCTGCATAAGTAAGTCTACTTAAGCTTTAGTACGCAGTTTTATCTCAAGACTGCTCTGAGCTACTCCTGTCCCCAGTAGCTTTATTGCCAACAAATACCAGTAACGATGAACTGTATTGAAAGGGCACATAGATGTAAATGAAGGCAGAGGAGGAGGATGAGATGAACATCTGCTTTTTTCAGCTCTCTGCCAGAAATTCATAAAGTACCAAAAATAACACTTTAGCTCACAACCTTGTTTCAACTTGTGTTAGGTGTAGGAAATTTTCTTTCTTTTCTTTTCCTTCTTTCTTTTTTTTTCTTTCTTTCCTTCCTTCCTTCCTTCCTTTTTTTTTTCCTGTCTTTCCAGTCTGGGTATGCTCCAGTGGCTTGTATATTGAATACTAAATTGTTAAAAAAAAAATAATTGGCTGATAAGAAATGTACATAAGAAAGATTAGGCTGTTACAACCATGGAGATGTGCTTATTCCATATCCATTTAAACAGGTTTTAAGTTCTTGATGAGATTTATTGACATATCAATGTATATCACAACCAAAATCTGAGATTCCACTGTACATATTGACTGATACATATATTTGGACCTACCACGGCAGGTACACAATTACTCAGGAGCCATCCGGCTTAGTAAAACCTGGAAGTAAATATCTCTTTTACCTCCCCTCTTGGTCCATTTCAGTAAGGTATTCAATAAGTAATTTGTAGGCGGTTTTGGACAAAAAAAAAAAAAAATGGGAAAGTGAATAAAAAGCAACACAAAACTAACTGGGAAATGTTGCAGAGGACTACTTACAGAGGAGTTCTTTTGAATAGTGATGAATTGCTTCCTGATTCCTGGTTGGTGATTTTTTTTCACTCCCTTAAAGAAATTTACGATCAAGGAGGAACTGGCATAGTTAACATGTTTCTTCAGCAAGGCCCTAGTGTGATACATCCAGTCTGAGAAGGTCATTTCCTCAGATCTTAGAACCCACAGCTCTCCTCAGTATAAATTCCATTTCAAAGGACAACTTTTGACCACTGTTGAATAGAAGATGCTAGGGCAGAACAAAGTTACTTGAAAGATCTTTCTTCTATTAAAGAGAACTTACAAGCTATGAAAAAAAAAAAAAAACCTCATCTGGAATGAAAAAAAATATAGTGTGTTTTGCTTCTGGTTCCTTAGGTCTTTGTGGAACAACCAAAGAGCACTATTTTGGTTTTTGAGGTTAAAACTATTTTATTCCCCTCAAGCATGCTATGTTTATGGTTTGATGGAGAAGGAGAAACAAGAAACTAGGAGCAGGCTGAAATAGTTTAATCTTGACCGTCTAATTCTGCAGTATCTGATTCTAAAATCAGATAAAACAGAATGGTTACCCTCTCTGTTCTTCTAGTATGAAAAGTAATAATAAAAATGAAAAAGTCACCAGAGAATAATCCTTTAGACTGTTTTAATGCTTGGTTGGGTATTTGCTTATGATCTGGGAGCTTAAAAGATGATTTCCCCCTAAGATGAACTTTGTTGTTAAAATTATGTTGGCACCATTGATATCTGCT
The DNA here is from genome assembly GCF_004348235.1 of Phoca vitulina. Classification (NCBI taxonomy): domain Eukaryota; kingdom Metazoa; phylum Chordata; class Mammalia; order Carnivora; family Phocidae; genus Phoca; species Phoca vitulina. The sequence continues at coordinate 53,897,626 of NW_022589712.1, read as the reverse complement.
CTCCGTATCATAGTTTTGTCATTGTTGGTTGTATTACCACTTGACAATTCGATTCAATAAAATCATCGGTTAATATTTTACAGTTGAAGTAATTATTTCATGTTTTATCCCCTTTAGGTTATTGGAGTGGTGAGTAAAGAATACATACCAAAGGGAACACGTTTTGGACCTCTAATAGGTGAAATCTACACCAATGATACTGTTCCCAAGAACGCCAACAGGAAATATTTCTGGCGGGTAAGTAGGGAAAAATTTTTCAGACTCCTTAAGAATTAAGGAAAAAAATGGAGCCACAATTGCTGGGTCACTTCCTTTTTCAACCTGTACTGGGGCTTACCACAACTCTTCAGGGCCCCTGTGGATACAGGGAGTTGTTAAGCAAGTGTGATTGAAACTGGTTAATTGTTTGGCTCTAGAAATACAGCCTGTAGGTGATTAGGGATGGAGATATGGACTGTATGTGAATCTTAATTTTTGCAATTCATTAGAGCTTTGTGATGAAAGGAAGCAGTTTGCTGCTTGCTTCAAGGGTAGGTTCATTTGCATTTCTCTGCAAGGAAGTAGTAATGAGTCACCAAGCCTTAGATTTCACCCCTTCTTGATTTCTTGCTGAGTTAACTTTAATTGAATGGAAGAGTAATCGTAAATGAATTAGTGTGAAAATAAATGCCGTTAAGGAAGGATGGGTAGAAGATGACACTGGGGTAATGGAGATGACTGGGACTGGTCTTACGTCTGCATCATAAAACTGTCGGCTTTGACAGTTTGTACTTTACTCCCGTAGCATAAGGGAAGTGCTTACAATCGTGAGAGCATAAAAGTCTGGCCCATACAATTTCCTTTGGAATATTAGGATTAGGAAGGGCTGCAAAGATGAACTACTTAGACGGAGCTTTTGAGTAAAAGACCCCGAATTAGAAGGGAACAGAGACAAAAATTAGACTGCTTTCCATCTTCCCACAGATCTCTCTGGGATATTCACTTTTCTCAATTAGGAAATAAGGACATGCTTACTAAATTTAAAAGTAATTTTTTTATACATACTTGCATAAAATGTACATGACTACCGGGGAACCATTATTTGAATTCTTTTAAGAAACAGCTGCATGGTAACAACAAAAACTGGATTATACTTATTTTGGCCAGTTTTTACCCATCATGCTTATATCTTTTGGAGAAGTATCTTTATAAAAGACTTCTATTTGGGGATCGTTCAGAAGCTGTTCCATAGAAACAGGATATTTTTTTTTTTTAATCCAGGGAGTTTTGTGTTTTTAGAACTTTATTTTACTATTTTCCAATCAAGAGAGTGCACTAAGAATTGTTCACTAAGAATTGTAGGCTCACAATTTTTATTTAATAATTACACATACTTAAGATATATTTACTTTGTGACTTATAATGGGCAAAATGTCAGTAAGTGCATTTTTGCCTTTATTGCCAATAAAGTCTTCTCAGAAGTGAGCCACAGAAGTGTGTCATTCTTGGAGTCAAAAGTCTGAATTAACACGATCCAGCATGAGACTTATTAATGCATGCTCATTTTTTAAAAAGGCAAGAAATACTTAAGAACCTCCTATCTCTGTCCCAGTTCCCTGGTTCATTAAAGATTCACCCCAAGTAACTGAAATGCTTTCCTTGGGAGGATTTATTTGAATCAGTCTTTCACATACAAAGGATATTGTAGGAGAAAACTCCCCACATGTTGTTAAAAGTATCCTGATTTTGCTGGCAGGAATATGAACATCTGTTGTAAGGAAAGAAAAAGTTTCATGCAAATTACACAGTCAAAGAAGAGTAGGGATGTTCAAGTTGAGAAACCAGTGACATTTCTTGTAACTGTACTATGAGTCAGCACATTTTTTAATCTTCCTGATAATATATGGCAGTGTAGTGAGGTGAGAAGGAGCAGTGTTCATTTGACGTACGCATTATTTTATTTTCGTGTGTGTGTACAAATGACTTCATGGCACAGACGTTTCTGTTTTTAAATGAGCGTACAGTAAATTGTAGTCCATGGAAGGCTGACTGGAATCCCACACCCGTAGCTTTAGAAAGCAGTCTCCGCCCAGCGAAGAGTGCAGAACGATGGAACCCCATGTTCCTGGAAGTTTGCACATCAGAGTAAACAAACTTGAAAACCCCTCTTGATAGCAGAATTCACCCAGCCTTGTTCCATTTTCTCTTAACAAAACACACCGCAAAAGCTCTCACAAGCTGCTTTGATGAAGCCACATGTATTTCCCCCTCCACAATTTACAGGAAGTTACTCTTAAAAGAAAGTGATTCTGGTGTTTACTGCCCGTGTTAAAGGGACAGAGTTCCTTTTTGTTTCTGATAACGTGTGAGTGAAATACAGACACGATTTATAGACTATCATAGTCAGTATGTGACTAGGAACAAAGCCATAAGCTCCTGTCCGGTTAGAGCAAAATTTCTGCTATGACCAGTGCCTTCCTACTTGAAGACTACGAGTTGCAGATAACCAGGTATTGATTATAGAGGGATAAAGAAATTTCTTAAGTCTGAAGAAAAAGTGGTACACCTTAAAAAGAGGGAGAGAGAGAAACTTTCTGTGGAAGGATGAGGAGTGTTATAAAGTAGTTTCAGCAAGAATGTATGTTTTAATTTTTCCTATTCTTACCTCTGCCTTTTTACGGAACATAGCCTGAGTGCATCTGTTAACCAGAAGTAGTATTACTGTGAGGATTATGCGTTGCCTTTAAAGAAGAGCACAGTTTCTTCCTGTTCTTTTTCGAAAAACACATGCCTATGGCTCTGTCAGTTGGTGTTTTAGCCAACCACCTTGCAGATAAGAGGGTTCCCTCTCCCCTCCTTCGGCTTGAAAGAGAAGTGCAAGGCTGAACATGTTTATCAAGAGGAAAAGTGACTTCTTAGTCGACTGTCAAATCCTGGCTTCTGTCCCGGTATTCACTTTGTTATGGCAGGTGAAGTTCACCTTTGCCCCACCCAGTGTTTCCACAAAAAGGCAGGGTTCCAAGTATTCATATGAACAAGTGTTACTTCTGGACTTGGAGGCTTGGGGGTGGAGGATGTTTGCATAGTTTAAGCCTTGGGCGGGGGTGTAGGAAACGGCAAGTACAGAGGCCATAGAAAAAGTTGAGACTCAGTTTGACGTATTCGGTTGGCTTGGTCTTCTACCCAGTGACTCAAAGCATTCAAAGTCAGCATAATCGGAACTAAAGTTAGTAGCTTCGCCCATTTGCCGTTCACGGCTGTAGCAAAAGTAATACTCTCTGGTGGTTTGATCCGTCCGAGGCAGCTCCTTAAATGAAATGTGGTGTTTCATTCTTCTGTCATTTTCCCCCAAACACGAAAAGATGATAAAACTGAAATGGAAAAGGTAACTGACAAAGTGCGCCTTAACCTGTTTCTGTCCTGATTTTCTGCTGATTCAAGACTACTCTGGCTAAACCGATTTCTTTCTTTTTCGAAGTGGGCAACAGGGAATGAGAAATCACACACGGTCCTTGCCGTGTTTATTCTTAGAGGTGCTGGGGTAGCTTTCCATTGCTTTGGGGCTGACTTTCTTTTACACGTCTGTCTTTTCATTTGGACAGATCTATTCCAGAGGGGAGCTTCTCCACTTCATCGATGGCTTTAATGAGGAGAAAAGCAACTGGATGCGCTATGTGAATCCGGCGCACTCTGCCCGGGAGCAAAACCTGGCTGCGTGTCAGAACGGGATGAACATCTACTTCTACACCATTAAGCCCATCCCTGACAACCAGGAGCTTCTTGTGTGGTATTGTCGGGACTTTGCAGAGAGGCTTCACTACCCTTATCCTGGAGAGCTGACAATGATGAATCTCAGTAAGTGGATTATAGAACAAAATAAATAAATCAATAAAAAATGCCAGTAATGTCAGTTCTGCCCCTAAGAGCTAATAACATGTTGTTTAATTATATGGCTTCATTTCTTGGGCCAAGTAGGTGACTTTAAACAAGGGACGAGGAAAAGGGAAAAAAAATTATTTTAGTCCCTGTTGCCCATTATGAAACTTGATCATGTAAAATATTAAAAGCTATTTTGAATGTTTAATTCAGAAAGTTACTGGAAGAAATATATGTCCAATTCTAATCTTTCCAAAAGGGGGCAGGTAGAGAGTATAAAAGGGATTGGTCCTGACATGCCTAGTATGCAAGGTATAGCCCTTGTTTGTGGTGATTTGTTGGTGCTTACAATGTGTGTTGGAATATTGTGGAGATGCATATTTGGTTGTCAACATATGGTCTGATGTGAAACTTATCAGATTGTTTTTAGAAAAACTCACAGCTATAATTTTTAAAATATTATTTTAAGTGGATAACTAAAGATTTTATATCCTAGCTTCCTTAAGGCAAAAACCTAATTATCTAACCTCCTGACCACTATTACAGTAGCTATGTATCACTTTATTGTAACAAATTCTCAGTTCCTTAAATAGCTTATACTTTTTTATTTGGTTGAAATTATTGTCATAACCCCTCTGCAAAGGGCTACCTCATTTTAGTTGTTCTCAAGTGATCTCTATGATCAATTTAAGAATGACCATAAAACTCCAATCTGTTGTAATTATGGTTGTGTGTTCTCAGTTAGACTACTATGTTTTAAGGAAGTTTTTAACATTAGATCCTTGTGGTGTAAAGGTCTTGGCGTCTAAATTCTGAAATTTTTTTTTTTTTTTTTTTAAAGATTTTATTTATTTGACAGAGAGAGACACAGTGAGAGAGGGGACACAAGCAGGGGGAGTGGGAGAGGGAGAAGCAGGCTTCCCGCAGAGCAGGGAGCCCGATGCGGGGCTCCATCCCAGGACCCTGGGACCATGACCTGAGCCGAAGGCAGACGCTTAACGACTGAGCCACCCAGACGCCCCTAAATTCTGAAATTTTTGTAACTTTTTGTTTTGATATGATTTAAACTTAAGGAAGAGTTGCAAAAATAGTACAAAGAATTCCCAGATACCTTTTACCCAGATTTACCAATTGTTGATAATGCAGTCCTCTTTGCTTTATCTGAAGGCTCAATTGTTTTAGTTCACATTTCCACCTTTGAAACATTTGGAATGAATGTTAATTTTAACATAAATTAGAATTTTGACTTCAACTTTAGGACCAATTAACAAACCCATTACCTGTCCTGGTCAGGATAAGCCAACTCCGTAGCTAGTTGGTGCTTATCCCACACTGTCTAGTTTACTTGATCTCCCTACGATCTCGATACTATATTTGCAGTTTTCTGAAAAGCTGGGACTATAAAAGCTTATGAATCTCCCTCTCAGGATCACCTTTCAAGTTTGCATTCGTGGTCCTCTCTCTCTCACACACACACACAGGCTCTTAGTGCACCCGTGAGCTTTAGGAAGAGGTCTTGGAATAATTGGAAACAAGCTGGCTTCCAACATGAGCATGAGGGGTGAATCAGGTCCTGACCAAAGGTGTCAGTTCTTTTCCCTCATATCTCTTCTGAGCTCCCAAGAGTCTGTGGTATGCGCTGAGCATCCCAGGAGCCCTCCAGCTGTTTCGGCATCTGCACGTGCCAGGCCCACCGCGCAGGGCCGAGTGGTAAAAAACAGCTTATATTCTAGCAGAGCCTCTCACAGGAAGATGTGCTGCTTCCTCTTGACTTTCTCAGCATGGCAAGGTCTCCTTACATTCCTTGAGCTTCATCATTCGTGGATTCAGAGAAAGACCTTGGTTGTTTTGTTTTTTGGGTTTTTTTTCCAAACAGTAACTCCATTTGGAGTGACCCACCCCAGTGACTTTGCACCAACCCCGAAGAAGCTTTTTCACCTACATCCTTCACCTGGTGTGGTTTCAAAGGCCCTACATTTTTATTCCCCGAAGGCTTTGCACAATATTTAAGAGTCAAGTGCTTATTCTCTGTGTTCAGAGCAACTTCCATGTATACTGTGAAATGACACTTTTGTTCCCACAAATATCCCTTTTTATTTATGCAGAATTTTTTCTAAATGGTGGCTTAACATTTTCAGGGACCCTTTCCTTCTCCAGTATTCATAGTAAAGAAGGAGAGTGAACAAATAACCAGTCACATTAAGCCAACACTCCTGCTGCCGATTGTGAAACCAGTTGTCTTAGGTGTGGTAACTGATGATTGAGCCTCTGATCAGGAAAATTTCCACTCTTTCATCAGGCCTAATAGGTAGATTGTGTCTTCAAATGAGTTGTGTTGGGTTTCCATGCTTCGAGCACAACAGAGGTTTGTGCCAGAATCTCCGTGAGGACGTTAAATGGCAGTGATGGTTCAACTGGTAGAATTTTGAGAAGAGATTCGAATTAAACCGAGGTTAAAAAATAATAAGTAGCCAGAAATCACAAATTGGTGTTTTTTTAAGAAACAAAAGAAAAGGAGTAGAAACTATTAAATTTAACTCTTACCCCTCCCAGGTTTTTGGTATTTTTTTCCTATGTATCTAACCAACCCATCTAGAAAACAGTTGACCAAATTATAGACTTCTAAATGTTAATCTGCTTTCTCAGTTTCAGTTGAAAACAGACTTTGTTTTGCCTACTGCAGAACTTCTAGGTTCTTTCTTGTAGTCTTGGGGGTTCTTATTATAGATCGAAAATGTGAGTCGGCATAATTAAGCCATTCAGAGCCTTCAGAAGCAGTTCACTCTTGAAATGACTCCGTCCGCCTACAGCCATTTAAGATTTAAGAACAAAAACAGATCTTGATTTTCTTCTTCATGTTAACTCAAGCTGCTGCTGAGTGGGAGAGTCAGAAATGACACCAGCTCTACTGATTACTCAGCTGCTGAAGGATGATTTTTTAAAATGTACCTTCACATAGATTCCATGACTTCCACCTTTGAACATCTTAGGGAGCTAACGTTTCCCTCTGGATATTGTTTTGGAGGAAGATAGAAATTTATTTCTATGGAGGCATAAGAGATACCAAACGTTGATTGTGTATTTACTATATGCTGGGCCCTGTGCTAAGTCTTTTGCATGGAAAATTACAGATTCTGACTTTCCTGTTTGTTGGCCCAGTCATTAGCTTTGTTTTCAGTTTAATAACCGAATTATTAAGGTACCTAGTGAGAACACCTGACTAAACAGGAGGGACAGTGCTACTGATGGACGTGCACTTCTTGTTTATGGGCTTAATCTGTTGAACTTTAGAACCAAGAGAGTATTGAAGCCACTGGAAAAATTCTGAGACTGAGGTGTAACTGGCCACATGAAAATGGTGAAGTTTCTGTACGTTTTATGAGGGTGCCATCTTTTTTTAAATGTGGGCCTACACGGGTGCCTCCAGATTGTTCTTTTTCACCTCCATAAAATTCCTTCCTGTGGCTGTGAGATGCCTTGCCTATCAGTTTCCCAACTTAGTTGTCTCTCTTCCTTTACCATTTCAGCTTTAAAAAACAAAAGTGACAATTTGAACTTCCTGCCTGCTGGGCCTCACTGAAAGACTGATATTGGCCCGATAAGGGCTTATTTATTTTGGTTTAGTGGCTTCAGAAATCCCTCTCCCTCAACAAGCTTTCCATCACTGCCCCCATCAGCATCTTCCCTGATAGTGTCTTGGCTGTGTTTATTCTGGGGCTGCTGGCTCACCCGGGAGTAACTGATAACAGCTAGCAGGAGATAACATTCTCCGAGGGCCTCTCAAACTGGAATCGAATCCCTCAAGCCTGTCAGTCCAGAGAATGGATTTGAAGGGTTCAGAATCTGGACTTCCACAGAGTTCATTTCTAGACCTATCAGGTATCAAGCCTGGAGTGCTTTCTCAGTGAAATCAAATGGAAACTTTTTTTTTGTTGAGATGACAAATGATACTTTTACAGAGGCTTCAGCATGGTCCCGCAAACCTGTCCCCTTCCGATGCGGAGGCCAAGAGCTCCCCTGCCTCCCAAGGCATCTGCACACATGGCTGGCTCATGCCTTCAACCTACTCCTCCTTGTGGGGCAGCTGTTCAGTTGGAATGATTGCCCTCTGATAACCAGAGCTCCAGCGAAGCAGCGTTATGTTTTACTTTTGATTTCCAGGGAAGGCTGAGCGGGGACTTTTTGGTGTTCCCTGCTCTGACTGGTGTTTTCCCAAAGGCGTCGTTTGTCCCGTGTGTTTGGAGGGGCAGGGCTGCTGATGGCCTGGAGAGCCTGGAACTGTCCTCATTGCTGCTCTTCCTAAATAGTGTATTTACGGAGTAATAATATAGAATAAATGCTTTCATCTTAGCTGCCTGTTTTCTTTGGTGCTCTAAGTAATTGAACTGGCTTGGGAAGTGCCTGTTGTGGTTTGGCAGAGATGAGTATGTCACGCCTTGTGATTCCAGGGGACAGCATTGCTGGGAGCCTGGTTAGACCAGACAGAGCCTTGGTGCCATTCTTGTGTTGTCAGCAACTCAAGGGGAAGGGGTGGCATCCATGTTGCTAATCTACTTTGCATAGGCAGTTTGAACAGGGTTTTATCAAATTCGTATTAAACAAGAATCGAGGCGAAAACTGATGACTGTTTGTTACTTGAAATGAGACTTAATCTTTCACATCTAGTTCTCAGGGTGTGCTGATTTCCTTTCCGTACACTGTGAACATCAGAATGACTTTTATTAACCTCTGACACCCCCACCCCAGGATTATTTCCACCCCATTTTAATGGAAGCTCTTCCGTTGTGGCTTGAACAGCACTTTTCCATCATACGATTTTTACTGGTAGAAACAAAATAATCCAGACGGTGCTCTTGATTCGAGATGTTGTCACCGTTCCTGTTTTGCCCAGAAGGAAATGGAGCGGTGCGTTTGAGCGAGTGGCCCCGAGCCTTCTAGAAGGAGAGGGCGTTGAGAAGCCAGGTGTGTCTCGCTTGTGGCCAGCTGGCGCTCAGGTTTTCTCAAGGAGAGAGCAGCTTTGGCAATTTCACTTCAGTTCTCTATAACCCTTTGAGTAACCGTCCTTTCTTTATTTCAGCACAAACCCAGGGCCATCCAAAGCAGCCCAGCACTGAGAAAAATGAACTGTGCCCCAAGAACGTCCCAAAGAGAGAGTACAGCGTGAAAGAAATCCTGAAATTGGACTCCAACCCCTCCAAAGGAAAGGACTGCTACCGTTCCAACATTTCACCCTTCGCGTCAGAAAAGGAGGCAGACGACTTCCGAAAAAACGGGAGCCCCGAAATGCCCTTCTACCCTCGGGTTGTTTACCCCATCCGGGCCCCTCTGCCGGAGGACTTTTTGAAAGCCTATGGGATGGAGAGGCCGACCTACATCACTCATTCCCCCATCCCGTCCTCCACGACCCCGAGCCCCTCGGCGAGAAGCAGCCCCGACCAAAGCCTCAAAAGCTGCAGCCCGCACAGCAGCCCTGGGAACACGGTGTCGCCCCTGGCGTCCTGCCCTCCAGACCACCGGGACTCGTACGCCTACTTGAACGCCCCCTACGGCCCGGAAGGCTTGGGCTCCTACCCGGGCTACGCGCCGGCCCCGCACCTGCCCCCGGCCTTCATCCCCTCCTACAACGCCCACTACCCCAAGTTCCTTCTGCCCCCCTACGGCGTGAATTGCAACGGCCTGGGCGCCGTGGGCAACATGGGCGGCGTGGGCAACTTGAGCCTCTTCCCCAGGCTGTACCCCGTCTACGGCAGCCTCCTGGGCGGCGGCGGCTTGCCGCACCCCCTGCTCAGCCCGGCCTCCCTGCCCAGCTCGCTGCCCTCGGACGGGGCCCGCAGGCCGCTGCAGCCCGACCACGCGCGCGAGGTGCTCGTCCCGGCGCCGCACAGTGCCTTCTCCCTCCCCGGGGCGGCCGCCAGCATGAAGGACAGGGCGAGCAGCCCCACCAGCGGGTCGCCCACGGCCGGCACGGCCGCCTCGGCGGAGCACGTGGTGCAGCCCAAAGCTACCTCAGCGGCGCTGGCGGCCCCCGGCAGTGACGAAGCCATGAATCTCATTAAAAACAAAAGAAATATGACCGGCTACAAGACACTGCCCTACCCTCTGAAGAAGCAGAATGGCAAGATTAAGTATGAATGCAACGTTTGCGCCAAGACGTTCGGCCAGCTCTCAAATCTGAAGGTAGGCCTCCCGGCGGGCCCGGCCACCGCCGCGCTGTGCGCGTGCGCGCCTGCGTGTCGCTCGCTCTGCGCAGCTCACGAGGCGCTTTTGCGACAGTGTGAGACTCGGGCCGGGAGTAGTGGATTGGGGGTGGCGGGGTTCCTTTGCTTTTGCATTTCTGGCTCTGTGACTTCGGACTCATTACTTCTCTGCTGAGTTTCTTCAGAATAATGAAAATGTGGGGTTTGGGCTAGAAGATCAGTTTAAAGTCCTGCGGGCCTGTGACTTCTGTTCCTTTGGCGCAGACGAAACGAAGCGTTCTGAAAATATTGGGGCTCCGTTTGTTCGGTTTAAGATTTAACTTGATGGTTTTCTTAAGATGTCCGCATCGTAAATGCCTGAGTCCTTGAGCAGAAATGTGAGGTCTCCCCACCGACCGAGAGCAGGGCTAACGCACGTGGCTTCTTTCCAGGTCCACCTCAGAGTGCACAGCGGAGAACGGCCTTTCAAATGCCAGACTTGCAACAAGGGCTTCACTCAGCTCGCCCACCTGCAGAAACACTACCTGGTACACACGGGAGAGAAGCCACATGAATGCCAGGTGGGCAGTGTTTTCCGGTAGAAATTTTAACCTTTGTAGAGAATGTCTCAGGGGCGGTCTCCCTGTGTCCTGTAGCCCATAGATTAAACCGACACAAGAATTCTGCCCGGCCACGGGCTGATAAGCCTGTATCTGCTGATGAGCCCAGATGATGACACGGCCGGCTTCCAGTGGGTGGAAAATGGCAGGGGGTAGTAAACACCTCCGCGCGGGCCGTGCCCACATTTGCCTGTTTGCTTAATGCCACACCAGAGGTGCCACGGGGAGGCTTCTCGCCTCACAGGTTGCTGGGCGTCGGTATGTAAGCTTGCCCTTCCCACTGGCAACTCTTAATCTTCTGGTCTTCCCGCCTCCCGTCTCTGCCCGCTTCCCCACCTGTAGGTTTGCCACAAGCGATTTAGCAGCACCAGCAATCTCAAGACCCACCTGCGACTCCACTCTGGAGAGAAACCTTACCAGTGCAAGGTGTGCCCTGCCAAGTTCACCCAGTTTGTGCACCTGAAACTCCACAAGCGCCTACACACCCGGGAGCGGCCCCACAAGTGTGCCCATTGCCACAAGAGCTACATCCATCTCTGCAGCCTCAAGGTCCACCTAAAGGGGAACTGTCCCGTGGCCCCAGCCACGGGGATGCCTTTGGAGGATCTGACCCGGATCAACGAAGAAATCGAGAAGTTTGACATCAGCGACAACGCCGACCGGCTCGAGGACATGGAGGACAACATTGATGTGACCTCTGTGGTGGAGAAAGAAATTCTGGCTGTGGTCAGAAAAGAGAAGGAAGAAACTGGCCTGAAAGTGTCTTTGCATAGAAACATGGGGAATGGACTCCTCTCAGGGTGTAGCCTTTACGAGTCATCAGACCCATCCCTCATGAAGTTGGCTCACAGCAACCCACTACCTCTGGGGCCTGTAAAGGTCAAACAGGAAACAGTTGAACCAATGGATCCTTAAGATTTTCAGAAAACAAAAAGTGTTTTGTTTTGTTTCTTAACTTATGACTTGGCAAGTCAGGGTGCCTATAGCAAATGCTTGTACATAATTCCAGTTCTGCAAAGCTCTCCTGACAGCAGATGGTTTCCCCTCACCTCTCTGGAATTAAAGAAGGAACTCCAAAGTTACTGAAATCTCAGGGCATAAATGAAGCAAAGACAATATATATACATATTATATATACTTATTTACACCCCCATCTATATATTTGAACCTGTGTATTTTGAATATTTGTGTGGATATGTTTGCATAGCCTTCCCATTGCTAAGACTATTGCCTAGCCATAATTATTTTTTCAGTGATAATCCTTCATAATTTATTATACAATTTATCATTCAAAAAGCAATAATTAAAAAAGTTTACAATGACTGGAAAAATTCCTTGTAATTTGAGTTATAAATGTTATATTTTTGTCTTGTGGCCATTCTTTGTAGATAATTTCTGCACATCTGTTTGAGTCCCTACGATTTAGTAAACAAATACATTACTTCAGTTGACCTCCCTCTACAATAATGGTTTGAAAATGAGGTTTGGTATTGCCAAAGTTAGACAGTTGATGTGTTAACTCATAAGATCTGTCATTTGAACAGCATTGTATAACTTGCTGGGGAATGTGTGCAGAATTACCCAATAATAACTTCAGTAGAAGAAATAAGAAAGGGAATCTTGTATGTTTGTGTAGATAGTTCAGATTCTTTTCCCCCTAGCCATGGATTTACCAGAAAGGAGACAAGAAGGCTTTGCCAACCTGTCTTCCTCTCCAAAGAGCAGGGTTACCCCACCCCCAAAGTCACATGACCATTCAGAGTGGTCACGTGACCTTTGCATCCCAATGTATTATCTGAAAATGTGAATAAGACAAAAATGCCATGTTTAAAACCACCGCGAAATGTTCCCAAAGCACAGGTGGTTTTAGTATGTGTGAGGTTTGGGGGCTTGAGTCTGGGTGTTGTTTTTGTTATTGGGGGGTTTTTTTGTTGTTATGTCAAGATTGCACAAACATGGTGCTCTACCGGGAAGGATTTGAGGTAGATAGGCTCAGGCCACACTTTAAAAACAAAAAAACCGAAAAACGGGTATTCTTGTTGTCTTAGGGTAAAAGCAGGCAATGCACATTCTTATCCCCAACACATCAATTGTATTTTGTTCTGTAAAACTCAGATTTTCCTCAGTATTTGTGTTTTTACATTTTATGGTTAATTTAATTAAAGATGAAAGGGCATTGCAAAGCTGTTCAACAACAATTACCTCATTGAGTGTGTCCAGTAGTACAGGAAGTGATGTCTTATCTAATGATTTGCTACTCTAGAGGAGAAACCAAGTGCGCTCCAGAGAGACAGAATGTGTGCCGTTCTGTCTTTCACTCCGCTAAGCCCAAAGATTACATGTCAGCATTCAAGGTGTAGCAAAGAATGATGTATATTTATAAATCTATTTATACCACTATACCATGTGTATATATAATATATTTATAACCACTTAAATTGTGAGCCAAACCATGTAAAAGAACCTACTTTTCCTAAGGGCAAAAAGAGAAAACAAATCCTTTCTGAGGCTTTGCTTAACACTTGATGACCTCACTATCATAGACATTGGTGAGCTTGGGCACTTCCTTGCTATTGAAAGGGACCCCAAAACCTTGGTGCAAAGATGGGGACTGCATAACAACCAGGGGGAGAGATACTCACCGTCTTTCACCAGTAAGGGCAGTCTAAGATGGCTTTATTTTTGTTTTGCCACATTATGATTATGTGGTCACACCCAAGTCACGGAAATAAAGTCCCATTACTCCCTTTACCACTGTTAACTTTTCTCTCTCTTCCTCTCCTTCCTTCCTCACTAACTGATGCATCACTAATCAGTCTGGTTTCTATATTCAGCCTTTTACTGATGGCAACTACTGTCAACCAACAGCAAAGGACGAACTTAGGAGAATCCAGGGAAACCTCAGAGCCTTACTGATCTGTTCCTCTAAGTGGCAAAACTGACAATTTTTTATGGATCAGTGCTGGACCAACACAGTCCTTAATTGTAGGTAAACCAAAGCATCGCACACTGACATTGACACCAAATACTTTCGGTTCTGCTCATTTGTTCTCTTTTCCCTTTTGTGCTTTCTTATTTGTGGGAATTTTTACCAAGACCCGCGTGGCTTGAGACTTCTTGATTCTCTTTACCATTTGACTTTCCCTCATAGGCCTCTTACATGTGAATGTTGAGCCCACAATCAACAGTGGTTTTATTTTTTTCCTCTAATCAAAGTTAAAACTGACCAAAGTTATTGGCTTTTTACTTTGCTAGAACAACAAACTATCTTATGTTTACGTACTGGTTTACATTGTTATTTATGTGCAAATTGTCAAAATGTAAATTAAATATAAATGTTCATGCTTTACCAATGCTTGTCTGATGTCTTCAGTGAAGGGCCAGTGAAGCGACATCTTCACCGTGCCGTTAGGGAACACTTTTGAACATGACAGTGTTTGCCTCTCTCCTGCTCCGCCCACCCTCCCCAGCAGCCATGCGCCCCTCATCCCCCACCTCCATCGGGGACCACACTTGTGAGTGATCTGAAGTGTTGATCTGTTTTCTCTCATAAGCGAACAGTTTAAGATTTTTCAATTATGAGCTATAGTGAGAAAAGCATTTCAAACATTAGTAATGAATTTTGATTGTCTGTTTTACTTTGTTGATGGGGATGGGGTGGTGAGGAGGTAAGGAAGACTTGGATCCCTAGCCTTCCTAGCCTCATGACAGCGTGTACGTGTTTTGCATGTGTGTGTGTGTGTGTAGACACAACTGACTCGGGTAAGGGGCCCGGAGGAAAACTGGGTTGAGGAACAACACTTTGCCCAGTGAGGACAACGTTTTTGCCTCAGTAGCTAGCACTGAGCATGCCACAGGGAATAAGTTCTTTTTGTGCCTCTGCATAGTCTTCTTGCCCTACATCCCACGGTATTTTTTTCCCTTTACATCTTAGCTCAGAAAGTAGATCTGCCACTTGTTCATTTAAAATGAATTTCAAGACAGCTGTTGTTTTACCAGAATCTGGGCATTGTTAGGATGAAACCCAGAGACATGTTGGTATGGCCATGCAGTCCCAACTGTCATGTGGTGGGAAAGGGTCTATTTGTCCATGGAGGCTCCAGAAACTAACCTGTCTCCAGGCACAAATAAATTTGAGTCTCATTTGGTAGATATGAATAGGAGATGCTTTTAGAAAACTGTTAGTGTCCTCAGTGAAAAAATCCAGAAGTCCCTTGCAAATAGTGTTCATGCTTGCCATGTCATCTATTACCAAGTTCATGGTTCCATGTCCATGCTAGCCGCATGTTAGGAATACTGCTCCTTCTTACATTTGGATACTCGAAACTGCCCGATGTTTTTTTTTTTTTTCATGTTTCTTCTTTATATTCACTTAAACATCTGTGCCAAGAATTTGAAATGCTGCCAACATGTAACTGTGGAGTTAAGAAAACCAGAACCCTATTGTCATAAACGTGCCAAATGGTGCTGGTTTCACTACTAAATTCTACAGAACCATTGTGGTAATAATTTTTCAAAACAAAGCCCAATAAGATTCAAAGTGTAACAGTTACTACCATAAATCATAGTTCTTTACTTGGCAAAGCATGCCTTTTTTTTCTTGAGAGTTATGTATCTTGGGAACTCTTGTGGACTTAGCTGTTTAATGAAACATTACATGAAAAGATAATATTCACTAGGAGCTCAAGTCCACCCAGCTGACATCCACACAGTTGGATCAAGGCTTCATGCAGCTGTTTTCAGGGCAAGGCAAGACTGAAGAAGTCATCTGAGTCTTAACCTTAAAATAAAAGCTCTGTTCTGAAATAATACATTCAATTCCCCACCATAAGGGAATATACAGAATGTGTGGTGCTATGGGAGTTTATGGGCACATTTCTAGATTATTTCTTCCCTTGGGGGACAGCAAATCCATTTAGGACCTGTAAGTTTGTATAAGTGAGCTCATTCCTCTGTGTGTGTGTGTGAAGCCTTCTCTAAAAGGAGATAATGAGCAAAGGCCAGAGCAGAGAAATGAAAGTAATTAGAGGCACATGGTGGAGGATTTCTGATGTAAAACCAGGCCTCAAGGATAATCTGGTCTAGAAAGGAAGGGTGTACCACAGAGAATGGCAGCTTAAAAAAAAAATGAATGAACAGGAGAGAAGTTACATAGAACGTGATCCTTGAACCAATCCGGAAGACACTTCCACTTCCTTCAGGAGACCATGAGAACTTTGTCCATAACATGTCCATTTCATTATCAACTTCGGGCCAGAAGAAATCAGATCATTCTGAGCACTGGCCACCTCTCTGGAGTCCACTTCTGGGTGTGCAGCAGCTGCAAGAAACATTTCAGGACTCACAGATAATTCTCCCATCACTTCCTTTTCCAAACTTCAAGTCCTCAGAGCCCCCCGGTCCATTTGCTCAAAGCGCTGCTGACAGCGGCTCCTTAAATGAGAAGTGATTTTAATCTCAATACAGCCTTAATTATGTAATTTAGGCATGTAGGCAGAAAAAAACCACAGCAAGATTCCAGAAAGTTATTTTTAACCTGATTTATGCAAATATTCTCCATGCCCAGTTTCACAAAATACCGTAAACTAACAAGCTCTCTCCCAGTTTGCTCTCCCTTCCAGGTTTGACAAGTAATGAACCGGAGTCGTCCACATGTACGTTTCCCTCTCTCCAAATTTAAGATAGAAACTTTTATTTAGTATAAATGTGAATGTAGTCACCTTGTAGTTTTCTCCTGCCCCCATTAAGAAAGTGGACACAACAGGTAAGTGCCAATGGTTAATTTTCTTTTTTTTTTTGAGACAGAGAGAGAGAGAGAACACAAGAGGCGGTAGGGTGAGAGGGAGAAGCAGACTCCCTACCAAGCAGGGAGCCTGATGCGGGACTCGATCCCAGGACTCCGGGATTATGACCTGAGCCAAAGGCAGTTGCTTAACCAACTGAGCCACCCAGGCGCCCCAATGGTTAATTTTCATAAGAAATTCTTCAGTGTATTAATGAAAGGTGGTTGTTTTCATGGAATTGTGGCAAACCTTCCCATCTTGAGGTATGTGAAGAACTCACCTGTGGATGAAAGCAACCAGCAGTTCTCCATTGCAGGTGAGGAGCAGAGCAAAGGAAATCTATTAAACCACAGCAGAGGGGACTTGGGTTTAAATCAGAGACTAACGCTTTCCATTAGGGTTGGTATCACAAAGCTTCCTTTCCATGGGAGGGAGGGAGTAGAATCTTCTTCCTGGGAGGACTCAGAGAGAAGTCAGCTTGTTTGGAAGTGCAGGATGTGCAAGTTGCTCTCGCAAGCCCTTCCTAGCTCTATAATTCAAAGATTTCTATTGACCTTAGAAATGATTGAACGACTGGGGACAAGATGGATACAAGGTTTTGGTAGAAAACTTGAGTTGCCTTAACGTCCTTGAGGCCTCCTAGGAAACTGTATACACACACACACACACACACACACACGTTACTATACATATATAACTATATAGAGATCTATAGAAGGCAGATCTGAAGAGCTTGTCTAATCCGGAGAATGAGTCCATGATACCGTGAAAGGAAAAGTGCTGTCTATTTTGTAAAATACTTGAAAATACATTCCACAGTTGAGTTCTTCTCAGGGATTCTAAAAGGGGAGGGAGAATGAGAAGCAGTCCCATTGTCATCTGGCACCTGGCACTCTGCAAAGCAACCTCCAGGCCAGCAGCCCTGCAGTGCAGTGACTCCTTGGGAAGAGCAGGGACCAGCCTCTCCCCACTCCTCCCATCAGCACAGTTCGGCTCCACTTGAGTACTATTTTTCACCCAGGCAGGCAAAGGAGGGTGGGCACACCCTTCCCCCCCTTCCATGTAACCCCTTCTTGCCCCCCAGGTTAGTACAAATAACCTGGTAGTGACTCGCTGTGAGACCAACCAACAAAGAATCATTAATGGGATGATTTAACTCCTCCTTCCATGGTTCCCCAGGCCAGAATTTAAAAATAGACCCACACTGAGATTATGAGTGCCCACTCTGGTGGACAGAACTGGGGCCGGAGACACTGAGTTCTAGCCCAGGGTCAGCGCCTGGTTGACTGTGTGCTCTCAACAGACTCCTGACTTCCCTGGGCCTCAGTTTACTGACCCACAAAATGAAGGAGTCGGTCCCGGGGCATCTTCCCCTCTTTCGGAAATATTATATCTCTTTGTATGCTAAGATTCCATCGTTTTCTCTTATTTCCTTTTGGTTTGTTTTCCTTGGAACTCTGATTGTTGCTATAGGCAGATATTTGTAATTTAGAGAGCAGATGTCCTAGGAAATGGAAATGAGGGGCAGGCTTGTATGGAAACCACTATTGTGGCTTCTTTTGGCAAAAAGATTGGGCTCACAAAGGTCCTGCTAATTTGTGAGAACCATGAACTTTCCCCAGGAATTAATATGCTCATCTGAAAGGAATCAAGATTCTTTTAATGGAAATAATGGGTTGTGCTTAGAGCAAACCTCTGCTAGAGTAAAGTACCATGAATTCTAGGATGTTTAGTTTAGTGGGGTTTTGTTTTTTCGTTTTCATCCTTTTTTTTTTTTTTTTAAACCAAAGGCATACGTGTTCTAAGAAGACTGGGAAAGATTTAAATTTGTTGCCATGAGAAGGCAAGGGGGACAAAAACACTGGTAGCTAAAAAAGAGAATAAGAACCCAATAAAGAGAACCCAGGAAGACGTTGAAAAGGAAACCTTTTGGTTAGCAGAGCCATGGAGGCCTCAAGACTGTTATAACGGTTCAGGTTTAAAAAAGGGAATAAAGAAAAATGAAGCAGAGAGAAGGAGGAGGAGAGAGGGAAAGGTTACACCAAGACAGAAACCATGAGTAGATAGATGTGAAAGGGGCTGAAAATAAGTGAAAAGTGAAAAATTGCTTTATGAATAAACCGTTAAAAACGAGTGAGTGAAAAAGCACTTGTGCTTCCAGTTATTACTGAATCACGAGCTCGTGGAAGGCAGCGGCTGACCTAAGCGGCGCCCGGGAGCTGAGCCCCGATGCAGCAGTTGGGGCAGGGCAGCTCCTGTGGGTGGACCCCGCTTTCTACTTGAGTGTCAGTTTCGTTGTGATTACCCTCTTCACAGGCGCCCGTGGGCCACCTCACCGCCCTGAACCCAGAAAACGCAACGTGGTCATCTCCCCAACCTGCTGATGCTCCCGGGCAGGCGGTATCCTCCAGAGGACATCTAGGACGCAGGCGAGCCGAGGGGGGGCGGAGGGGGGGGGGCTGGGGCAGGTGAGCACCTCTTCTGAGGGAAGGAGAAGCCAGGATGCTCGTGAGGCCCGAGGCCTCAGTCTGCCGCTGCCCTTTTCTGAAAATCAGAACGTGATTTCGTTCTTGGTGCCTTGTCATTCCTGGTGGTGTGTTCCCACAGGGACACGGTGGCCCTCCCACAAGTGTCTTCTGTGTGCGTCAAGATCGGACAGAACACCCTTCTCGGCAACACACGTGGGCTCAAGGCTAGCAAATGAAGGGCCATCAGAACAGCGCTGCCTCCTCCCTCTGCATCCTTGAGGAAGGATGTCCTCATCACCAGTTGTCCCAGTGCGACCCCACCCTCGGAGCCTCCTTCCTGGAAGAGAGCCCAAGAAGGGCAGGGATGGGGCCCCCACCAGAAGACAGATCCAGCAGCATGAGGAATGGCTGGTACAGTTGGTACAAGCCATTTCCAAAGCTGCACGGACACCCCTCCATCTCATTCCGAGTGTAGAACACGCTTCTACGTCAGAGCCACCTGCATGCAGCCAACCTTTGATGCTCTGCTCCAACAGGAAGGAGGTGGGGAATGGGGGCGCGGTCACCAATTCCAAGATGATCTGAGTGGGGGTGCTGTATGGGGGGCGCTCGCCCCACCTGAGCACACCCTCGTGTCTGGCGGACTCCGGGGAGGCAGGTGGCCTGCCGGTGTTCTGGGGGCTGAGGGAAGCCAGCCCGGGGGAACGTTTGACCCAAGTGACCCGTGGAGCCTCTAGCCCATGCACACAGCCGGCTGCACAATCAGAGAATGAGGTCCAACCTTAATGAATCTGTTTCATTTTTAATAACCAAAGTAAGACAGCAATTCTGTGCATCTGGCCAATGGGGCTGAGGTTTTCCTCAAAGCCCCACATAGATCTTGGTGTTCGCTCCTGCTGTTGCTGCAAAAGGCAACTGGCCTCATGCTAGCAGAGGCTTGAAGGCAACCTTCTTTCCTCGTTCGAGTTTTTTCCACGAAGGCGGTAGGTAGGGTTGGCCTTTAAGTCTCTCCGTCCTGGAAATGGGAATGTCAAAGCATGGAAGGTCAGCAGAGACACCCAAGCTGCCTGACAGGTTCCTACTGGACCTGGAAACCAAATCCCAGCTTCCTGACTCTGCTGCCTACGTTAGCAGATGAGTCAGTGCTGCTACTGCAAGCTGGGCAGGGCCCACAGGACTCCCTCACGGTGCTTGGACTCAGGGCCGGCTTGCCCAAACAGCAGAGCTTGGTAGCATTGAATTACCGTCTTCTGCCTTGTCCGGAGCTTGACTCTTAACAAGTTCTGCAGACATTTGAGGAAAGAAAGGAGGGGAGAGGGGCTTTAGGAACCTGTGCCGACAACGGCCCACTGTTCCGCTGCATCCACCCCACTTCGAACTCCATACAACCACTCAGTCTCTGAAACCAAGCTCCTTCCAGGTGCCCCCTCACTGGATGGTCCTCATCACCCTGGGGGTGGCTATTTCCCCTGCAAAGTGCCAGATGGAGTTGGCATTTCCTTGTGTGTTCCCAGAAGGGTAGGTGTCAGACTTCAACAGTTCTGTGTCAGCCTCAGGTCACCAGTGTTGCAAAGAGGAAACTGAGGCACTGAGCTGACCCCACTCTCTATCGGAGCATACCTCAGAGAGACGTGGCGAGTGCAGCGGAAGGGCACAGTGATCCTCGGATAGAAGACATCGGGCAATTGCAAAAATTCAGATGCTCTTTGGGATAAAGTGCCTTTAAGCTCATCCCACTTCCAAATACGGAGAATGTGTTTTCTACAAGAGAGGAAACATACAAATGAACATATTTTCTGCTTCAAGTGCACATTAAAAAAAAACAAGAACAACCTTGTTGCTTCTGAGTTTACAAAGGTATGTTCTGTGTTTTAAATATCGCCCATACATAGTTAACCAACGTTCCCAAAGGCAGAGAGGAAAGTTGAAAAGAGCAGCCTGCTCCCCCTTGATGTTCCCAGGCGATGTCATCCCAGAAGGCGCAATCCCTCCAGGAACTCTCTGAAGAGCTGCAGTAGGCCCACCTGTTGCGCAGCTTTTGCAACCAACAGAAACCCTACAAGATTTATAGTCACATTGCTTCAAATCGGTAGTTCTTGTCTTCTCTCGCTCTGACCTACACGTGGATTCCAGACTGAAAATTGCATTATCTGAGGCAAAGCGTTCAGCCTGGCTTCGATGGCTCACAGCTGTCTCAGCCCTCCCTCCAGCTTCAGTGTAGGAGCGTAATATATTATGGTTCCTCTATAGCCTGAAGAATTATATGCTCTTAAGAGGATTGACTGAAAAAAAAAAAGAAAGAAAGAAAAGGAAGGAAGGAAGGAAGGAAGGCATCTTTTAAAACTAGCTATGTACCTTACAAATGAGAGAAGCATCTCTCAAACTCAGGTCCAACTCTTGTTCACATCAGAGAAACGAGAGTTTGAAAGGGGTAGAGTGGAGACGGGCATCTGCAGGGAGCGACCTGCAGCCCCGGCTCTCTGGGGGTCCTGCTGAGGCCCACGGGGCTCGTGGGGGTTTGCTGCACGAGAGAGGCATCTAGCTCTGAAGGACAAAGAGGCCGCACCGGCAGTGGCAGGGTAAAGCCTGTGCCCGAGGTGCACAGACTTCCTTCCGTACTTGGGTTTTTCTCCCTTCTAAGGGGTGTTTGAAAGTTTTTCCTGTGCTTCTAACTGAGTAGAAACCACATCACGTCTTTTGTCATCTTCTTTGCTCACCACTGGAGACCCTGGTGGTTAGAGAGGGAAAGTCCCTTTTGATGGTGCATGTAGGGGTAGAAGGTGTTGGGGGCCAGGCAGGAGGGTGGTGGGGAGGGGGGAGACAGGGGAGATTGTTAAGGTTTCCTCTCTGGCCTGCACAAGGTACCCACCCCGGCCGGGCTCTCCAAGCCTTAGCAGCAAAGCCTATCTTTAATGCCCCTGATCATCTTGGGGCAGTGGAGGAAGAGATCGTTAGACACAGGAAAGGGTATTCACTTCGAGAACTCCGTGGTTTTGGGAAGCCCGAAGAGTGGCCACAGGGACCTCCATGTAGCCTGAGACTAGCTTGTACCTGTCTCCTTAGTACTTGTCCTGATGGACCGGAAGGATAAGGGGAGAGGTTAGGGCACAGCTCTATATTTGCTTTGAGTTGTTTTAGGGAAGTGTCTGTGGTGACAGTTCTTTTCTTTTCCTTTTTAATTGTGGTAAAAAAAAAAAAAAAAACATAAAATTGATCAGTTTAACCATTTTTAAGCACACAGTTGGGCAGTATTAACTACATATGCACTTTGTGGTACCGCCAATCCCTAGAACTTTCTCATCTCGCAAAGGTGAGACTATGCCCTCGGAACAACTCCCCTTTCCTGGCTCCCCCTCGGCCCCTGAGTAGTGACATTTCTTGATCACACTGCTAAATTATGAGTGCTCTTCTTTGGTTAAATCTGTAAGCTTGATTTCCATACCAAGACCTGTCTGGAGTTCATGCACCAGCCAACCCGTTTGGGGAGCAGTTCAGATTCACTCTGCCATGAATATTCATCACTCGCTGCGGGTCACGTTCACAAATGCATGTCCTCAGCACTCCAGTGGGGCTTCAGCAGTTTATGGAGTTGTTATTGGCACCACCAAACCAGTGAGGAATGAAAATAACAATCAACTCCTTAAATGTTTACAAGCCTCCTGGGCTATTGCACATGTAATTTAGAGCCGCCATCTTGTCTCCTTCTCTCTCTCTCTCAGTGGAATGGAATGTCCTCTCCAGCAATGTGGTGGCTGTCGGAACACGAGGAGGAGAAGGCCCTTTGCCTCCAATTTTCTAATGGAACCTGGGTTGCAGTCATCTTCGGTAGCAGGTTGTTTGGGTTCTCATGGCTCCGAGACACTTCCTCTTACAAGTTTGCTTCTAAACAAATCCTCCCTGCAAGTTGTGCTTGGAAATGGGGCAGGAGGAGGCCGGTAAGAACTCTCACCCAATCAGCACAATCAATTTGTCATTCCCTGAAAATAGAGTCGTCCCTCCAGTCGGTCCAGTTCCTGCCCCCAGCGCTTGGTGGTGGGGATGGGGAGGAAGGCCGGCCTTTGAGCAAGGCCACATTCCAGGGGGAGTGGTTCCCGCACATCCACCGCCGCACGCACCACCGAGAGGGCCCCGCCTGTGGGCCTCCTGCCCTGTAGCCACCCTTGAAGTGTTGTTGTTACACAACAGCCATGAACTCTGGAATGTCTCTGGTCATTTACAGCGTGACTGTGTCACTCTGTAAATGACACTGTCGAGCTCCAAGGCCCAGAATGAGGTTGGCTTGTTTTTCAGTAGACCCATTTTCTCCTGCCCAGAACAAAGCTTCCAGGTTTTTACAAAGTACTTCTTACTCCTTGAGAGCGTAGAAATTCAGGGGAGGAAAATCCAGAGAAAGATTATGAATCATACTCCGATCATCACACAGACACTTTAAAACACACCGAACGATTTGACCATGCTATTTGCTGATAAGAAGCTTTCTAGAAATTAGCTGGTCACTTCTTAGAGTAACTTTTTGTCTCCTCTCACTCTTACCTTGACTTTTTCCTTCTTTGGTTCATTTCCTTCGTGAGATAAATGAAGAAAGCAACAGATTAAGGTTCCAAAGAGCATATGATTCATGAGTCATGTCTATCTTTTTTCTATAGTGTTCATTTTAAATGGCATTGTTCCAGCAGAAGAAACAGAAAGTAAAAATGTATGCTAAATACTAACCTTGGTGCTTCTGTAATACATTCATAATTATGAAAATAATGCCTTGTATTTGGTCTATACTGTATAGGTTATGATGCCCTGCTAGGGTCATTTTCTCATTTTATCCTTGCAAATACCCTCTGAGGTAGGTTCTACTGTCCCCATTTTACCTACAAGAAAGCAGAGACCCAGAGAGATCAAATAAACTAGACGATGCAGGAAAACACTTTCACTCACTGCACACAGAGTCTTCCAAAACATACTATTCGTAAGTAACTTGCTTAATGCCACCCAACTAACGACTATGACCTGAACCTTCTTAAACCATGGCTGATCACTTCTCTCTGCCCCTCAGCATAAGCAGCCTTAGTCCACAAGATATAAGAGATATCGTTTTCAAGATGTTCTAGAAACTCCACTTTATCATGTACTAGCTACAGAATTAGGGGGCTTGTTGAGGACTCTGTAGATGTAATTCACAATCTCGTGTATTTTCGACCCATTTCCCTCCAAGAAAAAATACTTAGAAAATCTTCCCTACTGTTCCTCTTATTTTTACACTTGATCTTAGCCAAAAGGCCGAGAAGCGATCCTCTTATTTTTAAATCCATTCATCAGATGGATGATCCAACATACCAATCCTGAGTTTTGTGGGAGGTTTTTTAGTCTCAAATTGTGGGGTTTTCATCCTAACAGTAAAAGATAAATCCCGCATTTTTATTCATACATTCACTCATTTATTCATTCTTAGGACATTTATGGCTTGCCTTCTATATCTCAAATATCAGGCCAAGCTGGGGGTGATGTTCAGGTATGAATAAGACCAAGACCCTATCTTAAAGAGTTACTTGCTTCCAGAGAGAGATAGGTATAATCTGTTTGTTTTGTTTTGTTTTTTAAAGATTTTATTTATTTATTTATTTGACAGAGAGAGACATAGCAAGAGAGGGAACACAAGCAGGGGGAGTGGGAGAGGGAGAAGCAGGCTTCCCACGGAGCAGGGAGCCCGATGTGGGGCTCGACCCCAGGACCCTGGGATCATGACCTGTGCTGAAGGCAGACGCTTAATGATTGAGCCACCCAGCCTCCCCCGAACTATGTACAATCTGATTGCTGTTACTGACCTCTTTTAAATAAATTATTTCTATTATTATCTGCTAAGAGGGATCAAATTGAATTAGAAGCAATAATTCCTAGTTTTTATTTTGTAGCATTTAATTTTATAGGTAATTTTGGGTATCTTCTGCATTTACTTCACCTTTGGCTCAAAAAGTTTATTTAAGTAAGAAGAGTGTACAATTTTGGCTATATTTGGGTTTGGATGTCCAGTTGAAAATTCCATGTTCCTCTTGTTATATTTGCACTAGCCCCCATGGGGCAATGATAAAACAGAGTATCAGCAAAACTCATTGCTAAGTCTGGCTATGCCTGCAAGGAAAATTTTTAAATTTTTGTTATAAATCAGTAATAATTTAGGAGTTGGTGGTTAGATCCTTGAAATAGGACTGAAGTATCATTTCAATATACACCTCCAGAAATGTATTTCTCGATAAGATCATAAACAAAAAGAGCTCTAAGTCACGGTTGTTTTTTGTTTTATTTTGTTTAGTTTTGTTTTGTCTTAACATTATATAACATACTATGCTGGGGCACCTGGGTGGCTCAGTCAGTTAAGCAGCCAACTTTTGATTTCGGCTCAGGTTATGATCTTGGGGTCATAAGATCTAGCCCCACATCAGGCTCCATGCTCAGTGGGAAGTCTGAGCCTGCTTGAGATTCTCTCCCTCTCCCTCTGACCCTCCCCCTGCTTGTGTGCTTGCTTTCTCTCTCTCTCTAAAATAAATAAATAAATCTTTTTTAAAAGATTTATTTATTTATTTATTTATTTATTTATTTATTTATTTGACAGAGAAATAGAGAGAGCACAGGTAGGCCGAGTGGCAGGCAGAGGGAGAGGGAGAAACAGACTCCCTGCTGAACAGGGAGCCCTATGAGGGGCTCGATCCCAGGACACTGGGATCAGGACACGAGCCGAAGGGAACTGCTTTAAATCTTTAAAAAACAAAAACAAAAGAACAGTCTATGCTGAGATGTCCTGGGTTTTATCTTCAACTACCCAAGCACCTTATAAGAATTCATAAAATGATGTCAGAACATTATTTTATTTCAGAAGAGTTTACTCCCAGAACAATAGCAACAATGCAGGGGGAGGGGAGTTATTAGCGTCATGAAATGGAAAGAACACTCTGCCAGGGGCGGGTAGATGGGGAACAGGTCATCCAGGGATTTAGGCTTATTCCTGGTTTGGCCAGCTGGGTGACTTTAGCAAGAGGTGTGACCTCTCTAGGTCTGTTTTCAGGTTTGTAAAATGCAGTAGTTAAGCCCGATGCCCTCTACGTCCATTTCTACAGATCAAAGAATGTAAAAGCATGTTGCTTATTTTAATAAAGCTGTATTGACATTAAAGGTCTTGTTGAAACCTCAGCTGGTGGCGCTCCCTTCTAGCCACTCTGCCTAGCACGGTGTTTGGGTCAGGGTGCCCAAGGAAAACAGGGTGGTGTTGCCCTGCAGCTCCGAGCCCAGAGCTTTGGGAAGTATTTATTGATGACTCGGCACGTGGCTCTCTGCCCTGTGGGCCAGGGCTCCAGGTGCCCAGGTGGGCCTTGTTATGAGCAAGCTGCCAGCACTTTGGGGTGAGGCAGGAACTTGAAATGCAGACCATTTATAACCACTCAGATTCCAGGACACTTTACTCAAGCTTAGGAGTGTCAACCTCCATCCCTTCACCATCTGCCACCTTGGATAATTAATGCTCCTCAAATGATTCTTGCATTTCAGTGCCGTGTGGCATCCATCCTTCCTGTCCCTGGTGCCGTGTCATTTGGTTGTTGTCTTCCAACCCATAAACCCAATGACAAGGCTTTTATTGGTTGGGGGTAGGAATGAAGGTGAATCTGGGTATTCTTCCTAGACCCAATGAGTTCGGTCTTTCAGGTCACTAAGGAGAAAAGAGAGAAAGGGCAAAGAAAATAAGCACTCCAACACTCTTCCCATTTTGATGGCAAAAGACACTTCCTGCCTTGAAGCACTCATGTCAACACTCGAGTCACTCTAGGTAGTTAGGGGGTCTTAGAAATCCTGGAAAAGTTTCCGGGGACGCCTGGGTGGCTCTGTCGGTTAAGCGTCCGACCCTTGGTTTTGGCTCAGGTCATGATCTCTGGGTTGGGAGATCAAGCCCCCTTGGGGTGCCGTGCTCAACGGGGAGTCTGCTTCTCCTTCTCCCTCTGCCCCTCCCCCACCTCTGAAATCAGTAAATCTTAAAAAAAAAAAAAAAGAATACAACACTCACCTGCATGGAAAACTTTTTGTTTTTAGGGGGTAGTAAGTTGTGAAACTACAAAGCTGTATAATCTTTAAGTTATGAGATGTTGACATAATTGTTTTGAGATCAACCAATCAGACCACACATTTCGTACTACCAGGTTATAATGAGTGTTCATGAAACATCATGATAAACATGCCCGCCTTGTTTGCTAACAAAGGGGCATTCTCTTCATGTATCACTGATGACAGCCAATGCAGCCCCAAATCATCTCCTCAGTCCCTCTTTGGCCTGATGGATTCCAGAGTTGTCATACGGTCAGAGAACATTTTTCCTCCACCTGATTGTTTCTCCTTTTCTTCTTCCTTCTTCTTTTTTTTTTTTTTAATCTTCCTCTGGGCTGAACTAGATTTCCTCTTGTGAGGAAATGTCTCCCTATTGACCAGTCAGGCACCTTGGGTGATGCTTGAATTTTCCAGGTCACTGGGACACCGTTTGGTGAACTGGAGTCAACACTTATCAAGTGGAATTGCAGTAGTTGGAGATGCCTGCCTCCTAAGATGGCCGATGTTTCCAGAGGAGTTATTTACTCACCTTGCAGAGTTAGCCAATGGAGTTATCTCTTCCAAAGGTGCATATAAACTTGGAAAAATATTTACTTTTGGAATATATTCTAAATATCTAAAGTATTATTTTCATCTATTTTATTTTATTTTATTTTATTTTATTTTATTTTATTTTATCAATGTTTCCTATGCCTGGTCTCTGTGATTTTAAGCAAGTCATTTAACCTTTGAATTACCATTTACTCATCTCCTGAAGTATCATTGGCACAACTAAGGAGCTTTAATTCGTTCACCCAGTATTTATGAAACCTGAACCACGTGCATGATGCTTCGCTTTGTGTTTTTGCAGTTACAGGACAGCACAATGTCTGCTCCTATTCCCTCGGAATTTACAATCTAATTGAAAAGGTAGACATCTACACGTGCAAATAAAACTAGTAGCACAAGGCGATACGTGATAATGCCCAATGAGACAATGTGTGTACAAGAATATTCACTGCAGCATTGTTTGTTATAACAACATTTTGCAAATGTCTAACTATCCATTAATAGAAGACAGATTAAGCAATTTATGATAATCTATACAGTGGAATACAATGCAGCTATTAAAAAGAATGAGGTGGGTCTACCTGTACTAGAGTGGAAGACCCCTAACCTATAGCTTTAAGGGAAAAAAAGCAAATGTGTAACAGTGTGTACCATACTACCATTAATGAAAAGAAAAAATAGCAA
Source organism: Phoca vitulina (assembly GCF_004348235.1). Taxonomy (NCBI): domain Eukaryota; kingdom Metazoa; phylum Chordata; class Mammalia; order Carnivora; family Phocidae; genus Phoca; species Phoca vitulina. The sequence goes on along the minus strand of NW_022589712.1, from coordinate 53,869,412 downwards.
AATGTATGCAAAGTCTTACATGTGCATTGAATATCTTAGAACATACACACAAGAATTTGGAAAAAGTAGAAGCTTCTAGGGAAGACAAGGGAGACTAAGGAATGGGGTAGGAGGAAGACTTACTGGAATATCTCCTTGTCTCTTGTGAATTTTGCACCAGGTACACATATTATCAAAATTTTTAATAAAAAATAATATTTAAAATGTGCCTAATCTCAACAGTGAGGGCTGGTAGTCATTAAATAAGGGACAAATAGAGAACTTTTTCCATAGAGGTCTGAAAATGGAGCAAATTCTCTGCACGCAGTCTGGACATAGCTCTACTGGAAGTTCTACAGCTCTGTCCCCTTCAAATCAGTTCCAATCTGATGCTTCTGACATGTAGAACAGGACTGAAGAATAGGATTTCCATAACCTACCAGTACATTGGACTTGGAGTTATAGGTCACAGTTTCAACATGGTTGCTCGAAAGATGTGGGAAGGAGGACATTTGGGGAACATGGGAGAGCAGGCTGGAAGTGCCATGAGCAGTTCCTCCCCTAAAACTTCTGCGGGCTCTGTCACACTCGGGTGTCCTCTGTCTCCTGAACACATGTGGTCACAAAGAGGACTGATAGCCCTGGCTGTTGTCATATGGAGAGTCATGTCTTCTTGGTTTGAAGTACTTTCTAGCACATTCCCAGAGGGTATGGCAGCTTGTCAGACTTCGGCTACCACCGATGATAGCTCTTCATAGACTAGTAGAATCTCAGAAGGAGGAGGAACTGTGGCCATTGTCCCCAACTCCCTGATCTCACAGCCCACGGAGAAGAGTGACCCTTCCATGGACACATCAGGCATCAGGTGCAAAGCTGCAACTATACTCTTGGTTTTCTAACTCTGAGTCTAATCCTCTTTTTCTGACCCTTCTATAGTCTCAGTCCTCTTTGGTTTTCAGTAGGGGTGATGCTAGGGCCATGACAGCTATTCCCCCAAAACTGATCGATAACTGAGGGCAAACTCAACAAGTCAGGCTCAGGGTTTCCCTAAGTCCAGGCTGCTGAGACAGGTTTTGGGGGTGGGAGTAGGGAGACGAGAGGTTCCCTCTTTCTGCTGGAGAGAAGGTGAATGACACAGACCTCCCAGCAAACAGCCAGGACAGATACTCTTCAGGAAACCCAAGCCCCCCACCGTGAATCAGGTCCAACCTAGAAATTTTGGCATCAAAAATCTCCACCCCAAAATGTTTTTCAATTTTTGTCAGTGATGGGTTACAGAAAATCTCCTACAAGTCTCAGACCTGGAAACCATATACTGCAGGACTAAGAAAGCACTAAGGAAAATAGACAACTTTTGTCCCCTTTTTCTGTGGGGAAAAAAAAATAAAACCTCAATAATTGTAACAACTTTAAATAATGTAATAAGGGCCAAATGTCCTCCTCATTTGATACCATTTCTCTGTTTGCTATTCATATCTCCCTAATCAGTGGGGGCAGGGGTCTGGGCATCAGAGCCGACTGGGTGGGGTGGCGAATGCTCATCATGCCTCGGCTCATCACCTCGAGCCCTACTGACAGTCTCACCTGTGGAGCTCTGGCGCCTTTTACTTTCTATTTACTAAAATAAATTTCCCCTTTTATAATGACTGCAGAAAATGGACTGTGGACTTGGTGTTTATAAGGAAAAGAAGCAGCTTATCTTCATCCTGGCCATGAGTCACCGCCTCTTCCCACCCATTTCCACAGACACCTGAGTTAGTTTAGTCTCATCTAATTCCTCTGCTGTTTGCAGTGGGACTTCCGCCACTGAGGCAGCATGAGTCAAAATGGATCATCCTCCTCATCTGACTGCTTAATGAATTGAGGTATTTGTTTGGAGCTGAATGTTTACAACGAAAACCACCAACCATCTTTTTTTTTCATGTTATGATAGCCTGGAAACTGAGAAGCAGGGAGAGGGCCTCCATTCCTGTTTAGAAGGCAGGGGTCTTCTTATTTCTTAATCTTCCTTGACTACCATTCAGCTTTCATTGAAAGCTTTGGAAGTTCCACCTTATGTCCAGTGTCCCACGTCTTGATGAATAAAAAAGTGTCAGCACCTAAGCTAATCATCTTCATTTCCAGCCGCAGTTCAAGGGTTTTGCCGTCTGTCTTTGGAAATGACTCAAGTCCCAGATGGGGGGAAAAGTGCACCACGAAATTAATTATGCCACATCTTCAGGCTTTGTCCTTTCATTTACTGAATCGGTGTTTAATTAACAACTCAAGACTGCACTTCCTTGCACATGAGTTTGCATTTCATGAGATCATAAAATTAAAGAAAAAGTCTGCCAAGCTCGCTGCTTCCCAGCCCTTGTCCCTGGCCTGACCTTGGTTACTTTCATGTCTGACTCTATTTCTCTCGGACTTCCCTCCAGACACCGGGAAAGGATCCCAGAAGGAGCAATGAGCTCTCCCTGCTACACAGGTCCTTTGGGGTATTTGCTTCCTTGGTTCTGTTCCGGTGACTATTTTCACCATCCTCTCACTCTCCCTTTGTCGTTTCTACAGGTTGTTTGCCAGATGTTGGTGGATGCGTGAGTCAACATTTCCATTACGCTTCTGTTCAGGCGATGGTCATTAGACACAAAGAGTCACAAAGTGCCTCCATGGCTTCTTGCCTTCATCTCCATTTTCACTATCCTCTTTTCTCTTTTTTCCCCTTCCCTGAGGAGGAAGAAGGGGGCAAATGTACTCTTGTTCTGATTCAGAAACTGTCTTCAGTCTTGGCTCATTCTTCTCCCTGCCTAAAAATAAGAGTTCATGTTCACCAAATGCTTTACAAATACCAACTCCCATGGCACACAACAACGGTGGGCTTGTCCCCACTTTACCACTGAGGTGGTCTAATACCGTGCTGCCCTGCCTCTCACCACCTATGCGCTGCCTAATCACCTCTTGGGCAATTAAAACACACACACACATACATACACACCCTTAGATGTAAAAATAATAATTCATTTGGTGTAATTTGGATCCATGGACGTTAACTCCCTTCAATAAGTTGACATCTTTGAGTCTGGGCATTGTCTATTGTGTGGCAAAGTCTGGTGTGGAAAACACTAAAATGTTAATAAATGAGAAAAAGCAACATAGAGCCTAAAATATGACACAGAAATGTTATACTTACCCAAACCATATAAGTTATTTTGATGGGAAGACCCTATCCATTCAGTATACTAGCCTCTGATCCACCAGCAAGGGTTTTCTAGAAGTCCAGTGCTCAATCCCAGTACTTGGCTTATTAGGCAAACCCCTCATTCAGAGTCATTGAGATTCTACTTACTCCTAATTTCTACACAATTCTAAAAGGGCCAGGGATCTTTTTTCTAGTTCATAAAAGGCTAGAAACAACAAATGAAAAGGCAGAGACCAGAGGGAAAGACACTGGAAACCTGCATCCTGGAGTGGATAGAAGAGGGAGCTGATACCTGAACAGACAGAAGAGCTTTATGAAGGCATAAATGTGATATCAGTTCGTGTAGGACATGATAGCCCAGCCACAGCCTCCTTGACATTGAGAAATGCAGTAATTGTGTAGGGATGACATCTGACACACTGACACACATGATCAACTGTAACATGTTGGAGAGCTTCACAACTTTCCCAAGAAATTCCTGTACATAATGGTTAAAGTTTTTTTACCTGAAGGATATCGGTATCACCAAAATAACAAAAAAATGACTCCCTCCCCAAGATTTCTGGATGGTCAAGTTTTACTTTGTATATTTACAATGCAAGATATCCCTGAGATAATCCACACTGTCACTATTAAACTAGTTTCTGATGACCATAATTTTATATCATCCAATGACAAGTTCTCAGATTATGAAACAATAATTAACCTTAACTTCCTGAGTCTCTAAAGTATGTATGATTATTTCAGAAGACCCTGCATTTCTGCTAGTACAGGTTTCATGAATGACTGTGGCAAGAGTTGGAACCAGCCTGGACCTGTGGTTATTTTTCATACAAGAAAAGTTTGGTAAATTTTTTTGGAGGGCCTGTACTGTGTACATAGATCCCTCCCTTTTTTCATAATGGTGCTTTACTTCCTGGATTATAAAAATATTATTTTACTAAAGAGAAAGGAACTGGATTTGTGGCATATTTTTGTGCAATGACTTAATTCCTCATGTTCAAAGTGAATTTGTCAGTTATGAACTGACTAAATGAAATTATATATTTCGCTCTTTTTTCAAATCTTTTTACTCACTCTTCCAATCTGCACAAAGTCAAAAGCCCAACATAATCACCAAACCAGTTTTTGATTAAACAGCATTTTTAAACTTTCTATTATGAAAATTTCCAAGCATCCACAAAAGTAGAGACAATAGTATATGAATCTCCATGTGCCAATCAGCCAGCTTCAACTGTTATCAGTATTTTGTCAGTCTTGAACAGTATGCATTAGTGTGCCTACATGAAATGCTTTCTATTTTAATTTTCCAGCAGGCAGAAATATCTGGGGCCAGCCTCCAGCAGAGCAGAGCAACCAGGCATCCAAACAACCACAAAGTGTGATTGGAAGTATGTCAAATGCTCTTTACCCCACAGATGATGAATGCCATCATTAGTGATTCATTCTTGGTGCTAGCCATTATATGCTCTCTCTGCCTCTGTCTCTCTGTCTCTCTCTCTCATTCTCTTTAAAAATACCCTCCTACTGGAAAAGTCCTAAAATCTTGTTAAAGGTTGGTTTTGTTAGAGTAAGTTGGTTTTTATGAAAGTATTTTTATCAGAAAAGACTTGGGAAGGACAGTCTAGCATCCCTGCAGCCTAGGGGTCTATAGACAGGCCCTGAAATGGAGAAAGGGAATAAAATAATGTGAGGTAAGAAAGCCAGTGCTCGGGCACCTGGGTGGCTCAGTTGGTTAAGCGACTGCCTTTGGCTCAGGTCATGATCCTGGAGTCCCGGGATCGAGTCCCACATCAGGCTCCCTGCCCATCAGGGAGACTGCTTCTCCCTCTGACCCTCCCCCCTCTCATGCTCTCTCTCTCTCTCTCTCTCAAATAAATAAATAAAATCTTTAAAAAAAAAAAGAAAGCCAGTGCTCTCCAGGATTAGCCCCGGTAGTATTTCCTTTAAGAGGCTGCCTTGGAAAAAACAAACAAACAAACAAACAAACTATAATTCAAACATTTTTAGGAATAATAATCAGGATTTGGGAGTGGTAGAAAGGATAAAGTAGAAAGTCCTTATATCATTAAAAATAGAGTTTAAGTCCACATCATTTTTTCATACATTTTAAGGTAGGATGACATTGGAAAGTTTCCAGCCACCTTTGAGCAGCTGTCCATTGGTGGGTCACCTTGGGGAGAATCACTTCAGGGGTGATTTGGGGGTTAGTAGGACTTTTGAGTTGCGGGGGGAAGGCTTGACAAAGGTGGTCCCTGTCCATATGTTTTAGGACATTCCTATAGCAAGGAGTGGACACATTGTCAGAACTACCCAAGAGGAAAGGGATTGAGGTGTTGGCTGTTATTCTTTGAGGTTCGATATTGCAAGAACATCTCTGATGAACTGACTGGCTTCCTAGCAGTGTTACGGAGTCCTCCCGCCTCAGCGGCCATGTCTAAGCTCTTGTTCCAGCGGGGGTATAGGGGCCACCTTTTAAAATCAAGGAGACTGACCGCAGGCAGGCAGCAACAACACATCCCAACAGCTCCGCAGCAAGGAACTAAGACCAGAACTGAACAATAGCACTGGGACCAAGTAAACTTCTTAAAATTATCACAGGAAGCTACAGACGCATTTGCAGGATGGGGGCCCAAATCTGATTAATCTTAATGTTAAAAGAGCTGTGATCATTCTGTAGTTTGAACTGGTAAGATAGAACATCATGGTCACAAATACATGAAAAGGAAAAAAGATTTGAAGGGAGTTTATTCATATGTTCATTATTATGTCCATAGTGTGAGTTTGTGGTAGATTTTTGTTTTCTTCCTCATTCTTTTTTGGGCCTTTTAAGTTCACCTTTCCTACAATAAAAAAATGCATTGTTTTCTATTTAGGAAATACAAGGACTACAGGAGTTTTGTGGGGTTTAAAAAAAATTTTTTTAAGATTTTATTTATTTATTTGACAGAGAGAAACAGCGAGAGAGGGAGCACAAGCAGGGGGAGTGGGAGAGGGAGAAGCAGGCTTCCCGCTGAGCAGGGAGCCCGATGCGGGGCTTGATCCCAGGACCCCGGGATCATGACCTGAGCCGAAGGCAGACACTTAATGACTGAGCCACCAGGCGCCCCTGAGTTTGGTGTTTTTAACCCAAGCATCCTGTTGTAGTGGAATCCCCTTGTCCCCATCATGGCACCTGTACCCTCTCCCTCCAGGGCCATAGCAGAGGCCAGCCCCCACTAGAGTGGCCACTCCCTACCAAGAGGCAACTCTAACAACTCTGGACAGTTTGCGGTGACAGCAGGGTGGGTAGTTTTGGTGGCAGACCATAAGCTCTGGGGACCAGGGAAAGCAAACCGCCACCTCCAGTGCAGATTAGAGGGAGGCAGGGCCGACAGTGAGGGAAGGAGAGGAAGGAACCCCGGGAAGGTTGGGGCTGCGCATGCTCAGCAGCCGTTCTCAACCCTGGCTCAGTTTGCACAAGTGCCCGGGGGCACCCTGACGGCAGGCAGGTTTTGGGTTTCACCCCAGACCTGGTTTGGAAGATTTGGGATGAGGCACAGGAATCCCCAGATGATTCTAACCGGAAAGTAGCCTGAGGGCCTCTCTTTAAAAACCTGCTGCCCAGCCTGGTGAGTACAGTATGAAGAAGAAAACGCAAGTTATGATTTCATAAGCTCGTGTTCACTTTAACTCATGAAACGCCTCAGAGCAGCTAGTAAGAAGCTCACTCCCTCTTCTGGTTCCACAGAAACTCCTCGTGGATTTGCATGATGTAACGCTGTGTCTCGACGGGCGATGGCGTCACATCGGTTCTTGCTCCCCATGCTCCCCAGTTGACAGCCGAGGGCGGGACACCATGACTTTGACAGGCATCACCCACCATACTCCGCTGGTGATAATGCTCCCCATCAGGACAACTTCTGGGTGGTGTCTGAGTCCCTCAAAGGAGAAGAGGAGCCATCGTTTCCCTTTCAGGGCCCTCCCTCTGGAAAGAGGGTCTTGCCAGAAGATCTCAAACATGTTTTTAAAAGTGTTGCTCCTCAATCAAAGAATTCTACTGAGTAAACTTGTCTCTACGGTCTTGGGAGGAATTCACAGGAAGGCTACTGCCATTGAACGCCTTGCACAAAGCCTGGCGGGGGTGGGCCACATCCCGCACCCTGACTCTCTTGCGGCTGCTCAGGCATGGAAAACCACTGACCACGTGGCTTGGAATAGCCCATCCACTTGTGATGTTTTGTCACCAATAATCTCTGCCTAGACGTCCCTGAGCACCCACCACACGCGGAGCTGCATGGTAGGCCCTCTTGGGGAGGTAAAGACGTGACTCTCATCAGGAGCCTCCACCCAAGGTGGAGAACAGGGTTTAAGGAGAGCTAAGTTATGCTTCTCTAGCCCCGTTCTTCATAGCCGTTTCCGAGAAAACAATTATTTGTATAAATATTTCCTCACCAGACAGTAGACTCCAGGGGGTAGGAATGGCGTCTGTTTATGTCTCCAAAACCTGGTAAAGTGCAAGACACATCCTCGGCCTTCAATCTATGTCTGTGGAATGAATGAGTGACCCATCAGCTGGGCTGAACTGTGTGGAGTGTTAGGCAAAAAAAAAAAAAAAAAAAAGTGAGGGAAGGAACTGGGGATCAGAGTGATGAGGGCCTTGAGTCCTGTGGAGTTTGGGATTTATTCTTCGGACAGCAGAAACTCACTGAAAGCTTCTGAATAAGGGAGCCCCATGGAACCTTCCACAGTTCAGGAAGGTGAATGTGCAGTGAGGCTGAGAGATGGAAGAAAGGAGGTCTGCACACAGCGACAGTGGGGGGCTGCTCCAGGAACAAAGGCTCAACAGGAACTCCCGCCTAACCTCCCAGGAACTGTGATAGAGTCGTGAGCCACAGAGACAGGTTTTCAGCCACGTCTGCATTAGAAGAGATGTCCCTGCTGGAACTACTTCTGATGCCCGAAAGAAAGGGGTTGCACAGACACATTGCTAGCAATTTTTATATCCCTACACGTGTGCCTCTGCGCATCTGCGTGGAGGTATGGATGACATCGCCTGGCAGCATGCTCCTTCTGCATTAACTCTTTCTGAATTCAAGGTATCATTTCATTCCCAGACGAGCTCATTTTCCACACACACACACGCACACACACACGCACACACACACACACACACACACACTCTCCAGCGCCCTGAGCTAATGGGTGCGCATCTCACTTGCAGGGGATATTTCACTCACTCTGGCTCAACAGATGATTACTATGGCTATTATTAATATTGGGCCTAATAATAGCCACAGTAATTAACATGTTTCTTGGGGGCCACTACACTGATAGCAATTAAGGCTTAAGAAAACATAGTCCCTGGGGACCTGTAATATAAGCTAATCAGGCAGTTAGGAAGGATTTTTTAAAAAAAACTTTTTCCTTTTAATCCAATCTTCATTGTGTGGGTGGAACTCACCACTTGAAGGCTCAGCCTTAAGGCCATGTTCTGGAGCTATTTCAAAGAGACTAAGGTGTGGCCTTGTGGTCCCCAGGAGCCCTGTGAAGTAATGGCCAGTGTCTCACCCTAGATGAGCACTGTCCGATAGCAAGAGAATCCAAGCCACACGTGTAGTTTTAAACATTCTAGTAGCCACATTTAAAAAAGTGAAAAGAAACAGGCGAAGTATTTTTAATATTTCATTTCACCTACTATGTCCAAAATAACATTTCAACATGTCATCAACACAAAACCGATCAGTGAGACATTTGGGATTCTCTTGTTGTGGAGGTTCTCCGTCATAGAAATCTGGTGTATATTTCACACTGAGAGCACGTTTCTCCTTGAGCCGGCCGCTTTGCCATTGTGGCTCCAGGCTGCTGGAGCGGACAGTGCAGGCAGGGCCCCTCCAGCAAGATGCTGGTATGTCACTCGGCTGGGAACACTGCACACCAGCGACTTGAGGAGGCCCCTTTCCAGCACTGACCACAGGAATTTAGTGCTGGGAGTCAAAGTAAGAAAAAATGTCCAATGCTTGTCCCTCCTGGTGCCCGCTGAGCAGAATAAATACTCTTCCAGTAGAGAAGGGTCGACAATGGAAGAAGTGTTGGGGCAGAGAGGGGACAGAAAGGATGTGAGCGCCCTTTATGGGTTCAGAGATTCTGAGACTTTGCAAATCTAAGTAACGCAAGCCTTTAGGACCCTGGGCGGTCAGGGAAGAGGCTGACAGGCCCAGGCAGAGCCAAGAGAGGAAGAGGAAATGAGGCAGGGCATTTGCTGCACCCGAAAGTGGCGGGGAGGCCTGTTACTGACTTCAGGACTTCCTTCGAGATGATCCTGACCACTTGGGCTCACAAAGCCTGACAGGGAAGGGAGAAGCCCCCAACTGCACCAGAGAGACCCTCGTCTGAGGGATGACAGGAAGGCCACTGACCAAGCCCCAGGGGAAGGGCTGGTCAGGGGGCTTCCTCAGGCACGACGAGCAGGTGAAGCGAACCGACCATAACTGACCAGTGGCCCAAGCTCCCAGTGCCCCGTCTCTAGGGATGAGGACTTGGCGATGGGTCTCTTCTCCCCTCCAGCTTTCATAAATAAAATGTGAAATAACACAGTGTAAAACAATCCAAATTATGTCAGATGATTCTAAGTGATCAAATGTGACAAAGAGGTGTGTAACAGAGAGTGGCTGCCTGCTTTTCCCATTCTCTGTATCACTGGGATGAATCAGCTTTGAGACTCTGAGTAATGCAGGGCAGGGCCCCCGCACCGAAGCCGCCGTTTCCTACAATGACCTGGGATCCGTCCCAAACTTCCCAGGCTCAGCCCGGGATCGCCGCACAGGTCAAAGCCACGGCATGCCCTGCAAACACAAGATCTGCCTTCCGCTGCTTGGGAGGAATTTTCCTGTCAAAGGCCATCCATATAAAATGAGGCTTGAGAATTATGCCTATTAAGGGGCGCCTGGGTGGCTCAGTCAGTTAAGCATCCGACTCTTGATTTCAGCTCAGGTCATGATTTCAGGGTGGTGAGATCGAGCCCTCTGTCAGGCTCTGCACTGGGCGTTTAGCCTGCCGAAGATTCTTCCTCTCCCTCCGCCCCTCCCCCCCACCTGCTCATGCTCTATCTTCTCTCTCTAAAAAAAAAGAATTATGCCTGTTAAAATGAAAGTAGAGTTTCAGGGTCACAAGGTATTAACCATGGGGACAGAGAGACTTTTGGTCAAACGTTAGCCTATAAACTGTCAAGATGACACAGGCTGCGGGCCTGGCAGGGCATGACTCATTTGCCCCCTTCGCCCCCGCCCCGCTGCCGGGGGTGGGGGGGCATTAGCTCTTTGGGACAGCCGGTATGTTTAGGTAGCTGTCTGTTTTCAGGTCCATTTCTAAGAGAAATAACACATTTCTGGACGTTGGGGTTGGCAAATGACCACATGACCAACTTCCTGAGAGCCCAAAGGAGACTCTCCGGTCTCGCGGCGCTGGGGGTCCCACACAGAGGCCCACCCGGGCCGTGTTAGTGATGTAGCCCTTCCCGGCCAGATTTCTCGGAAGCCACACATATGGTAAACAAATAGGAGGGAAATGTGTTCATCCTGACTCTGCCCCTCATTTCTCTCCCACAGAGGAAACGGCCCACTCCTGGAGTTCAAAGCTACCAACCAGACTGCTCGGAAGCTGGGACAATATGTATCAGCTTAATGGGTGCTCTGCTCCAAATCTGGACGTCTGCACGCTGAGGACTGGTCACTCCTCGGGGAGGTGACAAATGAAGTCTGCAGCTAAGCACCCGAGAACAAGGTAGAGGAAGGTTGCTCTGGGGAGCCTGGCTGACCCGACGATTATTTTTTATGACCTGGCACGCATTATGTTGATGGCTTCATTTCTGGTTATTACCTTCTATTAAAAGGCATCTTGAGTAAGATGATGATGGGGACACCTTATTCCCGCCTCAGGAATCTACTCTCAAATTTTCAGTGACCTGTTGTTTCTCCTGGACATATTATTATTATTGTTCTTGTTATGGTTGTGATTACGTAAACTGCTAGTTGTCCAAATAGCTCTTTTTATTAGCCATTGCTCACAAACCCATCGCTTTAAGGTAAACTCATATGGGGTGATGCCCAGACAGGGCACAGAGAGGTCAGGCGCCCCAGAAAGTTCTCTCCTGGCAAGAGTTCATCTCCTAGACTGCCTCCCCCATTCCACCCCTCAGAAGTAACACTGTTAATAGTTTAATAAGCATCACTCTAGATATTTTTCTATGCAGCCAAGACCTATTTTCTTTTGTCACAGTTATCTTTGACCTTACGCTTGCCTTCCTTCTAATATCCGTAAGTCATGAGCTCCCACTAATTTTTCCTTTATGTTTCTCACATCTGTCCAGTCTTTCCTCCCAAATTCCCATTGTCTTACGCTTAGAATATCAGCATTCCATAGTGACATGAGCAAGGGCTTTGGAACTGAATGACTGAGGTTCAAATCTTGGTTTCTTCACTTGGTCCAATAACTTCCCTTCTTCTCACCTCAGTTTCTTTATCGGCTCAAAGGAGATAATATAATCTACCTGCGAGGTTGGTGAAAATAAATAAGGTTGTAAAGTGCTAGGACATAGTAGGTGCTTAATAGATGCRCACAATTAATATTCTCCTCTACGTGGCCTCAAGCAAGCCCATTTCAGTTCCCTCCAAGTTATCTTGTATACCATGGTTAGATTAATCTCTCTTAAAACACTTATTTGAATAGTTTCTTGCTCAAAACCTTGAAAAGGCTTCCTGTTATTTATAGTATGAGTGGCAACTAGTCTTGAACTCACATATCAACTCCAGCTGATTGGGAGTATCAGTTTGAGAGGTTGCCCCCAGGTCTTCCCAAGGGGACCTGGACTCAAGGCCGAGGATGGGGTCTGATTTTTCTGGTCCTTGCCACATGTAGCCTAGCCTGGCATATGAAATGTGCTCAGTAAAACCTGGATTGGCTGATGGCTGTGGCCTTCAAGAGGAATCTTACTAAGGCATTTGGGCCCATGAATTGCGTCAGATTTGTGCTCAAAGACTGTGGGTGGCACCTCCATCCAATCTGCCTCATTATGGGCCACTTGGTACCCCTGCTGGCCTTCTCCTTCGTAGTTTTCATCAAATCACATGTTGCTGAGTTTCCTGGTTCCCAGAGACACCTGATGATGAGCTGCTTACCTGTGCTGTTTACATCTCCACTGTTAGGCCTTCCTACTTTCTGTCTTAGTATTATGTGTCTGTAGGAATGAAAGCATCTAAAGGGCCTAGAGTGTTAAAATTCATCCTGCAGAGGAATAGCACGGCCCTCAGAGAATCCTGCAGCACAGAAATGATGGGTAAGATGGAGTGTTCCATCTTTTCTTGCCAATGTGGGCAAACTTCCAAGGGAGAAATGATGAAAGATTATTAAGTCCCCTGTGTTTAAATAGATTTTTCACTGGTCATTTTTCTACTCACAGACATATTGTTTTAATTGAAGTTTTTTCTTAAGTTTATTTATGTCTGAAACCACATAACATCAACATTGAAGAGCACATTATGAGGGGAAAAAATGTTTTTATATTCTGCCACCCCAACAACTGTTTTCATTTTTTGTGTGTTTCCTTCCAATGTCCCTGCTTATGCATATTTTTTCACATAGTTATAATCAGACTTATTTGAGAAAGATAAACATTTTACTGCTAAGGCCTATAATAATAAATGTAAGAAAACCCCAAATATTCTTAGTTCTTACAATAATAGGCTCATTTTCCCCAAATGCCTAGGTTTTAAACTGCTGGGCCTTGAACAAAGTCCAGTGGTATAAAATATCAAGGAAGGTAAGAATGGAAATGCCCATGCCTTACAGAAAGACATTTTACTTGTTCCTAGTTTAGACAAGTCCTTATGGGCTGCAAAAGATAAAACACTTCATTCTGCTCCAATTCCCATTGGATTGGCTTCCATGGGCTTTGAATGCCCAGAAACTATATACAGCCAATCCTCATTTTTTATGGATTCGGTATTTGCAAATTCGTCTACTTGCTAAAATTTATTTGTAACCCCCAAAATCAATACTCATGGCACTTTTGCAGTCATTCGCAGGCATGCACTTGGGCAGAGCAACGAAGACTTTCAGTCACCTGGTACGCACATTGCCAGCTGAGGCTGAATGAGGCAACGCTCTGCCTTCTTGTCTCAGCTCTCATACTATATTTGACAGAGAGAGACATAGAGAGAGAGGGAACACAAGCAGGGGGAGTGGGAGAGGGAGAAGCAGGCTTCTTGCGGAGCAGGGAGCCCGATGCAGGACTCCATCCCAGGACCCTGGGATCATGACCTGAGCCGAAGGCAGACGCTTAACGACTGAGCCGCCCAGGCGCCCCTCAGCTCTCATACTATAAACGACGGACTTTTCACAGTCTTTAATTCCATGTTATTTGCCCTCGTGTGCTTTTTGTTAGTGATGTCCCCAAGCGTAGTGCTGAAGTGAGTGCTGTCTCATGTTCCTACGTGAGAAGGCTAGGATGATGCCTTACACAGAAAATATGTGTGTCAGATGAGCTTCAATCCAGCAGGTGTTCTAGCGCTGCTGGCTGAGGGTTCAGTGGTAATGAATCAACAATACATATATTTAAAAAGGTGTCTCTAAGTAGAAACACACATAAAACAGTTATATGTTGACCAGTTGATGAAAATGTTGTGACCTTGCAGGAAACTAATTTTGTATTTTCTCTAGGAGCCATGATTCAGTATTCTTGAATTCAGGACTCCCGGCCACTTTATAGAACATAACCCCCACCCCCACCCCCACCCCCCCCCACACACACACACAGCATTGACTGTATAAACTTTCTGTACGTGTACATTTTTTGAGAGGGAGAGAACTATGACTTTTATCAAATTCTTAAGGGGGCACTGAAAAAGGTCCAGTCATTGCTTCAGACCCTCTATTAAAAGAAAAATAATGCTGATCCTCTTGAAAAACCATGGGAGGGAGCACAGGGACTGGATGGATTGGCCCCAAGACCACACTGGCTGGCATCTCGATCTGTGCTTATCTCAAGGAAAATTTAAAAAAAAGGGAGGGAGGCCTTCTAGGCCAAGCCAAATCAGTCGTGCCTCGTAAACTTGGGTTTAGAGGACACACTTAAGCAGCTTGCAGGAATGGTGTGTTTTAGAACTCTAAGGAAACACAATGTTCCAGTTATCACTCCAATAATCTAGAAAAGATACCCATTTATTTATTTGTTTTTGTATTTATTTAAAGATTTATTTTTTTTTGAGAGAGAGAGAGTATGAGCCGGGGGAGGGGCAGAGGCAGAGAGGGAGAGAGACAATGCTAAGCAGGCTCCAGGCCCAGTGTGGAGCCTGACACGGGGCTCCAGCTCACAGCCCTGAGATCATAACCTGAGCTGAAATCAAGGGTCAGACACTTAACCAACTGAGTCACCCAGGTACCCCACAGAAGAGACATCCTTTTAGTAAAGAAAAACCAATATGCAAAACTTCAGCCTGTGATAATAGATGCTGTTCATTGAATGCTTATTAGGGACTAGTGTTATCACACGTAATCCTTATGACTGCCCCAGGAGGGAGGGCACGATAAGCTCTGATTAACAAATGAGGACATGGCGGCTCGAGGAGATCAGGCGGCTTGCGTAGGTGACACGGCTATGGTGGCCGGCGGGGGGCAGGGGGCCAACTGGAGCTCGGCTCGGCAGGACTTGGAAGCCTGCACTCCTGACCACTGGGCTGGGCAGCAGCTGCACAAGTGGAGAGGTGACGGTGTGCCTTGATTTTCTGCCCAAGTCCTTAACTGTTAGGAGCCCCCATGTGTTCAAGGTGCGATTCCCTTGACAAACATCTGTTCGCTACACACTTCTCGGAAGCCCGTTGGCCCAGGTGGAGAGCCGTGTGACGCTGCACTGCAGGGTGATGAACTGTAATTCTTTGGGCGCTTCTCATATCGTGTTGAGGTGGCAAATTCTAGGAGCTTCTAAAAATAGGTGGCAAATTCTAGGAGTTTCTAAAAATAGCAATGGGACTTCTGCTTTGCTAGAGAAGGGATTATTCTGACCTTTAGCTCCACCTCCTGAGGGTGACAATTTCACTGCTTTACATGACATTTGGTTTCCCTCACATGTGGCTGGTAGGATTGTACTTACAGGAAGTCAGAGAGAACCTCTAACCTCCTTCTGCGCTATTTATTGCTTTTCATTCTCTTTCTCTTCTGCTCCTCACCACAGCCCCCCTCCCCCCTTGGTTTCTTGAATCTTTGAGACTCTTCTTAAAACCCCCCTCCCAGCCAGTAGCCACAGCTAGCCTGTCCTGGGGAACACGAGTCATGGGGAGGGGAAGGCGGCCAGGTGACAAGGGCCTGACTCCCACTCCCTGGGCCTGGCATTCCTCTGCTGCCGTCCCACCTCGGAGGCAGAACTGCCCCGTGGTCCAGTCCCGGCGCTTCCGGGAGGGGCCCCCTGCAAAAAGTCCTGTATGAGCACCATGGGCCTCTGTGCCCCAATCTAGAAAAACAAGGTCATCACACTTACCTACCAAGGGCAGGTGTTGTGAGGACTGATTAGTGTCCACGGTGCCATGAGCTGGTCAGATGAAAGGCTTTCTCAGGTAGGTGTTGGTAGGGGCATGGTTCTTTTCTTCAGCTCTCGGTTTCCCAGCTCGTGACATCCACCGGAGTAACTCCAGAGAGGGGCGTTACCGTGTTGATGAGGTAGAACGAGGACCAATCTCCAGGCCAGAGTCCACAATTCTTAGCATAGGTTGTGCAGCATTTTCTGCTGACAGGACGTGTGAGTGACCTGCGTGGTTGGGTGGCAGTTGGCCCCGAGGCACAGCCAGGTGAGGCCGAGCACAAACAGCACAGCCTGCACAAAACCCTGCAAACGAGTGGCTATCGTCACAGAAATCCCTTTCTCCCAGGACCTAGGCCTTCCTTCTTGGACAGTGAGACTGAGCAAAGCAGGGTCCATCAGTGGGTTTTAATGGAGGTGGAATTGAAATTGAGGTTTTCGAATCATGGGCAGCTAACATCGTTCTAAACTAGTCTCATGGCCTGCTGGGAAAGCCTGGCTTTCTCTGTCCTGAATGTGGGGCTTACACACTGACACCCACCTGGATCCTGCTCTCCTGGCAGCAAAGCCCTTCGGTGTGCTTCCTTCTCCCCCCAAGAGCACCGTCGCTGGCTGGCAGGAGCGCCCCCATCACGTGCCTCCACCAGCCGGCCTTCCTCACCTCTCTGCGGCAATTTTATCAGGAGGATGGGAGACCCTGGAACATTTTCACTTCCATTCAGCCCTTAGACTGAGAGGGCTGCCGTGATTAGAGCAACTTAGATGGGATTATGGTGTCTCAATACCCAAAAGATGAAAAGCATGGGCTTCGGAGACAGGAGGACGCAACTCAAAGCCCAGCTCTCCTCTCAGCCTTATGTCCCGGGCAAGCCCCTAACCGATCTGTGCCTTCGTCCCCCTCCTCTATGAACCTGAGCTTTGAGGCTTGAATGAGAGGCTGTAGGTAACCGTGCCGGGCGCACTGGAGTGCTCAAACCCTGTTAGCACTGCAGAGAAAAGAAGGGGGGGATGGCTGTGATCAGTGATGGGTCCAGGTTTGAGAAGCTAATTTTCTTTTTTATCACCCAGCCATGTGAATTATGCCATGCTCACGTCAGAAAATGCCAAAAGGCTGCTGGTGTCTCTGGGACACGCTTGCCTTACTTCCCACTTGACCGGCGCGTCTGCTGCGTCTTACCCACCGGTCAGCCTCATTGGTCAGTGGTGTGTCTGCCCTGGATGCTGTTCTCTGCTTTCTGCAGACACTCCAGGACTCTTCAGGATAAAGCCCCTGCTCAGAAGCAAGTGAGGAGAATCAGATCTGCTGGCAGTGCCCACCTCCCTCCCCCACCCCTGCGAACAGAGCCGGGGCCCCAGGAGCGCAGTTCTGAACTGAGAAGGGGCAAGGGAGGCTTGGCGCCGGGCTGCTCTGCTTTCGAGCTCCAATGCAGGCCAGGACCACGCTCTTGCTGCACATTTGAACTTTGATGTATTTGGAAGCTGCAATTTTTTAAAAACTTAGTACATAATAAACTCACTACTTAAAAGAAATCCCACAGCACCTTCGGCCACAGGGCTAGGCCACAGGCCTTGGTCAGAAGCGTATACCGAGTGTGGTGTTAGCCGGATCTCATGGTCATTGAAGAGCCCTTGAAATGATTTCTGAGGCAGCTGTCATCACAACAGCGGGGCCCCTGCCGGGACAAGCTCCCCCCGGGATCTGTCATTCAGATCAACCCCCCCTCCCACCCCCAGACCCCACAGCCCTATCTTTGATGGCTTAGAGCTAGAGCCAAGCTGGGCATCTCTTGAAATGCCTGCTTTTTAGGAACTCAAATGGGAGAAGATAACCGGTGTGATGGGTTGAATGTTTGTGCACCCCCAAAAATTCATATGTGGAAATCCTAATGCTCAATGTGCTCCCATTAGGATGGTCCTGGGAGATGCTTAGCTCATGAGCATGGAGCCCTCCCTGAAGGGGGTCAATGCTCTCAGAAAAGACACCCCCCTCCCCCAGGTCTCTCTTGCCCCTTCCCCTGCCACGAGAGGGTATGACAATCTGCAAATTGGAAGAGGGCCCTCACCCGACCATGTGGCACCCTGATCTTGGCCTTCCAGCCTCCAGAACTGTGTTCTTTCTGTTGTTCAGAAACCACCCGCCCTGTGGTGTTTTGTGACGGCAGCTGGAAGGGCTAAGACCACCAGCAACGCGGGGACTCTCAAATGAGCCTCCGTTGAGGGAGTATCTATCAAAACAAGGAAGAGCTGTGTGGTTGGGGAAGAAAAAGGCAGACTCCACGCTTGTGTGCATATTCACATTTATACACCTATGACAGATCTCTTGCTTTCTGATTACTCTGATCATTTATTTGAAAAGGAAATGTTGGAAAATACAGACAAGGACAAAGAACGTGAAACCACCCGAAGCCGTCACCGCCCGGCAAGAGAGAACTGGTGCTGGCTGAGGCGGGGCCTCCTAGGAAAGCCGGTCTCAGGCCTCAAGCCTCTCTTCTTGACCGGCTCTGCCTGCCGTCTCGCACGAGTAACTGGACTTCTCTGGATAGTAGCTGTGTCGTGTGTGATGCCGGGGACGGATCCTGAGGCCTTCCTGGTCTTCACATTCTATAGGATGTCAGATTCTAGGATCACAAGCCTCAGGCAGGGCATGGAGAACTTCTCGATGGCCGGGCCGTCCAGTCAGACCGCTGTGCGGGAACCAGGTGCTCCTGAGGGTGTTTGCTTCGCATGAACACTGTGGAGCCTCTTCACATTTCCTGGCACATCCTGTCAGGGGTCTGGAGTCTGTCACAATCACCTCATGTGTCGGAGGGCACCACTCAGCCCAGGGCTCTGGAGAGCTGGGGTGAACTGGGGCCCCTCCCCAGATTCTAGCTTCCCTGGGGCCCCATGCAAGGCCTCTAACGTCCCTGAGCCTCAGGTGTCCCATCTGTAAAATGGGGACGAGAACGTCTGCCTTCCCTAGCCAACAGAGTTACTCTATCAAATCAGCAAATGTGCACAGAAGCATTTAGGGAAAAAAAAAAATACAGCCCTAAAAACATGTGAAAGAGATATGATCAGGCGTGTGAGTGAGTCCGTCCGCTAAATGGAAAGTGGGGCTCCACTCTGGGCTCCATCCTGTGCTCAGATAGGGACAGTCTAATCACCACAATCAAGAACTCAAACATCAGCGAACTTACTAAACAGGTGAATGGGAAACAGAGAGGCAGTTTCAGGCCCTGGCTTTCGGTAAATGCTAGCATGACAGCCACAAGGCAGGCAGTGCTTCGAGAGCAGGTGGGAGATGAGGAGAGGTTTCCTGGCCCCTGCCCTTCACCTTGGTCACTGACTCAGTGTGAAACAGCGCCTGCAGGGAGGAGGAGACTTCTCATCCTAGTTCACAGATCAGCCTGCGGCCACAGTGGGGGCAGCGAGCTGAGTTCACGGCAAAGGATGACTAAACAGCCTCCTCATCATTAATAACAATAATACTTGGCATTTATCTAGTTCTTTATGTTTTCAAAGTGCTTTACAATCATTAATTAGTTAACCAGCACTCACTGCCACCCCGCCGTCTGCTGGCCTGCTGAGCAGACAAAAGAGCCAGGCAGGACCTGCCAGTTTGCCCCTGGGCAGTGGGGGGGAACAGCAGAGCCGGGGAAAGTGAGGGCCAGGGCATGTGGGGTGAAGCGTGGGGGTGGAGAAGGGGCATGCACAACAAGGGCTACATCAGGAAGGAGACAGGACGAATCAGTGCAAGTAGATGTGGCTATAGACTCCTTGATAAGGAGGTCAAGCACAGAGGCAGGGACGTGACCAGCCCTTGAACCACGGGCTGCCGTCCCGGGTGGGTAAGGACAGGGCCCCACAGGGGGCTTAGGATTCCCCTAAAACCGGATTGCTCCTGCCCCGGTCAAGGCCACTGATACAGGAAGTAGGTTGCACCTGGGCCCTGGACAGTCGGTTTCAAACCTTCCAGAGAACGTGGACTCCCCGTGCTCCTCAGAACGTTTGTGGATTTGGGAGTTTGTTTTTCTAAATTCCGGGATTCTGCACACAGCCCAGATCCAGACCTGCTGGGACGGTTTACCCCACTTGCACTGGATACGCAGGGACGAAGGTGAGCTTTCTCCCCCCCACCCGTCTCCTATACTTCAAATGACGGTGAGGGAAAATGCAACTGAGCCCTGTGGACTGGGGGGGACGTGGCAGAACCCACAGGCGTATTCAGTGAAGCGGGAGTGCCGACTGTCAGCCACCTGCTTACATGGAAATCTGATAACTGTTGTACTTAGAGAGTAGAAACCAAAGTCATAAGCCAAATAAGTGACCAGAAGAAAGCGATTAGTCATCTTTCTTCATGAGTGATCACAATACTCCTGAAGCTTCTCCACCTGTAACTTGCAATTTAGGGCCTTGTCTAATGACAGGGTGAGTTCCTCTTATTGATCTTCAGACTTCTCAGTAAATTAAATGGCAGGGACACAAAGAGGCAAGGGACAGGAGTGTGGCAGCCGCTTCACACCCTTGCTCTGTGAAAGTGAGGCTCTTAAATGAAGCCTGTGGGTCTCTGGGCTTCCCTCCGGAACCCCAGAAGCCAGGGCCTGTGGCTGGCAGGGCCTTCTGGAGCCAGTCCCTTGCACTGAGATATGCATAATCTACTGACTAGCCTTGATTTATGGCCCTCCTCAGGGCCTTGGGCTGTGCCTTGTCAGATCTCAGGAACTAAAAGGAAGGCAAGGGCTTGGCTTAAACTTGGCTGGAAGACCCAGAAATGATAATAATAATAATTAACACAGCTCCATTCCACTTACACTATAAACAATAATTAATGCACACAGCAGTCCAGTGAGGCATCTAAGTTTGGATTATGAGCCTTATTTTGCAGACAGGGAAACTGAGGCCAGGAGGTTAAGTGGCTTTTCGAGGCCACACAGAGACTCAGTATCGTACCTGAAATGAAAATTTGGGCTTCACTATCTCCTGATCTGGGGCGGGGATCACACCTGCCTGTCAACAAAGACTTCAGAACATCAAACTTACACCCCAAAAAAGGCTCCTGGAGAGGAGTTTAGGGGGGAAAAAATGATAGGTGAAGTGTGGCATTGGGCTTCCAGTCCAGATGAAGCCGATCACCTGCTGTCAGTGGACAGCCTCTGAGCCGGACAAGAACTGTGTCCGCTCTGGGTAAGGAAAGGGGGTGTTCCTGACAACCGAAGTGGAATGTAAATGTTCCCAGCCTGCTCTACTTCCCTTCTTTTCCTCCTTCATTGTGTAGTTGGTTTAAGGAGTTGATAGGGCTAGTTAATTACCTTCACTTGCTACCCACTGAACAACCGGTGATGTTTTCCTGATGATCTAGACACTACATGGGAATCCCTGTTCCTTGTGCTTCCTTTGCCCAATCGTTGCTTGAGTATTATGAACCTTGCATCAACTTAAAATGCTCAAATACGGCTTGCATGATAATTCTGAACAGCCTCCTTTGAACTATCTCACTCATGTTCATATATCTAATTGATCAATTCAATATAGAATATGCAAAACTACCAAGCCAGTTCTTTTTTTCCAGGAAGATCTTCTTTTTTTTTTTTTTTTTAGTGCAGTTGCTAAAAGGATACCCTTATTGTGGCCTCTTAGTTGTCAGTGACAGGAAATCCTCAAAGTGGCTCAGGCAGTGAATTCCAGGGACAGCTTCAGGTATAGCCGGGCTCCCATAAGAAAACTATGTCTCTCCCTCTCTTGGCCTGGCATGGTCCTGCCTGGGGGCGAAGGTAGTCACCGGAGCTCAGGCTGACTTCCTCCAGTGGAGCGGTCCTGCAGGTGGAGAGCCCTTCTTTACTGATAGCACAGCCCGCAGGTCCCGGGGTGAACCGCTGCTGGCCGGCCGGACTCCATGACCCTCTCTGAGGTCACCGTGACAGGTGGCTATGCCACTCTTGTTATCTAGGTCTGGGCCACATGCTTGCTCGTGGAACCAGGAGACGGGGGTAGCCCTTCACAAACCACTGGTTCCCCAAAAGAAAACTGGGGTACTGCCTGCTAAAGAAGAGGAAAAGGAAGTCAGGCAGGTGAACGAAAAAGATCTCTCCTACCTAATGTGCAGAAATTTAAAAGTCAACATTTTACCATGTACACTCATAAAATATTCTTCTAAATGTTATTTCCATGCCCCTCATAAAATCCTCGCTTGGCCCTCAAATACTATTGCTAAGTGACAACGCTGCCTTGAGGAACTGAAAAGCAAATGTGATTCTCTTACTAGTCTGTCTCCAGCTCCTCTGGCTGCTCCTGGTCACGGAGCTCAGGTCCACACTCTGGACCCGGGAGAGGCAGACAAGAAGGCAGGTAGCATATAAAGCCCATGGGCACCACATTACCTAAGACCACTGGCAAACGCCACGGGCTCGGTGCATCTTGATTTTAATATAACATTTGACAAAATGTTTTCCAATGTACATCTGCATCATTTAGCTTTTCGTGAGGAGCACAGATTATTTTTGCAATTTAAAAGAAACCAAAAAAATCCACAGAAAATAAAGACGTAGTGGGTAGGCTGATAATGATGTGGCTAGAGGAACGCTGGGCTGTTTGAATAACCCAGGTGTGAATCCACACCCAAAGCATATTACTCAAATGCTCGTATTAAAACATTAAATGTTAAATTGATAGCATCTGAACTCTGTCCTCTTGTGGCTGAGCTCCTCAGCCTCCGTCTGCTGCTCACCGTCAGGCATGTCTCGTGTACCCTTGGCGTCCTGTGTTTTCCAGCCCTTTAGGTCATGCTTTCCCGAGTCATCCATCACTGCCCCCAGCCCCACTCTCGCATTCCAGGGACTCCATGGGCGTAAGACCTTGTTTTCCAACTCCATCCTGCTGCCTTTGTTGTCTCTCACTCTGCTCCTCTAGGCCAGCACCCGCTGCCCCTCTCCCCCAAGGACCCAGCTGAGGACTCAGGCCTAACATAAGGGAATTACAGAGCAGAAAAGGAAACTTCAAGTAGATAATGATCTGCCCTACAGGCCACTGACCTTCCTCATCGCCACTATCTTTTCCTAGCTACCTCTCACTGAAGCACTGGTCCACCACCATGTGGCCAGGAGGGACCATCTCTCCTGGATGGTTGTCCCGTAATATGTAGCTTTATACCTGATATCTTTTTTTTTTAAGACTTTATGTATTTATTTGACAGAGAGAGACACAGTGAGAGAGATAGAACACAAACAGGGGGAGTGGGAGAGGGAGAAGCAGGCTTCCCGCGGAGCAGGGGGCCCGATGCGGGGCTCGATCCCGGGAGCCTGGGATCATGACCTGAGAGGAAGGCAGACGCTTAACGACTGAGCCACCCAGGTGCCCCTATACCTGATGTCTTTTTAAAAAAGAAAACCCTGAGGGTACCTGGGTGGCTCAGTCAGTTCAGCGTCAGCAGGGAGTCTGCTTCTCCCTCTCCCTCTGCCCCTGACCCTGCTCTCTCTCTCTTGCTCACTCTCTCTCTCTCTCTCACTCTCTCTCTCTCACTCACTCTCTCTCTCAAAAATGAATAAAATCTTTTAAACAAATAAAAAAGAAGAAGAAGAAGAAAACCGTCAGGGCGTCTGGGTGGCTTATCGGTTAAACGTCCGGCTCTCAATTTCGGCTCAGGTCATGATCTCAGACTCATGAAATTGAGCCCCAAGTGTGGCTCCTGCTTAGTGCGGAGTCTGCTTGAGATTCTCTCTCTCCTTCTGCCCCTCCCCCTGCTTGTGCCCAAGCTTTCCGTCTAAAATAAATAAATTAAATCTTTAAAAAAGAAAACCCTCACCTCATTAAAAGAGTTCCTTCCAGGGGCATCTGGATGGCTCACCTGGTTTGGCCACCAACTCTTGATTTTGGCTCAGGTCATGATTTAGGGGTCCTGGGATTGGGCCCCACATCAAGCTCCCTGCTCAACAGGGAGTCTGCTTGAGGATTCTCTCTGCCCCTCCTTCTGACACAGCCCCCGCTCTTGTGTGTTCTCTCTCTCTAAAATAAATAAATAAATCTTAAAAAAAAAAAAAAAAAAGAGTTCCTTCCAGACAAAAGGACAAATTAAGTCCAAGGGCTAATTTCCTTCTTCCCTAGAATGCAAAAATCACTCACAAATCCAAAATGGAAATTTTTTTGGTTTCAACCATGTCAGGGTCCAACTAATGGTAACGAGGAAAAACTGCTGGCAAATTTGAACATAGAATTTTTGGTTCCTGTCACATCAGGATGAAGACCAAAAAAAAAAAAAAAAGTATGTCTGCCAAATCTGTGGATAGCCAAGCATGGAAATGACAACCTCTGTCCTGAATGACAGAATAAAAATCTTGACCTGAACATTGTGAGTCAAGTCAAAGAGGACACACTATGTCTCCATGATGACAAGATCTTGAGTGGCTCAGGTAGAGATTGGGAGAGACTGGCTTAATTTCAGTTGGGGGGGTGGACAAAGAACTATGGGGCCTAACTGATCACGGGTTAGGGCATGGTGGCTGTGGGATCTATCTCATAATAAATGATCCTGATTGAAGGGTAATGTTGTTGCAGCAGAGGGAACAAGTGTGGTCAGATCAGACCCCACCAGGGCCATTGGTCCTTGTCCAGGGGAAGGCATCTAGCAGATGAGGGGTGTACAAAAAAAAAAAGTACCCACACAAGACCGTGGGTACTTAATCTGGGGCAAAGAACTTGAGCTGAGGTATAGCAGTGACACAAAGGGGTTGTCTTCAAGTATTTAAAACTAGACTTAAAACTTGCTCTGTGTTGGTCCAGTTGGACAGAAATTGGAGCAGTTGGCAAAAAATTACAGGGATGCAGGTTTTTATTGGAGTTCAGTACCCAAAACTGGCTTATTCATAGAGAGGCTGCTTGGATCCCATGCCTGGAGGTGGAGACTTCATGATCCCATCTTGAGGCTGCCTCAGTGGGATTCCTGCCTGCATGGGAGGGGGCACAGGATGACCTGAAAATCCCTTCCTGCTCCAGGAGAACAAGCCCCAGAGGACGAAATAGAAGATGGTCTGTCCCAGTCCCTCCCAGGTTATGCGCAGTAGGCCCAGTTCTATCACGGAGATACTTGCAGGGGCCTATGAAACTGTTTTAATCTTGTTCTCATATCAGAAAAAAAATGAAAATTTTAGGGCCCATAAGAATCAATTAAATTTTTTTTTTTTTTTTAAAGATTTTATTTATTTATTTGACAGAGAGACACACAGCGAGAGAGGGAACACAAGCAGGGGGAAGGTCAGAGGGAGAAGCAGGCTTCCCGCTGAGCAGGGAGCCCGATGCGGGGCTCGATCCCAGGACCCTGGGACCATGACCTGAGCCGAAGGCAGACGCTTAACAACTGAGCCACCCAGGCGCCCCAGAATCAATTAAATTTTGATAAGGGGTCTGGTTCAAATGAATTTCCCAGCTCCACCTCAGGAGTGCAGAGCAGAAAACCGCCATCGCTAGAAAGATGGCCTGCTGGGCTGGGGCATTCATTCACACAGGCCTGGAGGTGCTGGGTGCTGGAGGCAGGACTGGTGGGGAGGGGAGCGGAGCCAGCATGGGCATGCCACGGGACTCAGCATCTAGGCATCCATCGGTCCCCAGTCCGGGCAGTGTGGGGATAGGACTGGACTGGGCCACAGGACTTGACTTCACCAGAGTACATACCAAAAAAAAAAAAAAAAATCAATTAAATTTTCCCTAAAAGAGATACAAATGTTGAAGTAGTTAAAGTTATATTATAAATAAATGTTTATATCGATACTATTATGGTGGGAGGGGGCCACGAAGGCAACAATGCCCAAGGCCGCCCCTAGGTAAGGCGTGACCGCATCCTTGTCCTGGCTCTCTCAACGGGTCCCTTTCTGGCGTAGCCCAGCCCCAGCTGTACATTGTTACTTCTAGCTCAAAGACTAACCTCCCCAGTCACCATTCTGTGGATCTGGGGATGATCTTTTCCTCTTTTTTAAAAAAGTAGGACTTTCTCCAAGTCAGAGGCAACCGCTTGGTCTCAGCAAACTAAAAGAAAATATAAAAAGGACTTGACCACACACATTTTTCCTTCTCCTTCTCATCCTCTGGAACACTGCACATCAGCCACTGAAGGCAGCATTCACTAGTTGGGGACACAGAACTACAATTGCTCGCCACATTTCTGAAGTAGGCTCCACTGTTAGGGCCTCTCACCCCACCCCCTGGCCTACCTCTAACCCCTAGGCAGGTGGAAGGTCAGGGCTTGCTGAGCCCTGGGCCCACGGGCTTGTTTCCAGCAAAGACAGGACCCCATGACATCACACTCCATGAGGCACGCATATGTTCTTCTTCTGTTGAATTGAAAATATTGCTAGAAATGGTGGTCCTAGACTACAGGAGTAGATTGGAAATAAACTGATGTTTAGTTACTCTGCAGGGAACTAGCAAAAATCATTTAGAAAGAAATCTCAAAAAGAAAAAAGGATGCTGTGCACTTTTCTACCTCTCCCTGGTATCATTTTCCTCCAGATATGTGTCCTCCCTAGTGCTCTGCATTTGTGTTTCCTTCTAATTGGGGTAAGATAAACATAACATAATATTCATCATTTTAACCATTTGCAAATATTCAAGTTAGTGGTATTAAATATATTCGCAGTATTGTGTAACCACCAACAGCTATCTATACTCAAAATTTCTTCAATCATCCCCAACAAAAACTTTGTACCATTAAACAATAACTTCCTGTTCTTCCTCCTCCCAGCCTTTGGTAACCACCATTCTACTTTCTATCTCTATGAAATTGCCTATTCCGAGGTATCTTACATAGGTGGAATCATATAATATTTAGCCTTCCGGGTCTGGTTTATTTCACTAAGTATAATGTTTTTGGCATTCCTCCACAGGTAGCTTGGGTCAGAACTTCATTCCTTTTCAGGGCTCGATACTATTCCCTTTGTATGGATATACCATTTCTGTTTATCCATCCACGTGTGGATGGACACTTGGGTTGTTTCCACCTATTGACTATTGTGAATCATCCTGCCATGAGCATCGGTGTGCAAGTATCTGTTCAAGTCCCTGCTTTCAGTTCTGGAAGAGTTGAACTGCTGAGCCATATGGTAGTTTCTGTCTAGCCTTCTGAGAACCTGTCAGTTTGTAATGTGTTCTGAGGGAAATGCTCAGCAGTTAGGTAGATCTCTTGGATGGAGAGAGTTAGGATGTCTGGGCTGGGAGCAAAGTTGAATAATTGTTGCAGCTTGACATCAGGCCAAAAAACCTGTGAAAATCATGGCTGTACCTCAGGCATTCTCAGCCCGCAGTGTTGACAGGCCACCTCCAGACACTTCCCTTGTCAGGGTGGCTGTCCCATGGACAGAAACCAGAAAATCGTTTGACAAACAGAATTACTTCCTATCCTTCCCTGACCACATGAGCACAATACCGTTGGCCATCACCCAAGACCAGGAAATGGCTTCCTTAGAACTCTTGCTCAATGGCTTATATTTTTGTAAATTCCAAAATATGTCACAGAAACAAAAAAGGGAAATAAGTATAGATTAAATAATAATAAAATGAATGCCATCAAACCCCCCACCCAGCTTAAGAAATAGAATGTGACCAGCCCTTCCAAAGCCCTCCATTGCCCTCTTCCCGAGCACATTCTCATTCTCTCCCTGACAAGTAACCACTGTCCTGAGTTCAGTCTCTCATCCTCTCGTTTTTCTGTATAGTGTACCATATGCATCTGTAACTCTACATAATATGTTGTCCAATTTTGCATGTTTTTGAACCTCACATAAGTAAAATCATCTGGTATATATTTTTCTGTGACTTGCTTTTTTCATGCATCATTATACTTTTGAGATGCATCCATACTGAAATATGTAGCTGTAGCTCATTAATTTTCACTGCTATGCTGTGGGTCCCATTTTATGCACATTCTTAATGTATTTATTCTACTGAAGATGGGCCATTTCAGTTGTTTCCTCAGAGTTCAGTCTAATCAGGCTTTTTATCCTCACAGTAATTGGCACTAAATGAGCTTAATTGTCTGTCTTCTACATGTGCAGGTTATGTCTTCAGATTGTGAGCATGAGGGGGAGAGGTACCACATCCCTTTTCTTTTGTTGGATTACTAAATACTGAGTGGTCCTACTCCATCACCCACATACTTTTTCTGAATATGAGCTCTCTCTGACCCAGCAGTCATATTTACACTCATGACCGCAGCTGATTGGGCCAGATGAGGACACTTAACTCAAGCTGGGCGAATCCGATGTTCTCTTTTGAGAATTTTAAACTAGTACCAATAGAGAGTGATCTCTGTTTCCTTGGGGTTGGCCCGGTTAAAGTTGAAATTGGGAAGCCTGGGATAACTATTTTTTCCTTACCATGTGTATGGAGGGGAATAGGAGGACAGGAGGGAGGGCTAGAATATAAATGAGAGGACAGAAAAGGATGGATAGTTTTGTTTTGTTTCGTTTTTTGTTTTTTTTTAAGGTGGAGGGGCAGACCGAGAGTCCTAAAGCCTTCCAGGCCTCAGCCCCAGCCCTTTGAGGAGGGCTAGCCATTGGGTCCCATGAGATCCCCCTGCTGACTCTCTATAATCAATTGACCTTTCCGACTTAAATTAGTTTCCGTTGTTTTCTATTACTTGTAATCAAAGACCCTAACTTATCTATTCAATTTGCTTCTTCCCAGCCATTCGAAAGAACTGCAGAGCTGTCCAAGGACCCCTATTAATCTGAGAATGAGTTAAATTCTTTCCCTGCCTACCTAGAGATAGGAAATTCTCCACGTCCAGAGGCAGCTGGCTTCAGAGAGTTCAAGAATGGAGTGGTTAGTTAGTTGCTATGCTACTTTTATGTCACCAAGGTATAAATTAGCTATACTAGTTTTATCTCATCAAGTGATTTTGACCAGCTCTTAGAAATGACTGCAGAATTTTGCTTTTACCTTCCAAAAACAAAAAACAAAAAAACTATAATAAAGATCCCCCCTCCCCATTATCTTCAGGTGATTGGAGGGTAACCATGAATAAATGAATTTTACAGGTAATCCTCAAACCTTATCTAAACTCTTATCTTGACTAATAGCTTCCTCTTCTGCTGTTTACCAGAGCTGTGGACAAGAAGCAAATGGACTGTGACAAGCCAAGTTTTTATCTCCTTTTATTTCCCTCACGTCTCCAGTAGAGATGCTAATGAACAATGACAAGGACAACAAGACAGGTGGCAGGAGGGCAGAGAGAAGAAACAAAAGCCCGGATGGTCTGAGCCCTAGCCAGGCAGCTCCCAGGACTCATCTTAAGGAAGTTGGGGGGCTTCAGGAACATCTATCCCTGAAGGCGGGGAAGAGAAGTGACGGGAACCTAGAGTGTGATCTTGCCTGGGAGCCTTGCTCCACAGCTCACAAAACGCTTTCCCCAAGTTTGGAACAGCGCACCTTCAGGACAACATACTCCTTCCAGGTAGCTGAGATTCTGAAGATGGGGCCCTCTCTAAATGGAAGAGAAGCACGCTTTCCTCCTAAATTCAGTGTTGTTTAGAAACTTTTATCAGTCTGTGCAGCCCCCCAAGGCATTGGAATTTTGATTCTAGCCTCTGCCAAGTGGTAAGCCCATACTGCACCCCCATCTCACTTTAGAGGTAGCCGTTTGGCTTTGATGTGTAATTTGAGGCAAGCTATCTTCTGCCTCCCCTTTCTTTTTTTACTGAAAACCACTGTATAGCCGCAAAGCTGAAGTACAGAGCGGGGGGGGGGGGGGGGGGGGGGGGGGGGGAGGGGGAGGGTTGCCCAGCGGCGCCCTCTTAGAACGGGGGGCGGAGGGGGAAGGACTCGGT
Source organism: Phoca vitulina (assembly GCF_004348235.1). Taxonomy (NCBI): domain Eukaryota; kingdom Metazoa; phylum Chordata; class Mammalia; order Carnivora; family Phocidae; genus Phoca; species Phoca vitulina. Next base: position 53,839,918 of record NW_022589712.1, on the reverse strand, counting down.
TGCTTAAACCTCAGACAACTGAATCAGATAATCCTTTGTTATATTCCAAATGTAATATTTCAAACTTGCTCTGAGAAATGGTTAGGTACTCAGTGCTGAGACCCTGAATTTGGCAGGTGATAGCAGAACATAAGACTGCAAGCCGAGGAAGACAATGGTGTTTCATTATTCATGGGAACATGCTGCTGGTGTGCTTCAGATTGAGCTTTTGATGAACAGAAAATGTGCTCCGAACTTCTTTTCCTTTTTGTGAAATCCTGACACAGCATTTCTGGTTTCAAAGGGAGCTGTATAAAAAGACCAACAGAAACCCCACAAAATGAGACCACCTTAAAATCAAGTTTACTGGCTAAATGGGATTAAGCTAGAGTTGTGTTTTAAAAAGAATAAACCAGAAAAAACAAGTCTTTGCTGCATGGTGCCCACTTCTATCTAAACAGCTCTGAAGTCCAGATGCAAGCTGTCACTGGAGCATCTCTGGAGAGAGCGTGGGAAGTTAAAAGTCAGTGTTTTTGATTAATTAATAATCATCCTCAGCTGTGTTGGCAAATGATAAAAACAAATTGTCTGCCTTTAAAGTAAGGGTGGAAGATGTGTGCTTACCCAGAACCGAGGGGGAAGGAGGAAGAGCCTTGTTGGCCTGGTCTGCCCTTGACTGGTCTGGTGGTAGTTGAACAAAAACGACGTTGTATGTCTCTTACCTTATAAAACCATGATAACAACCATAGCCTGGGCAGTCAGGGAGGGAGGCGAAGGAAACCAGCGTCTAAGGAATGGCTCAAAGGACAATTTTATGGCTACCAATTTGTCTTCTAGACCAACCCAACTAAGCATTTGCAGGAATAACTGTTGCTCTGTTTGTCATTGTGAAAGTCATACGGGCATGAGTCAGCAGGCTCCCTCTGAGTGTGTGTGTGTGTGTGTGTGTGTGTGTGTGTACCGGGATGAGATGAAGTTTTGTTGGTAGTCTAGAGGAGCAATGCACAGCCCCCTCTCCTTTTGGATATTCTACCTATAAGCAAAACAATGACTCCATGTCATTCTTTCCTGAAGACTGTGGCTGTGACTGGGTGCCATCTTTCTCCCTCTTGAGCCTGTGGTTCATCAGCCATGTTTCTCTTATAGGACTTGCCCTTTAACCCTGGTACCATAGCCATTCTCATCTCCTCAAATGTAGTGACACTTTGCCTTTTGGGCAGCACCTCCTACAGACTGTTGGCTAGAGCAGACAGATCACACATCTGATATACTGTAATGAATGAAGGCAGGCAGGACCGATGGGTGGACCTGCGCTGGATGCTGTATTTGTTCTTTGGTTTGGTCAGTGGAAGTTCTACCTTCCCCAGTGGCTGTTAGTTCTTCTCCTTCCTTCTGTCCCTACTGCCAGAGCCATGATGCAGGCTCTGGTTAATTTTTGTTCATTCTACTCTTATGGTCTATAAATAATCCCCATCTCCTACCTGCCTCTACTTTAATCCATCCTGCACACTCAGTCCACCTTGATTCTATCCCACCCAAGCCTCCGAACTTTCCATGGCCCTCATTTATCATCAAAAAACCCCCACACACTACTCCCAATGATTCAAGAGCCTTCACATTGTAGACCCAGAATGCTATTTCCATCCTAACCATACTACCCCTGATTCGTCAAATGTCCAACACAGTTTCTTTTATTCACTTTTAATTTCCTACTTCCATCCTTAAGGTAAAACCCCACTCAGCCTTCAAGGCTCAGGACAAATGTCACTTCTTCCATGAAGTTTTTCATTTCGCTTGTTGGATATGATTTCCATTCTCTTGATCTCTGAGCATTCTGCTCCATGTCTCCTCTTCCCTCTGTATTTGACTATGTGCTCACTTAATTACTAGATTAGAAACCCCTGTGGGCAGGAAGGCCGAGTTCATCTTTGCCTCAGAGCAGGCAACAGAGTGCTGGGAACCAAGCAATCCCACTTGCAGCTAAATTATTCAGAGGGAAACCAGGTGGCCGGGCTCTCTTCCTGCTGGGAATCTGTAACCGATGGCTGACAGTCCACCCGAGTGTGACTGCAGCCCCTCAGCTAAGACTGGTGCCAGGATGAACACGGAAATTCCACAACTCTAACATGACTGAATGACTATTCACTTACATTAGTTTCTTACTGCTGCCTAACAAATTACCACCAACTTATTGACTTAAAACAATGCCCATAGATTAGTTCACAGTCCTATAAATCAGAAGTCTGGCACAGCATGCCTGGGTTCTCTGCTCAGGATAACACAGTGTTGAAATCCATGTGTTAGCCTTACTGGGTTCCTGTCTGGAGGCTCTGGGGAAATAGTCCACTTTTAGCACTTTCTTATTTGTTGGTAAAATCTACTTTCCTGTGGTCATAGGACTGAGGTCCCTACTGTGATTAGGTTATGGTCACTGATAAATCTCCTTTTCTTAAGGTCAACTGTGCCATTAAACATAACCTAATCATGGGAGTAAAATCCATCATATTCAGTGGGGGTGCACACAGGAGGGAAAACAGGAAATCTTGGGTCCATTTTAGAATTCTGCCTACCACATACTGTAAGTAGCAATTTGAGGCCTCGGTAAGAGTTGAGGCCAAATCAATTTTGATCAGTTTTGTGGGCAAATGGTGGATGGAGAACTCACCATGTTTCTTTAATGAGTATAGAAAGATATCACAGAGAAGGGAAACAGGAATTCTGGAAAAGTTGGGAGAGGTCTAGAATTCCTGAAGAGCCTTGGTGGTCTGAGAAGGGGAGAGCTTTCCAGGCAGAGAACGGACATAAGGAAGAGGGTGCAGGAGTGGATGACGTTACTGCTGAACCAGAGAGACCAGTGTGGACAGCAGAAGCAGTAAGGAAGGAAACATGCCTGGGAGCCCCAGTCAGAGCTCTAATTCTGAGCAAAAGTGTGTGGGGAAGTTGCTGGCATGGCCAAGGCCAAGGGCCTAGGGGATCACCTTGGTGGATGTGCTGGAGCAAGTGGGGAGTCCAACTGGGATGAGTCAACAAGAGGCCTTTGGAGCTGGACAGCCCATGAGATGGCCAAGGGGTGGTATGAAGGGAGACTGAGGAAGGCAAGGCCTTGGCTGTTGAGCAAACCTGCAGAGAACAGGCAGTATTAGGGTAAGTTTTCATTAAATGGGTATCACAAAGGACTCTTGCTATGGATAAAGCGGGAATTATTTTCTGAGACCATGGAGCCCAAGGCAGAAACCAGTGCTGGCCCAGGAGGCACAAGGTTTGAATTCTTGGGCCCAGTTTACTGCTGACTCACCCTGTGATAGTGGGTGCCTTACTAGATTTTTCAATGCCTTTGTTTCCTGATCTATAAAAATGAAAACAGACAACAACCCTGCTGGCCGCTTAGTTTAATTAGTGCATAGAAATACCTTGCCATCCCTGGCTCTTGGGAACAGGCCTTTTCTCATTCCAGGGCTCTGTGCTGTGGCTTCTGCTAGTGAGTTAACGACTCAGTGCTGAGGAGGAGCACAGCATAGGTGCAGCTTGGCCTCTTACGGCCCACCTGTGGGTCAGAGACCTCCTCCCAAGCGGGCCCCTGGCCCAAGGAGATTTACCTCCAAATCTGATGTAAATCAGCTAGTAATTCTTGTTCAGGGGGCTCCCTTTAAGCTCTATAATAATCCCCTTTCTAGAGGAACTCTTCCAGGGTTTCCAGGGTGAAGAAGTCTCCAGAAGTCACACTGACATCACCACTCTCTTTCAAACCCTGTCATTCATGTTGGCACAAGAGCCAAGCACTAGCTTCTAACCCATGTGTCCTATAGATGTACTTGGGACATCACTAGCGGTATTAATAGGAATCTACAGAGAGGCAGAAGTCCATCCCTACACCAGGCCCAGATCAAATCCTAAAACTCTCAAGATAATATCAAGAAGTCATTGCCATGTCCTAGCATTTTCTGGCCTCCAACTAAGTACTTAGAAAGAGCTGGGCTGCCTTTTCAAGGACTTTAAGGAGCAGTCAGTGATGGGAACTGAGGAGAAACCCGAAGTTAAAGGGTTCGATGAGGGCTGTGACTTCCCAGAAGAATCCAGGACAAACCCTGACCGAGAAGTGACGTTGCTGAGTCTGCCTGACAATGCAACCAAACCTCAGAGAGCAGTCAGAACCAACCCGTGGGATTCTGCTCCTACCTGGAGGGCACGCAGTGTTAGGGGCTCCTTCAGTCCGAAGCAGAAAGATCCTTCTGTGACAGAACACATCTTGTGGCCTGAAGGTGCTCCATGGAGTGACAAACATCTCCTAAGGTCTGGTCTTCTCCCAGAGCACAGTCAGGCCAAGTAGTTAGGCAGTGGGTTCCCAACATGGGACTGCTCTCTGTGGGCCCACCTGCCCCCGCCCACTCTAGGATAGGCCATGGGTCTATCCTAGGAAGTACTGATTTGTTTGGATCCTGTCCAGAATCTCCTGTGGTTTCCAGGTAGATAGGCCTATCTTGATCCAAGGTCTCCCAAGGTCTCCTGTAGATTCTCAAGGAATCTCTAATGACAGCCAGAGCTTATGTCAGAAAGGATCCTCCTCTGGCCTCTCTGTCCAACCTGGGAATTTCTTTCAGTATTGTTCTAGAATTGATCAGTGTCTGGCCATGTCTTCAATTCCAAGTGGCTTTGCCTATAATAATTTTTGGTGTCTGTTTTTGTTTCTGAACACATTACCTTTGACATCTAGAACTCCGTTATACCCCTGCTCCATGAGTAGCAGTAATTCACCTTTTTTTTTTTTTTTAAGATTTTATTTATTTATTTGACAGAGAGAGACAGAGCGAGAGAGGGAACACAAGCAGGGGGAGTGGGAGAGGGAGAAGCAGGCTTCCCCCTGAGCAGGGAGCCCAATGTGGGGCTCGATCCCAGGACCCTGGGATCATGACCTGAGCCGAAGGCTGACACTTAATGACTGAGCCACGCAGGCACCCCAGTAATTCACCTTTTAACAGAAGCCCCTTCTGCAGCTTGGGGCTCTGGTTTACTGACTTTGGGGAAGTCACTGAGTTGCTTTGGACCTCAATTTCCTCATCTACATAATGAAGAAAGTGGACTAGAACAGCTCTAAGGTGCATTTGGGCCCTAACATCCCATCATCTATGATGTAATCATCCTGGGGCTTCCCTGGAGACCTTCAGTGATTCATTCACACATGTTCATTCAGCAACTATTATGTGACAACTTCTGTGCTAGGTCCTGGGGATATGCTGTGAATAAGATATGTCCCTTGCCCTCAAGGAGTTTATAGTCTAGTAAAAAAGTCACCAAACTTTATTTTTGTAAACATATATAACTACTTATTAAACAATGTGAACTCAGTGTTGTAGGCTGAGGCAACTGGAGAGCTCACCTCACTAGTTCCCTGAATTTCCAGGATCTCTTCATTGCCTGATGTGTCGTGTCTTAAAAACGGTTGTTTCATATATTGCTTTTTTAATTTTTTTTTTTTCAGACCAGAGGGTGAATTTGGTCTCTATTATTCCATATTGGTCAGAAGGAAAGGTCCCACCAAACATTTTTGATAATCCAATCCAATCAAAAAAAAATTAGAAACTGCATCCCAGTAAAATTTATATTTCTTTGTATATTTTATATACACATATACTTGTGGATTAGTAAATAGTCATATTTATTACTAATAGTAAAGCTTAACTTCTTTCTTCATTTTTAGATTAAAACATAGATATAAATAGAAGTTAAACTATTTTCTTCTTGGACTTCATTGGATCTTCCGGGTACCCCGCAGGTCCTGACGAGAGGGCTTCAGGAGTCTAGCTCTGTGAACTATCAAAATCAATTGAAAAAGATATCCAAGATACTTGGTATGGGTAACATTACACATTTAGTTCTAAAATAAAACAGTCAGAAATAGGGCCTGGGCATACTTTGGCTGAGACCAACTAAAGCTAAGAGACAGTTCTTTAAAAATAGAGTTCCTAAAAATGGCATCCCTTGATCCTGTTGGCAAGTTTCCTTTTATATTTTCCCTTTACCTTGGTCAGGCCATATTTAAATGTCAAAAGGGTCCGGAGATATTAAACACATTCTCAGCACTATACCAGGTAATGTGGGCGGCCCTCTGCGTACAAATGCCCATCTTGAGTTTAGCTGTATTTGCTTCCCCACCTGTGTCATGGCTGAGCTGTCCCCGTGGGTGGGCTTTAACCACTTGCACCTGAAGAAAAGGGAAGAGCACCGGGATTGGGTCTGCATTTCCCTCCCGGTGCTTGAGAAGGTGCCATGAGATGTGGCTTACTCCTCCCCCCCCCCAGCCAGCTCAGCCTGGCTCACAGGGTGGCGGCAGCAAGCTGGCAAGAGGGGGTAGCGCTGGGGCAAGGGCGCCTGCAGAGCTCAGGTGGTTCATCACTTTCACCCTGCTGTTGGTGCTCGGCGGCTGCAGGCCCCCCGCGCCCCAGAGGGTCAGTGCAACAAACCAGCAGGAAATAGAATGGTCGGCAGAAAGGGTAAGAAAGAAACTTATCCTTTCTCAGACAGGAGCTGTGTTTCCACCCTGGTCCACGGCTTCAAAGGGCAGCTGTTTCACAGGGAGAGTATTTGATCAAATCTGGTTTGCATGTTTGAAATAAGAAGGCCATTTTTCTACCTCTGAGACTGAGTCCTAGAAGGCCATCATTCCCAGCAGCCTTGACACTCTCCCTCACGCTCTGGCAGTCCGGGGTGTTCGGGCTGTCCCAGCTGACTGCGGACCCTGCGGGAAGGACGGGGTGGCAGAGAAGCCCCAGACCTATCCTCCACTTGGACAGTTTTGCAAACCTTTGCATAAGAACAGATTGCACAAGCCTGCATGTGTGAGGTTAAGGGAAGAAAAAGGGAAGAGTGTTTTCTGCTTATGACTGGGACCCTGTTATTCATTGGCTTGGCTGTTTCAGCTGAGTTTTGTGGATTAGGAGGCCAAGTCATGCAAGCACTAGAAACCTCCCTGGTCTCAGTCATATGCGCTACCCCACCTCTTCCCCGCAGCCCATACCATTCCTTTAAGAGAACCCTCCTTGTTTCATGCTTTCACAGAGCAGAGCTGTTCTAAGTGGTGTCTTGGGTGACACCCCACTCACGCTGCCCAACAGAAGTTGAGAAGAGGTCCGGGGCCCAGCTCTGCAGCCTCCATCTTCTGCCAGGCTCTGGCTTCCTGGGCTGGGCAGGAAGCAGGACTCACTGGGAGAGCCGCAGCTTGGTGTCCGCGCCTCCGTCCTGCCTGGTGGTTCGGGGAAGGAATGTTGGTCACATGGAAGCCGGGGTGGCTGTGTAATGTGGGAGACAGTGAGTGCCATGTTCCCACACTGAAAGTCATGATGACACTGTTGAAAATGACTGGTGGGTGGGGGAAAGTGAAAGAAAAAGAAGAGGGGGAACAGAAACCAAATGAGCCAGAGAAGGATCCAGCAAGAGTAACAGCCAATGCATGAAGAGAGGCCAGGGACTGGATGGGCCTAGAAAAGAAACAGGGAAAGGCGGGTGATGAGACGCTGGGTAGGAGGTAAGAAATTAGATCAAGGAAAGCACAATGAGACGTGAAGAGAGAACACGTTCACTTGTCTGAAGAAACGGTAGGTAATCTGGCAACACATACACCAACACGGTGTGTTAGAGGCCAGGTCCAGGGACACTCTTGGGTGCGTCAGCCTTAAGGCCTCACATACCCAAGAGGTGAGACCCTGACAATAAACTGTGTCTCTGCTTACTCACAGCCTAACGACATTCAGGCAGAAAGGGCCCGTGAGACTCTTGGGAGAAAAGAAAGAGGATATGAGTGAGGGGAAATGTCAGGGAGAGCCATATACGCAGTCACACCCTTCCCAGAGCCAATCCCCATGCATCCCATCGTGTTGCAGGTGATGAGAAGTAGAAGCCATGGCGTTTGGCCTCAAGACATTCACAGTCCAGGAGAAGGGACAAGATGTCATACACAAAGCCATACAGAGCGGCAATATCCCTGGCACTGCTCAGATGCACACGGTCAGAGAAGGCCGGTTGAAAGAAAGAATGAACGTATAAGATAATCAAAGAAATGAAATACAGAAAGGCTTTCTTAACAATGTCCCCTTGTGGAAATAAAACAAAAAAATGCAGGAATTAGGTTAAACGATGTGGATCAAATTGGATGAAAAAGCCGATTTTCTTCCCCGAGCTGGAGGACAGCACATCACAGGCTCCAGGTCCAAGCAGAGAGCCGGGGGCCCAACTGCCAAATCGAGTCTTCCAGGTGAGTCAGATCTACAGAGATATGCTATTCAAGTCAATATTCAACATCTTTTTTTTTTTTTTTCAATTGACACCCCTAGGAGTCCTATTGAGCATTAAAAGGCCACAAGGAAAGACTGGTGAGAAGGCCCCTGGAGGGGGACAGCTTGCTGGCATGGAAGCAAGACTTGCCTTGGCCTGAGACACATGTTGGAAGACAACCTGAGATTAAAGATCAGATGAGTAACTGAGGTTGGGGGGCGGCCAGGTAGGGGAGGAGGGGGGTTGTATGCGTCTGAGTCAAAGAGGCAAGGGCATTCAACTTGCAATTGAGAAAAATGGATAGCGAAGGTGATGATAATTACATTTATTGAGTGCAGACTGTGTGTGTGCTAGGTGCTGTTCTAAGCACTTCACACGCATTAGTTTACACAACCACCCCATGAGGTATTTACTATATTGTTATTTGCATTTTATACATGAGGAAGCTCAGACACAGAGAGATCAGGCAATTACCTAATGGAAGTTAGCCCAGGACTCTAATTAAATTCTATAACACTCTGAAGCCACGGAAAATTCAATGTCTCTGTTTCTCCATCTTCAAACTTTGGTATCTAACCCGATCATAGAGACCTTGTGGATGATAAAGACTTTGTGTTGGCATTTTGAGAGTATTGGCATTATTATTAAGGCACTGCTTTTTCCAGCAACACTGCATGCATGCTCACTTTCTCATGCAACACCACAAGGCCTCTAAGAAATTTACGGAGGCTCATCAAATAAAGAACACTCCCTGTTCACCGCAGACAATGACACCAAAGGAATGTTCTCTCAGGAGAAGAGAGGTCTCCTTCTGACACACCTTTACAACTCTTACAAGGTTTAGGGGATGACACTCTTCTTTCTTATAAAAAGTGTCCCCGCTGAGAAGAACAGCCAGCTTCTTGTCCTCCCCGAAGCCTCTCCCACAAAGACCAAACCAGGGGACCAAGCCAACTCAGAAATCGGGTTTTGAGTCTAAAAGGTAGCAGATAGAGAAATAGATAGCAAATACATCTGTTTTCACAGGAGCCTGTTGTTCTCTGTACTAACTGCTATAAAAACGACATGAAACTAGCCACACATTAGTTTTGGTTCTTGTGACTAAATCAAGGAATGGCATGATGGTGCTGTGTCATTAGAAATGAAACCAGTTCTTAAACAAGAGAATAGGGCCGACATTTTAATAACATGAACAATTTCATAGAAAAATCAAAGCTGAAACTTCAACACCCCAGGCCTGAACACCTGCTGCTTGAGTTTGGTTCTGAACCAGTGAAACTTCTTTCTTGCACTGAAGATATGAGATGGGCCCTGACTTGCCCAGTACTCATGGTGGCCAGGGAAGTCTTCCTTCCAACTGCTGTTCTGCTCGGCAAAACATCAGCTCAATCTTGGCTATGACGGAACTGACTAGATTTGGTACTTTAAGGAAATACAAAAAAGTACCTCATGTTTTACTTTTATTTTTTCAAATATGTAACCTTATATATTTTGATATATATATATATCTATGACATATTCAGATATATGAATTTGACCTTCTCTGAGGTGTCATCCACATCTTTTCAGATAAAGAAATTGAGACCTGAAGAGGTTAAGTGACTTACCTAGAAGCAGGCAAACTGGGGTTCTGAATGAAAGTTTTCTTATCTATATCTGCATTGCCTCCAATTTGGCTTTTATCACAATATTAATGACGTTGATGTGCTAAAAATACCTAGGTTGCCTCCTCAGGGTCCATTTCCCCCTTCTCCTGTAACAGCACCCACATTCTGCCTTAAGGGAACCTTAATTCCTCCCCTTTCTCCAGCAAATGGATACATCCAGCTCCCAGGTGTGCACCCTGACATGCTTAAGCCAATCAGAGTGGCCATCACCTGGCCACAGTGATTGGCTCAGAGGTGGGCATATGCCCCAATTCGGGCCAATGAGGTTTGAGGAAATGTTTGCTAGAGCTTCTGGGGAAAAGCTTCCTCAACCTTCTGTTGGGTAACCAGGGGGAACCATCCTTCTTTTCCTGGATGGTGTCTTAGAGAATACAAAGTCCAAAATTCCCTCAGTTGTCTGTGCCACCAAGAGCAGTGCCTGCCGAAGGATGAAGCCAGCACACAGAACAGGCATTGCCATGAACAAAACAGATATGGAGCTGGTACCGTGAGGAGGGTGTCAATTCAAGATTGCACTCTGGAGTTTTCATGCTACAAGCCAAGGCTTGATGCCTTTGTTTGCTTAAGCCAGTTCGAGTTTGCTCTTCTGTTATATGAAAAATCTTAACCAATGCAAATACCACTGGCATCACTTCCAGTAACATCGGATTATTGCTCTGGCATCTCAGTCAACAGCGTAAAACCCATTTGACCAAAACGACCAATCCTTCAAAATTAATCAGCATTTCTGGAGCATGCCCATCTCCAGTGCCAGACTTTTCAGGGAGGACTCACAGTTTTCCGTTCCCAGGATGTGGCTCTTTCACCTTTCTGCTCCGTGTTCTCTCGGTCTATGTGCTTCCAATACCCTCCACGGTGACAGGAGCTGCCTGAGCTCTGCTGAGGGAACCAGCAGGGGAGTGGGCAGCCAGCTGCAGATCTTGGGCACCACCACTGTCAAGAATAGTAGTGCCAAGGCAGGGTTTTGCCACAACATTTTTTAAATATAATGTAAAATCAGATGGGAGGTTCTTTGGAACACAGTTATATAAACGATTATCTTGCCAGTTCTTTGCCAGAATGCCAAATTCCAAGGCATTTTGGCACCCCTCTGAGGATCTTTATTTGCTAGTAGTTGACTCTCACAGGGGTTCAGAGATTGGGCATCAAAGATTATAAAGTCCCATGGGTCTGAAAATCTGATGGGACTGGTTTTGCAATTCTACTCAATCTTGGTTTCTCTTGAAAAATTCTGTTATTGCCAGTTCTGGCCAATATGACTAAGCAGAGGCAGAAGCACAGTCTAAACAGTTAGAAGAATCCTGTAGCTATCCTACGTAGTCCAACAGTAGAGAAAGAAAGCATAAGCAAGTGCAGAGGGATTAGGTGTGGGAAGGAGGGCTCTCACTCTCTTCCCCCTGCCCATTTCCCCCACACCCAATACAGCAGCAAGACTTGCAGTATGTCTTGACTTAAAGATTCTCTCCATCTTGACTACAACCATGTAACTTATTCATTCAACAAGTAATACTGCAGGTCTGCTGTGTTCCAGGCATTGTTCTAGTGGTTGAGAGAACAAAACGGACAGTGGAATGTGTACCGCATATTCCAGTGACCCTTGTTGCTCAGGCCACTGTCGGAGCCTTCTCATGGACTGGCCCTGCTTCTTCTCTTGCCCTCTCCTTCCATTCTCCACATAGTAGCCTTAAAGATCTCTTTGAAATGCCAATACTTCCCTGTTTAAAACCCTCCAATGGATTCCCATCACTCCTTAAATAAAATCCTGTCTCCTCAGCCCCTCTGGGGGGCTGCATGCCTCCTTGCCTCTTTGGCCTCTTCTCACATCCCATGTGAGTTCCTCACAGGTGCATTGGCCCCCTGGCAGACTCTCAAATATATTAAAGCCTTTTCTCTTTTCAGATCTTTCAAGCTATTATTTCCTCCTAAAACAGGCTTTCAAACTTTTTTTGACGATAATCCCCAGTAAGAAATGCATCTTATACCATGAACCAATAGATACATCAGCCTATACCAAAAGGCAACATTACTTTTATATGATAATACTTATGGTGTTTTCTATTCCTTTTTTAAAAAGCTAGTCAAGCCCCACTAACCTGCAGTGTGAGAACCTCCTATCTTCAACTTTCTCTCTAAATGTTAGACAGAACATTCTGTGGCCTTCGTTGGCCCCCTGGTCTAAACCAGGCCTGATTTAGGTTACTTCTCATCTGAGTCCCTGTCCCTTCCCTTCACAGCATGGATCAGAGTTATAATGATATTCCTCATTGAGACTTGTTCACCATCTTGCACACTGCACTGCTACCTTCTGAAGGCAGGGAGTACTTGTTCCCCGTTGTCTATCAGCATCTGGCTCAATCTGTATCAGAGTAGAATATACATAAATATTCACTGACCACCTGCGTGAGTGTCCGAGTGGGTGGGTGGGTAGGCGATGCTCAGGCCTGCGTTTCAAAGTAAGCCTCTCCAACAAAAGGAAACAGTGCTTCTTGGAGAAATGACTGATTCTAGGGTGAGGGCAGGAAATACATAAATTGTGCCAAAAAGTAAAGAAATGCTCAAAAAACAAAAGGATGGGGCATGTCAAAAGGGACACAGGAGCCAACTGGAAAGAGCTACCAATGGCCACAGCTGGAGTAATTTGAACAAATAATTTACTATCAGATTATAACCCAATGCATTCAGTAAATATCCATACACAAATCTACACCTATATAAGTAAGTGGTTGACTAAATAAATACATAGGGTAGAAGAGATAAGTCTTCCTTACAGAAGAGTTTCAAATAATTTATATAGCTACTACCCCCACATCCAGGAAGTGGAGCTTAATTCTCCCCACCCTGCCTCCACCCCCTTAAGGGGTTGAGGTGTGCACGAGTGACTTGCTTCCAAACAACAGAGTAGGGGAAGGGGGAACAAGATCATCTTCTGGGGGGGAGTGGCAAACAGTTCTTGCCAGATGTTCAAGGTTGCCCTCTCTATCACGTCCCCTGCTTGGCACATACCCCCTGCTGTGGTGTAATGACAAGGGCACTTCACCTCTGTGGGCTTCCTCCCATTACCCGTAGCCCTGGTGTAATCCATCGCAAAGAAAGCACCAGACAAACCCATATAGAGGGACACTCTATAAAATACCTGACTAGTCCTCCTCAGATCTGTCAAACTTCATGAAAAACAAAACTAGAGACTGTCACAAGGCCAGAGAGATTAAGGAGGTATAAAAATCACCTGCCATGTGGTGAGACCCTGGAACAGAAAAATGAAATTAGTGAAAAATCTAAGAAAATCAGAGATTCAAATTTTAATTAATATTATTGGACTTTAAAGTATCAGTGTTGGTTCATTAATTAAGCTATTATAATGTAAATATGCCATGATAATGTCAGATCTGTGCTAACAACAGGAGGAACTGGGTGAGGATAGGTATGTGAGAACTCTGTATATCTTTGCAACTTTTCTGTGTATATCAAACTAGTCTAAAATTCAAGGTTTACTTAAATAAAAGTTTAGGCTTAATGCCAAGAGCAGGGCCTCCATTCAGTTGGTTTTATGGAGTACTCACAAAGCACTTCAAATCCTGCTGGACACAAGAAAGACACTTAAAACCCTTGGAAGATGAGTAGATGAATATAGACGTGAAGACCATGAGCAAAGCATTCAGGTTTACAGGCTGACTACAGAGGAAAGCGGGGTGTGGGGGGGGCGGTTATGAGAGAACGTGAGGCCAGGCTTGGTGGACTCAGATATGCCCCCCTGAAACATAAGTTCCTTGAAGGCAGGAACCTTGTCTGCCTTCCCATCATTATGTCCCAGCACCTTGAACTGTGCCTGGAACATAATGAATGTTCAAAAGTGTGTGAATGGGTGAGTGACTGGATCCATGGACAAGGAAGGTCATGCTGGAACTCCAGTTGAACCCTAGAACCACTGTTGTCAAGTCAGGTCTCCCAGGTGCCTACTGGATTTGCATTTTTGTACATGGTGATGATTGTGTTTGCATCATCAGAGGTCCTCTGGAAAACATGCAGATGTTAGCTTTGGTTTGAATGGTCCTGATGTCATCTGCAAGCACCGAAGGGCCAGGATATAAGCTTAGTTCCTTGAAGCATGTCTTGATGGAATCAACTGGTAGGTCTGCTGACAAGCAGGAGCAAATGTCATCTTCTCCTTACCCTGGTCTGGTGTCTTGTTACACCAGCAGGGGCTCATAGCACTGTAGGAATGGCTAGAGTTAGCAGGGGCTTCAAGCTTTCAATATGGTCTCAGGGAGTGTGAAGAGATAGTTTAGAGGGATATTGGATTTTCCTGTAAGCATCTACTGACATTCCTCCTTAATGGTCCTAAATGCTCAATATATTTATTTGCATATAACCTTGTTTATGAGAAAATTCACATTTGGGGAAAATTATGGAAAATCATACCCAATTAGGTACCTATTAATAAGAAGAGAGCAAACTGGGTATTTGTATAAAACAATATATAAAGTAAAAATAGGAATTACAGAACAGTGAGTATAGCATGTCACCCTATATATGTGGGGGGTGTGTATATCACACACAGGTGTTATAAATGTCTCACAAGAAACTGGTGAACAGGGCGGAGTTCTGTGAAGGAGACACAGGAGGAAGGAGAGAGACTTTCACTGGACATTCTTGGAACTTTTTGAATTGTGTACATGTACATTGTATTCGAAACTAAAAATGAACTTTAAAAAAGGATTCCAGAGGAAGAAAAATTTGAGTTTTGGCTACAGGTTACAGTAATTTCTTTTTCTGATTTATGCTTGAATTATCTCTGAGCCTTTTGCTTTCTGCAGGACCTGTCATCACATGTCCAGTGATGGGCAGGAGGCTATTCTGCCTCACAAGTCCTAGCTTTTAACATCCTCTTCAAATAAGGCTTTCCACGAAGTGGTAGAAGTACACGAATGGATTGAAAAAAGGCGGTGTTCCTCATAGTTCATTTATTCTAACGTAGGAATTAATTATAAAAATAAATCCTACAGTTATTTTGTAAATAGCACACTTGTATTATATTGTGGTTTTCTGTTAAAAAGCATTACTCTGTTAAATGTAAGCATTTAAAAATCATCTCAACCATTAATAATTAATCATACTAATACATCTGTAGGAGATTTCCCTTTGAATGAATGAACAATAGATCCCTCTAATAAATAACTGATCAATAATTTACTATGGATAAATATTTCACTAAGATCACTTTCTGCTTTTAAGCAATTTTCTGTTTTCTCACATTCCAAAGCAATACGGTTTCAAATTCCAACTCCTTTCTTAGTTCTGAGGGAATTAATGCTTGAGATACACATAAGCAAACTGAGTTATTTAAAACTAGAGAGTATTTATGAGAAGATATATTTCAATCACAGTTCAGCTAACTTCAGGAGAAAGGATATTCAATTTCTCTTGCATAGATTTCACTACTAGGTTAAGCCAAATGTAAAACATTTACATTCAGCTGCCATTAAAAAAAAAAAAAAAGCTTCACAGAGCAAGGATGGCCGATCTAAGAACAGTAGCAAGAGCACTCCCTGGGTGTTTGCTGGAAATGCAGAAGCTCAGGTGCTGGCCTACCTACTCATCACAATCTGCATTTAAACAAGAGTCAGGTGGTGATCACTATCCTGTTAAAGTTTGAGAAGCTCTGGACTAAGAAACCTTAACTTATGTCCAAATTCAGGTTATATCCTTCAGTGAACGCTATATAATCTTAAGCAATGAAGACAATATAACTTTTTTGAGATGAGAGAGTCACATTTAATCAGAAAAGACTGTAATAGTCATTGTTCCCACCCTCCTCTTACTTGTGAAAACATCCTTCCTCTTTTCTGAATTCATCCCCTCCACGCCTTCCTAGACCATCTATTAGCCCTTCTACCAGGATGATCCCCTCTTTTTCCACTGCTTCCTTCCCTTTCACCAATGACACAAAGGTCTCCCTCTTGCATAAAACATACACATAAGCACACATTTCCTCTCCACCATGCTAACAGCTCTGCTACAATCTTTTTTTCCCCATCACTAAATTTCTCAAGAGCAGTCTGCAACCAGACCTGAATCTCCCCAAGGCCCCAAGTATTTAACTGCCAACTCCATAGGCCTGGTATCTGTGACTTCCCTAGATTCATCAATAGTGTATGAATTCTTTCTTTAGCACCATTGTCTCCAGCATCTGCCTTCTTCCTCCTTTTGCCACCCGAGCGTGGGCATTCCCCTCAGCTTAGCTCGAGGTCATCTCTTCTCTTTCTAACCCTACACCTTTGCTGTGTGTTTTCTCTCCCCCGAATTTCCTCCTGCTTCAAAGGTCACTTCCATGCAGCAAATTCCCATGTCTTCAGCACTGACCTCTTTAGAACTCCAATAGTCTTGTATTGTTTTCATTCATTTAATATTTATGGAGAGTCTATGACATGCCATTACACTGTGCTAGGCCCTAGGAAACAAAGCAGACACATTCCTGTCCTCATGGAACTTACAGCCCACCAGGTAACATCAATATGAAGCAATTAATACAAGTGAGATAAATACCAAAGAAAAGTAGAGTGAGCTGGGGGTGGGGGGAGTGTACAATAATCCATCCCTTATCCACAGTTTCACTTTCCATGATTTCAGCTACCTGTGGTCAGCTGTGGTCCAGAAGCAGATTATCTACTTTCTGACCTAGCCTCAGAAAGTCAATAGTAGCCTAACACTATGGCACAATACCTATATCGTTCCCCTCACTTCATCTCATCACGTCATCACAAGAAGGTTGAGTACAGTATATTAAGATATTTTGAGAGAGGGAGATAGACCACATTCACATAACTTGTTATTACAGTATATTGTTATAATTGTTGTATTTGATTATAATTACTGTTAATCTCTTACTGTGCCTAATTTATAGATTAAACTTTATTATAGCTATGTATGTATAGGAAAAACATAGTATACTTAGGGTTCGGTACTATCTTATTTAGTTTCAGGCATCCACTGGGGATCTTGGGATGTATACCCCGTGGATAGGGGAGACTACTGTATAACCAAGTTTAGGGAATAGTGTTACCAGATAAAATACAGGACATCGAGTTAAAGTTGAATTTCAGATAAACAACAAATTCTTTTTAGTATAACTATGCCCCAAATATTGCATGGGATATACTTATACTAAAAATAACTTATCTGAAATCCAATTTTAACTGGGCATCTTGTATTTTTTTTAGAAGATTTTATTTTTATTTATTTGAGAGAGAGAGAGAGAGAGAGAGAGCATGAGTTGGGGGAGGGGCAGACTCCCTGCTGCGCACAGAGCGCAACGTGGGGCTCAATCCCAGGACCCTGAGATCATGACCCGAGCCAAAGTAAGACGCTTAACCGACTGAGCCACCCAGGCATCCCAGGCATTTTGTATTTTTATCTGCTACATCTGGCAACCCTACCAGGAAGAGATTGGTCAATTGGAGAGGAAAGTCCTTAGGAATTGAGAGAAAGGATGAGTAGGAATTAGCAAGCAAATGAGGGTGATAAGAGAGGGGAGACATTACAGGAAGAAGAAGTAGTTCAGGCAAGAGTTTGTAATAAGAGAGAGTTTCATGCTTTTCAGAATCTGAAAGAGGTATAATATGGTTGGTTCATGAAGAAGAAGAGTATTGGGAATTAATCTAGTGAGGAGAAGCCAGATCTTGCAAAGACAGCATCATGGTAAGGATTCTGGAGTACCCTAAAGACAATAGGAAACCATTTAAAGATTTCAAGCAGAGGAGAAAATGGACCTAAAATGGTCCTGGTTACCAATTCCAATGTGGTGCTGTTGGGTGGGGTTTTTTTGCCCACACCACCAAGAAGCAATTCTCTGGACACCAACAGGATGTCAGTACAAGTCCACTCAATTCTGACACTATCTATACTGTATCAGATCGTGTCATATTCCACAGGTTAAGGGTTTATCCCCACAAGACTGTCTCCCTACCCCGACTTCAGATGCCAGTCATAAGCCCAGGTTGTCACCTGTTCTTCTGACAAACCAGCTGTAGATGGGAGGTTCCCATGACCCCCTCCTCACTGGGTTCAATTAATTTGCTAAAGCAGCTCACAGAACTCAGGGAGAAATTTTACTAACTACATTACCAGTTTATTTTGAAAAACTAGAACTCAGGAATAGACAGATGGAAGAGATGCATAGGGCAAGGTGTATGGGAAGTGGTGCCTCTCACCCCCAATCTCCATGTGTTTACCAACCCAGGAGCTCTCCGAATCTCCTTTTGTATTTTTATGGAGGCTTTATTACATAGGCCTGACTAAGCCTTTGGCTATTGGCAATTGATTCAATCTCCAGCCCCTCTCCTCCCTGGAAGTTAAGGGAGGTAGGGCTGAAAGTTCCAACCCTCAAATCACATGGTTGGTTCTCTTGACAACCAACCCCCATCCTTAGGTGTGGTTGCCTCATATAACAAAAGACACCTTTGGGGTGCCTGGGTGGCTCAGTCGTTAAGCGTCTGCCTTCGGCTCAGGTCATGATCCCAGTGTCCTGGGATTGAGCCCCACGTCGGGCTCCCTGCTCGGCAGGGAGCCTGCTTCTCCCTCTCCCACTCCCCCTGCTTGTGTTCCCTCTCTCGCTGTGTCTCTGTCAAATAAATAAATAAAATTTAACAACAACAACAACAACAACAACAAACAAAAGACACCTTTATGGCTGTCATCACTTAGGAAATTCCAAGGGTTTTAGGAGCTCTGTGCCAGAAATGGGAAGACCAAGCATATATTTCTTATTATAAATCACAATACCACAGGACCAGAGCTAAAGTTTTCAATGATCTTTCTAGCTACCAGATGAAGAAAGGAATTGCAGGGGCAAGAGTGGATGTAGGAACTCCATTTCTGAGGCTACTGTGATAGTCAAGACATGTTAATGACTTGATCATGGCAGCTTTCTCTCATGGGTCCCCAGACTCAGCCTGTTCTAAACCTCCCTACACACTGTCACCAGCATCATCACCTCAAAAGGTTGTTCTGAACATATGCTCTACTGAAAATATTCAGTGGCTCTTACTGCACACCAAAAACAATCTCATCTCCTTAGCATGGTATACAAGACTTTCTATAATCTTGTCAGAGCAGAACATATCTTTCCTGTCTTATCTTTCCCTCTTTCCTGCAAGTGACAGGTTCCAGCCTTATTGGCCATTTTAGCTTTTATCATGCGGCTCTACCTGGCTCACTGTCACTCATTTTCTTTCCCTCTCTTCCCAATTTCTTTTTCTTTTTCTTTTTCTTTTTACTGTAGAGAGAGAGAGAGCACGCACAAACACATTAGCACAGGGGGAAAGGGCAGAGGGAGAGAGAGAATCTCAAGCAGACTCCCTGATGAGCGCAGAGCCTGAGGCAGGGCTTGATCCCACAACCCTCAGATCGAGACCTGAGCCGAAATCAAGAGTCAGATGCTTAACTGACTGAGCCACACAGGCATTCCTCTTTCCAATTTCTTAAAGAATTTCCCTTTCTTTAAGCTCCAGGTCAAAAGCCTTCTTCAGTGAAGGTTTTCATTACCTACTCAGATAGATGTTATAGAAACTTATGCATTCAATTCATATTTAATAAGGCCTTGTGATAGGTCAGGCACTGTTAGAGGTATGAAGCTTACATTCTGTTGTGAGACCAAAAGCAAGCCAAGGCTCCTGTAGGAAATGGACCCTGGGCCCATTCTGCCTGGGTTTAAATCCTGGCTCTATCACTCACCTCATAATGTTAGTAAAGTTACTTAAATTATCCCATGTCTCAGTTTCTCCATGGGGATACTATCAGACTATCTCCTAGAGCTTTGAAATTAAATGAGCTAATGCTTGAAACAGTCCCTGGGACACTGTAAACATTCAATAACTGTTAACTACATAGCCATATATATGTGGAGGCCCTAGAGGAATGAACTTGCCATATTCAAAGGACAAGATGAGCAAGGAGGCCGGTGTAGACATAATAAAGTAGCAAAGCCTGAGCGATGAGGTCAGAAGCAGGGACCAGATCAAGCAGAATTTGGTAAGGATTTTAGATCTATTTTGTGTGTCACAGAAAGACCCTGGGACATTCTGATCAAGGAATGGCCATGATGTCACTCATGTTTTGAGGTCACTTTATTTTGAAGACTGAAAAAGAGCAAGAATGGAAGCAATGAGACCAGACGGGAGGCTCTGCAGTAGTCCAAGTGAGGTGGGTACTTAGACTTAGGTGGCAATGGTGGAAGTGGTAAGAAGTAAATATATTCAGGGTATATTTTAAGGTAGGCTCATTAGGACTTGCTGATAGATACGTATGTGAAGAGGAGAGAGGAAGTAAAAATATAGGCTTTGGGGCTGGGTAGTGTTTATTAAGATGGGAAAGAGAGGAAGAGTAGGGTTGAGGGGAAAGTCAGAAGTTCTGCTTTGACCAAATAAAATTTGAATTGTCTATGAGACATCTAAAATGGGTGTCAAACAGGTGGTTGGGTGTTAAGTCTGGAGCTCATGGAAGTTAATATCGGAGAGAACATATGGATGGTGTCAAAACCATGGGATGAGCTCATGTATTGACTGTAGCTAGAAAAGAGGACCAAAGCCTGAGCCCTAAGACATTTCAACACTTAGGGGTCAGGAAGAATCATCAAAAGAAACCGAGAAAGGGGCTGAGGTAGGAGGAAAACCAGGAGGGTGTGGTGTCCAATGAAGAAAGTGTTTCAAGAATGAAGATGTAATCAACAACTGCCAAAAGCTTCTGAGAGGTCATGCAAGATAGCATCTAGTTAGCTTCAAGTAAATCAGTTTTCTCAGCTCCATTTTCTCATAGTGCTTTATTTGTACCTTTCTCATTGCAATTTCCAACTGTTATGTTCTATTGTTATTTTTGTCTTCTCTTCTCTTATAGAGGTTCCTTAAGGTCAGACACCGTGTTTGATTCCTCCCAGAACATCCATGATTTATTGCTCAATAAATGTTAAATAGATGAATGAATTGTGTGGAATTCTATAAAATCTGGGAGATTACACTAATACAGAATTAGCAATTAATAACTGGTTTTAATGAGATGTCCTAAATATTCTTCTTAAAAACTAACGTGTGGGCTTTGGTCTGCCTATAACGAAATATGTCTACCATACATCTGGGTTGGATTATTACTAATCACAACTTATCTGACATTTCTATTTTTTTTTTTTTTTACTCTAATGCTAAAGCATGGTACAGTCCAAAAGTAACTTAATTTTTATTTGATTTGCTCCACATGATCTTTGTATGTATGTGTGTACACACACACCCAACTTGGCTTTTCCTCATCTAAAGTTGGCTCCAGTTGATACCTTCAGAGGTCTTTCTCTGTCACACCTGAATCTTAGCATCATCACAGATCAGAGATATCAGGATAAATTGATATTTCATATTAAAATTATAATTCATTTCAGAACCATGACAAAAGGAGCTATAGAAATACGGGCACTAGGAATGACCAAATTCTTAAGGGAGGTGTGGTTGAGATGGCATACCCAGAAAAAGGCCAGCAGTCAGGGGATGAAATTCTTCTCTAGGCCTGCACAAAATGGATCAGATACAGTTAATAGGTCACTGAGTTACTGTCTCTGGAAAAGAAAGCTAAAAATCAACAATTCTGAGTAACAAAAATATCAACAGCTAAGTTAATGGATGTAAGCTTTCAGCAACATAACTTATTTGGAAAATGTCCCCTAGACAACACAAAAAGACAGTTATCCCATCCCACACAAATACAGTATCCCCCTAGAAATCAGAAGTGCCTGCCATCCGCCAGGGCCACATACCCACGAAGCCAGCCTTCTCTGCTTGGCCTTAGGCATTCCCTTTGGGGCTGTTAGTGATTATGTTCCTAGAGTGCCACATTTCAGCTCCATAGCTCTTTTGGCTAGCTCTATGGTGGCTCCTTGAGAGAAATTATTCACCTCTGATTTCTACTTAACTCATACCTAAGGACTGAGAAGTGAGTCTTCTCCAATCCATTGACCACTTAGCTTAGTTTTTATATTTGAACATTTTGTAGAGAACTTTACAGTTCTCGGCCATTTTACTAAATCTAACTTTGAATGTGCGCTGCCAAATTACAGCACTGATGAGCAGCTGACCGCCTACCCTGTACTGGCATTATAAATCCTAAACTATCACATCCTCTCTCTGCACACACTTTGACATGTATTAGATACTTACTATATGCTTGCTGACTGAATTTTAAGAGCAACACTGACAAAATGGGGGCATATCTAGAGGAAGGAATGAATAGTCCAGCGACATTTTGTTTGTGGAGTCGGAAGCTTGAGAGCTTCTTTCAAACAGAGTTGTCAGAAAAGGAGGAATAAGCCTTCTGCTATAAACTCTAGGTCATTACGACCTAATGATTCAAGTAGCATTTTCAAACTAGTTTTCAATATGATGTGGTACTGGGCCGGGGGGGGGGGGGGGGGATTCCTATAGTGAAAAAAGTTTGGGAGATGCTGGATCAAATAGCTCTCATAACCTTACAACTTCTCACTGCCTTTAACATGGCAATGTGTTTTGGACTCTAAAAGTGAGATATGTCATACAGGTTTTTCCTCAACAAGTATTTAGTACAGTCCATTGTTTCAGGTACAGTGCTGGGTCTTGGGAATACAATACTGGGCCAAACAGACCTGGTCTCTGTTCTTATGGAGTTCATGCTCAAGTGTGAGAAACAAATTCCACACAGGTTATTTATTATAAACCACAGTAAATGTTATGAAAAAAAAAAAAGACAGCATTTTCTAAGTAAATGCTAAAGCAGGTAGACCTCTTCTTTCACTCAATTTAAAAGATTGAAAGCTATGTATTTCTCTTAAAGCTTTTCATGAACAGGGTTCTAACAGTCTACCTTGCTCACAGGTCTAACATTTTCCTTGCTAAAAATGTATTACATTTTCAGAAGTAAAGGCTGGAGGCAAGAGCAAGACACAAACCACTCATCTATGAAAAGGTCAAAATTAATAAATACGTCCAGATGCTTGATGAGAATAGCTCCAGCTTTAGGGGCTGCTTAAATTAGAGTGATGTAGAAACAAAAGCTATGTACTGTGGTCTACTCTGCAACTAAAATGAATGTGGACTGACGCAAGGATCTGATCCACAGTGGTTCCTGCTGAAAGTAGCTGGTTTGAGTCAGCAAGTCTTCACAGTAATGCAAACCCATACCAACTGTACTTTGTATGTTGATTTCTGAACGACTAGGTTCTTCCTATTTTTATAGTGGGTATTTTTAGCAGAAAAATACAACACTGATTTTAAAGTGTCATTAAATAATCCTGAGTTAATTTTTTCTTCTTTTATATACATTTGCAAAGCACCAACTATGTGCTAGACACTCTGCTAAGAACCAGGGAAAACAGAGAGGAAACAGCCTGGTTGTGTTTTATTTATCCCTGTGAAGTGGGGGTGGGGATGCTACAGAGGGAAAGCCAAATTCACCACTTTCAAAAGAACCAATGGTTATATCAAAGCATACTGACATTCCTAAATCTTCAGATTTGTCTTTATCTCTGTGGATCATTCTAACATACTCTCAGTTAACAAGAATAGTTAAGTATTTAAAAACCTAAACACTTAATGAGCGCATTTAAAGGATCTAAAAATTGAGTCCTTTTACACTCTATGATTACTATGCTTATTAGATTCCACAGTAGTATTACTTTTGCTAGTAAGTATAAAGAATCAAACTGTGGGGAGCCTGGGTGGCGCAGTCAGTTAAGCATCTGTCTCCTGGTTTCAACTCAGTTAATGATCTCAGGGTCATGAGGTGGAGCCCTGCATTGGGATCAGCGCTCAACAGGGGGTCTGCTTAAGTTTCTTTCTCCCTCTACCCTTCTCTTCTGCTGCATGCACACACACACTGTCTTTAATAAATAAATAACTCTTAAAAAAAAAAAAAGAAACTTGTAATTCGCACTTGAGAGAATTTAAAGGATTCTTTTGTCAAATAAAGCTATATGGTAAATGAATTTTTATAATTACAAAGTGTCATTCAATCTCAAATTATCTAAAAAGAGGCATGCTTCTCTCATTTTCAAGACTCCAATGGGTAATTTTTAATACTCTCAGACCAGGAAGGGGATAAATTTAGAAAACACTTAGGAGGATGATAGAACTCAAGAGAGACAGATAAGTATTTTGACTTGATTCCATCCCACTGACTATGAATGGGATTGACTACAAATACCATCATGGTTGATTTTTTCCTATCATACCCCAAGATTCTACACTTCTATTTCAACAATGTTAGCACATCTAACAGGAAACCCAACTTACCTCAGACCTAAATATCAATAATATGATAAATAAAAAGTGAGACTGTCATTCTTTGGCATGACCCACATAAACCAAGTTTCTGAAAATTGAAAAAGTTATCCAGCCTATAAAAAATAAACACACCCTAGAAAGATTGCCAATAAAAGTTACTATCACTCAATATCAAATCTTGTATATTGTTTTCTTAGCAAATGAGCAATTCCTATCTAGTTTGCAGCAAACGGGGGATAAATATAGCAGGACTAATGCATTTGTTGGTTCACCTTTGGCTGACTGGAATATGGTCTATACATTACCACACTATAGACTGGGAGGTCAACTTTGTTTAATTACAAGCAGGCTACTTTGGGTCTCTAGATACGTAAGGTGCTTGTCAATTCAACTCTATCCATGGTCAGAACTTAGGTCATCCAAATGAAAGACAACACTATGATGGACAAGCAATGATTTACTTTATTTAGGCTGAATTTATACCTTCCTAGTTAACAATGTCAATAATTTTAAAACATATTTTCATTTTCTTGGGGGGGGGTCACTACCAAGAGTGAGTTATAAACAAGCATATAGAGAGCTGTGGCCCTCTCCAGTTTTCTTTCATATGTTCTTCCTTACACCTCATAACTTTTACTTCTTTGAGAAACTTCTAGACAAGCATGAGACTAAGGAAAGTTAAATCAATTCGCCAATAGGTAACTTGCTTTATATAAATTCAATTTCCAACTTCTGGAAATAATGACAGACACAAAATTTTATTTAATTTTTTAATAAACCATAAAATTTAAATATTCAAATAAAAAGAAACAAAAATAGATATTTAAGCCAGCACTAATTTCTCTGTTTATTCTTCCTCTGAGGATTGGGGCTTGACTTACCTGGGACAAGAGCAGAGTATTACAGTTATGATGCTGGTGCAATAATGAACAAGTAGCAACGGGTAATGGCTTGATAAAATTTACTTTCAAATCTGGAAGTAAAGATCAGCAGCTCACTTGAGTCCACTGCAGAAACCTCAAACTAGTTTTGTCTGTGGAAAACTACTATGGCTTACCGTTCTTACCACACTTTCTTCTTCACAGCTTAGCACTCCCTGGCATTTTGATCCTTTTGTTCACTGAAGCTCACTTCAGTCTGTCAAAACATCAAGGGGGAAAACCCCCAAACTGAATAGACGAATAAACACTTTTAATGTGAATAATCATATTCAGATCAACCTCTTTTGAAAAAATACAAGTCAGTGGGTTTTTTGTCCTTAAGTAGCTCAAATATTATTTTTCTCTGCCTTTACTAAAATGGCACTTTTCATTTTATTGACATTTGCCAATTATGTTGAATTTTCTCACGTTGGTACCCTGTTTCTCTTGATTGAGGCTTATCCATTCCACTCCAGAATATCTGATCTTTGACTAACTTTATCCCATTCTGTGAATAAATATACTATTATTAATCAGTGGAAATCACAAAAGGAAAAAGGAAGCAGTGAGCACTAGCAGGATCTCACTTCGACATTTGTACAATTTTTATAAGAAAAACATTCATTTTTATTATGGAATCTAAAACTATTATTGTATAATACTATGTCTTTTAGCATATTCAAATGGGTAGACATTCCATGTGGACAGCAAACTAGCTCACAAGAAACAGTGTGATGCACAAGTATGTTCAGCTGGTAGAACCCCAGCAGCATGGTAATAAAGTGCAGCAAAAATATCCTTATACTGAATAAGAACTTCAGGAACCTCTGAATATTTTTGGTAAAGTTGAGGAAAAGCTACTACAGTCAGGAGATTGGTAATCTTTAGACTTCAAAGACTGGCTGCCAGGGGACACAGTGAAATATTAGACCTGAAGCCAATGAAAACCACTAGCTTGGAAAGGACTGGGTTTTCCCAAAAAAGCAAAATTATCTTATACAGATGCTTAGCATACTATGATTTGACAGGTTTACAGTGATAAAACAGCAAAGATAAATGATAACATTTATACCTTTAGCATGTAAAGAACACAGACTTAAAAAGTGGCAGCAGGAAATTCTACGACAGCTCCTGAGACAAGTTATCCTACGTCCTCCATCTACTCCACGTCAATGACAACCCGCCTGAATGGTAACACAGAGTAAAAACAGTGATCTACTGTATGTGAGTCAGAAAGTACTGGAAAAGTGACAAAATCGTATGTTATTAAATGACAAAACATATTTAGAGGCTTTATTTAAAAATCTCTCACTGTTCATTATCAAAGTTACAAGATTGTTTGCATACCAATAGACAGACTGTAAACATAGGAAATTTTCATTAAGGAAAGATGGGTTTACTGTAATTGGATCTTTTACAAAAAATTACTGCAAGTTATTGATAACAGAATTTCTCTTTTACTTTCTTAAGTCTAATTCTCTAGAAAATTAAACCAATGTTTCCACTCCCTTGAGCTCAAGTTCAATCATGGTCACCTTAGGAAATACCCCTGTTTATTTGTTAATCAGAAATACAAATCAAGTGGCACATATTTCCATTTTCTTCTTAGGCCAAAGGTTTCGGCTTCATTATATTTTACAAGAAAACAGAAGACCTGCAGTGGTCCTGTGAAGTCTTTCATGTCGCAGCTGAGGTTTAATGACGGCAGTAGAGGAAAGCAGTGGTGATGCAAAGTAAGACCAGCCCAAGTGCCCTTATCTGACATGGAATCATCTTCCTGTTTGGCTTGTAGTAGTGTTTCTGGTCAGGTTGCCTCCACCAAACCTGATTGAAGCAGAAGGGTGACATGCTCTGGTAAATCCTGTTTAAGGGTGATTCCGTTCAGGCACAGAGTTGATCCTTCAGTCTGTTGGTTGTGGGATGATACTAATATGAAGAAAATTATCTGGGTAGCTCAGATGTTCACTCAGCCACTGCAGAGGTGTTTCCAACATTGGTTCAATTCCATGAATCATCACTTGATTCTTTTTTTCTCCATCTAGTCCAAGAAAGAAATCCAACAGTAATGAGGAAGGGTCAAGACAGAAGAAAAAATAATCTGTTGCCTTTTGAGAATCCTCAGTGAGGTAAATGGGTTTAACAGCTTTAACACGTTAAACCTGGTCTGTCTCCTGAGCAGGAAATGTGGACATGGAGAAAGTTCAAATGTTGCAATATGTATCACCCAAAACAGAAACCTGAGGGTTGCAATGAATTCTGATAAAAATTCTGTTGCCATATGTGAAAGTATTCATTCTTTCTTAATTACTGTGCTTACCTAAGATTGACGTTAATGAAACTATAGTGGAGAAAACAGCCCATTGTACCCACTGACCAAAATTTATTTTAGTTACACATTAAAAACTGTACTATATGGTTATTAAATATGACAGGTATATGAAGTAGGTCAATACATATTTAAAATATGTAAAATAGAAATATGATTAGAAATCATCAAAAATAAGATCAGTGCTTAGGAAGATGTTTAATGAAACAGATAGGAGCTGTAGGTTAATTTTCAATCAAGTTGTTCAAATATATATCAGAAAGTTTTAGAGACACGGAGTTACAGTTCTAATGAGAAGGAACTAAGAGTCTGACTCAGGATTCCTGTTTTAGAGTCACGAAAACTGATTGATCTCTGTTAACACCCATTTGCTAATTAAAAGGGTGCTGCAATTCACACTTTTCTTTCAACTTCAAATTTTACTACAGATTTAAGGTGAATTGTGTGTCTTTTATGATTCTGATATGATGTACTAACAACTTTTACAGTAAACAGCAGTTCCCTCCTAACCATTTCTTTGGTTGTTATAGGAAAACAAAGAAAGCAAAACCAAATTCCTTTTTTGAAAGCAAAACAGAACCTTCAAGAAACTTTGTGTCACTCCTCCAGCACACTTCTTGGTTTGTCTCTCTTAATCTCTCCAAAATACAATGTCTAAGCCTCTCAGCTTCCTGGAGACAAGAGACAAGGAAGGAAACAGAGCTCAGGGAACTGCAGGAGAGGGAAATACCCTCCTTTCCCCCTTTCTTCTCTGTTCATCCCTAGTGCTCTAATGCCCAGGCAAGATGGGCTGATGAGGTATGGTGAAAATGGCGTGGCTGGCACCTGAAACAAGAGACCCTTTTAAAGAAGTATTTAAACTCCCCCTTAGAGGCAGCACAAGTCCTGGGAGGTGACAGTCAATAGACTGACAATAAGAGAAGACACAAAGACACTACAGAGAATTGATAAAATGATGCCAAATATACAAAGCTTTTAATAAACACACTCTCAATCCCAAACATGAGCAGAAGTCCCAAAACAAACCCTGAATCACTGCCGTACTTTAAAACAATTTTGGAAAAAAACATGGCCTCCTAATACTTCTCCCCTAAAAAAATGCTTTCAGGTTTTGATTTTTCTGACAATCTTTGTTTTATCTACACATACTTTTTACACAGCTGCGATCACAGTGCTAATACAATGACTAATTTTCATAATGATGGGAATCATCTATAAATAAAAGATTAAGCAATATACAGAAGACTATAGAAAGCATGGTATTCGTACTCTGAGAATATTTTAAATTGTTGGTATTCAAATAGGTAAACCCTCAGCTATCTGGAATGATTCATTCTTTGTAAGTTCTAGATTGCCAAGGTTTCACTGCATTAAATCTTTCTTAGAATATTTGAAAACACTTCCGGTATAGTTCTCTTCATATTCTTATGTATATTTCTTTGAAATATTTTAATATTCTCAGAATCTTCCTCCTACTTAGCACTGAGTCAAAAAATGAAAGAGCAGTGGTGTAAGAGTTCCTTAACTGTAAAATTTTTCCTTAAGCCAGAGCTACCTTTGGATACTCTGAAACAGAGTATAAGAAACAAATCTCAACTCAAGATCCAAAATATTGTTTCTAAAGCAATATTTAAATGTGAGAGCAAATACAATATGGCATACAATCCACTCATGCATAGTGTGTTTGAAAGGCAAAAGACCAACCCTGTTACAAAAGTATCGATGGGAGTCTGAGTTGTACAATATAAGGTGGAGAACATAAGCACTATTCAAATACCTTGTAAAACAAACCTAACAAATCATGTTATCAGAGACCTGAATAGGCAGCACTGATTCTCTGGTTTAAATTGGGGCCACTTTTAATATGTAACATAAAAGTGTCACTAAACTCAGACGACTATGGAAATGCATCTAGGACTGTCATATTCCCCAACACAACAGTTTAAGATCTTAAATATATATTTTGTCACTGCCTGCATTTATCCAAATACTTCACTGTGTATATTTATCTTCGTTGTTTTCAAACTTCCCCCATTAACACAACTGCCACCAGAGGAATACTTAGAATGGAATAGCAGTTCCCTTGGAACTCTTAACTAAATTTTCCCTCTTATCCATCACTATATCCCCAGTGCCTAGCATGGTGCCCAACACCTAGTAGTAATCAGTCAATGTTTTCAAAGCTTGGATAATCTTGTTGCTGGCAGAAGACACCACCAGAAGACACGACCAAAATTAATGTGTACAGAATAGTTTCTGATGGCTGGCACTACTAAGTAGAAGAGCTCTACCTATAAAGACTGTTTTGGTTATTAAAATAATAAAAAGTCAA
Source organism: Phoca vitulina (assembly GCF_004348235.1). NCBI lineage: Eukaryota > Metazoa > Chordata > Mammalia > Carnivora > Phocidae > Phoca > Phoca vitulina. The sequence goes on along the minus strand of NW_022589712.1, from coordinate 53,810,141 downwards.
AATGTTTCCAGATAAGCCAAGAAGTACATACGCCATCACCTGAACTCATACTACCATAAAGAACAACAGAGCATGACTAGACATTTTGGTGATAACAGAACAGAATGAAGCAGTGAAGAATTGGCAAGATGTTTCTTGTTTTCCTAAGAGTAGAAAGGAAACACTTGATATTGTTAAAGTAAATCATGTTTTTGGTAAATATGTTTTTGTGTTTCAAAATGGGAATCTAGAGAATTTAATACTTGGGAATTAGAAATATATCACTACAAAGCAAATGACTCAGGAGAAGAATGTTATACCACACCTCACCCACTCAGATTTTTTTAAAAAGGTAGCGTGATGCTTTAAAAGTAGGCAAACATTTGAGACAGTAATCAAGTGAACTAGTTCTATATGAAATTCTCTCATACAGAGCACTTTTGGGGGGTAACTCTGATTTTGATATAATTTCAAACTCCTGGAAAAGTTGCAAGAGTAGTACAAGGAATTCCCCTTCACCCAGATTCATCAACTGCTTACATTTTGCCCCATTTGCCTTATCATTCTGTAAGTATACAATTATTTTCTGAATCATCTGAGAGTAAATTAGAAATATTGAGCCCTTTCCCCCTAAATGTTAGTGTGTACTTGCTAATAAGGATATTCTTTTACATAACCATAATACAGTCATCAAAATAAAAAAATTAACTGATATAATATTACTGTGTAAGCATTTCAAATTTTATCAACTATCCCAATTATTTCTCTCACCTATCTAGGATCCAGTCCAGGAATCACACATGCATTTAGTAGTAGATAGTTTTTACTTTTCTTAACCTTGACAATTTTGAAAAGCACATGTCATTATTTTGTAAAATGTTCACGTAGCAATTTTTAAACCTAATTGTTTTAATTCATCTTGTAAATATAAGGATAGTCATTCATAAATACTTTGGGTTTATAAATTAAGGAAAGGACAGAAAAATAAAATCAGAGACACTATTTTCATTAGGTAGAGGAAGAATTCAACTTACTTTAAGAGTTAGATATTAAATCCAAGAAAATCATATATCAACACAAAGAATATAATAAAATTTCATTTCTGGGGCAACTTGGTGGCTCAATCATTAAGTATCTGCCTTCGGCTCAGGTCATGATCCCAGGGTCCTGGGATCGTGCCCCACACTGGGCTCTCTGCTCCGCGGGAAGCCTGCTTCTCCCTCTCCCACTCCCCCTGCTTGTGTTCCCTTTCTCGCTGTCAAATAAATAAATAAAATCTTAAAAAAAAAATTCATTTCTTATATTTATCTTACTTACAAATCTAAGGATTCTAAAAGAAGATAAAAATGTAAATATATCACATAATTTTGTATTATCACCAACAGCCTAATAAAAACAAACCCAATTCTTAACTAGCATCTACTTTAAAGTGAACATTTTTAGAGCTGTGTGACATTTTAAGAAAAATATATTCAGACAGATGTTGGTTGTATGATTAGAACGGTAAAGAATTATATATGGAAGTAAAAAGAAAATTTGTATTAGCCACACAAGTCATTAATGAAAATTATGAACTTAAAACAATGGTAACTCCTTATGTATATATAAAAAAATGATGCCTATATACAGGTGTGTGTATATACAAAATATACACTGACTATAATGATATACATAATATAAATGAGACATAAGGGCACCTGGGTGGCTCAGTCGGTTAGCATCCAACTCTTGATTTTGGCTCAGGTCATGATCTCAGAGTCGTGAGACTGAGCCTCGGGTGTCAAGCTCCATGCTGGGGGTGTGGAGCCTCCTTGGGATTCTCTCTCTCCTTCTCTCCCCCTACCCCCCGTCAAAATAAATGAAATTTAAAAAATAATAAAAAGATTAAAATATATATATAAATGAGCCAGAAAGGAAGAAGGGCCAACTCTGCACTGTTGGTTAACAAGGTGCTACTGTGGGTGCCTGGGTGGCTCAGTTGGTTAAGCGACTGCCTTCGGCTCAGGTCATGATCCTGGAGTCCCAGGATCGAGTCCCGCATCGGGCTTCCTGCTCAGCAGGGAGTCTGCTTCTCCCTCTGACCCTCCTCCCTCTCATATGCTCGCTCTCTCAAATAAATAAATAAAATCTTAAAAAAAAAACAAACAAAAAAAACAAGGTGCTACTGTAAGATGAATCGGGAGGCAGGCAAGCTGAATTCCCCTTCTGGTAATGAAGGACTCTTGAGTAGGCCTCAGATCTCTTTCAGGATGTCTCCTTATATATAAAATGAAGGAGTCTGTGTAGATCCATGGTTTGCAAATCTGGTTGACAATCAGAATCATTTGGGAAATTTTAAAAAATATATAAGCTGGGCCCCTCTCCAGACCTTCTGAATCAAACTCTGGGATAAATGTTCCCTTAAATAAATCTTACGATAATAAGGGTGTAGAATTGCCCTTAAATAAAATCTTATGCAGAAACCCGGTATATAATACAGGGGAGAGTGGGGCAGCTTTGGTTGATGTAGGATTGCGCATCTCCCAAAACCTGCTGCTTGCTGACTTACAACCCATGGTTAATTCCTGATATGACTCCATGGGTCAGTTTGTAAACCATGTTCTACAATAGAGGATCACTAGCATGTCTTACAGTTCTAGTATGAGTCTTTTATGCTTAAACAGCAAAATATTTCAGAGTTCAAACTAGCATAATTCACTAGTTTTGAATTTTTACACAAATCATTTAATCTTCTGAGTCTCAGTTTCCTCCTTTCATAGTGTGGATAAAGAATTCTAATCTCCAGGGTTGCATGGAGATTAAGTGAGATATCCAAGTAGAGCACTTAGCACACAGCCTAACACAAGGCTTGGACCCAGTAGGAACCCAGTGAAATTATTGACTTTCTTCCCCACTCCTCCCTCCTGCTCACTCCCCAAAAACACAAGAGTGTTGAAAATATTATAGAGTAAGTGAAGACAAAAGACTAGTTTTTAAAAGATCATGGTTTAGTAACAAAAAGTAAACACTCATTGTAACTCTTTTCCTATAACACAAAGTCATGGGAATAAGGTAATTCTTTTAGTACTAAGAGGTATCAAAAGATATATAAAAACCATGGATTCAATTATGTGATTAGCATGCAAAGTGCTGTGAGAATTTGGCCTAATGTTAATATACACTCTGAATTATTCAGTCCCATTATTATGCAGTGTGGCACATAAATTTTATGAATGTGCTAAAAGAAAAAAAGAAAGAAAGATTACAACAAAAACCCAAACACTCAATTATTATGCAAACAACAGAATGACAGTTTAAAAAATTCCTTAAGCACTGTAAACCCTCTGAATTAAATTAGTAGTGCTCTCAACATGTATATTTAGTAAAGCATATCACTGACAAGTCAAATGAGCCCTACTGTGTTACTGTTATGTTATTTAATAGACTTCAGATAACATTCTTATTTTTTTATTTTTATTTTTTAAGAGGCAAACATTCAGGAAGGGGGAAAAAAACTTTACAAAAAAATCTTTGTTATATATCTAAAAATATATTATTTGAGAACTGACAATATGTGAGGAATCTGCCCTTTAGAGATTTCTATTAGCAATGGCTCAAATCTTCCCCATCTCGATCTGCATTTTAGTCCTTACATTTTGGCCAATTTTCAGTAAGCAATATGACCTAAATGTCTTTAAAAATAGGTTAGCTGAGATTCTAGAGAGATGCATGGGTTTCATTTTTACTTTTAACTAGTATACTAAATATGTATATCTCCTTGAATTTAAAGGAAGCTAAAGAAATGGATGTTATACCTTCAAAGGTAAATGCTTTAATCAGAAAATTTCAGTTTAATTTTCTTAGCTCATATTTGTGAACATGGAATAGTAGAAATCTAAGGCTAAATGCTATAACCATTGTGTTTAGCTTTGTGGTTTCACATTTATATTTTATAATTCAGCAAAAAACGACTTGATTTGTTATCTTGGAATGTGTGATGCTGAAGATAAACTTTGGAAAAATACTTAATACTTCTGAAAAAGTTTTAAACAAATGAAGAGATGAGCTTATGGATTACCACTAGTCTGAACAATTTTGTTCTGTCTGACAAATTCTTTAACCTCTGATATGTTCATTAGTAAACGCCAACTAATTGAATCCATCGACATGAAAAACCACAGGCAGAAATCTGAAGTGCATACATCATGCTGAAGGATTTTGACTCAGCCTCAGCAGTAATAGTCAGTGAGGTCAGGTCAAAGAGGGTTAAACCAAGCCAGGATATAGCCAAAGGAATACATCAAACGCTGATTTTAAAAGGGCAATTAATCTTAGACAGAAATGCTTCCTGGGGAATGAGATCTCAATCTTAAGAGCACACTACATGATGTAGCAGTAAAAATGAACATATACAAGCTTACAGAGCTTTTATCCTATGATCACAAACAGAAGGAGAGTGCTGTTTATCGGAGAAGTATAAACCCATTTAAAAATACTTACATTAACTTCTTCCGGATCTATACTCACTTAGCAGTACAGGTCTTAATGAACATATAATATCACAGTTAATATATGCCACATATCTCTTTCCATGTGTAATTTTTATATTTTATATATTTTAAAAATTATTTCTGCCCCAAATATTCCCAGAACATTCTAAACAAGATTTTCAAAACATGTCCATGTTAATTTTTTCATGGACTTTTGCTTATAATCTTTATATTTCTTAATGAGGAGAACATAAACCAAACTTTAAACAAAAGTAAATTTGCTAGATAATTAAAAGAAAATTGCATTAAATTAAGAGACTGTTAAGACCATATTAAACTGATTAAAAGCCTCCTGGTAATTAGATAAAAATGTGATAAAAGTTAGAAATTTAAACTTATTCTTTTAAACTCAAAAAACAAAACAAAACTTTAAAAATATAGGTTCAAATGTTTTTGATCTGCTTTCATAAAATGACCCAGTATAATTCTAGCTGAGTGTAATAGGGACCATTAATATTTGTCAAGTATGAATTACAAGATAGTTCATTGTTTTATTTAAAATGTAAGCAATAATTACACTGTTTATATATGGTTTGAGTAAGGTCTCACAGGACTGTATTAATGAAGAGATGACTAGCTTTTAATCACCTGCATGTGTTATTATTTTGTTAAGGGAATTTTATTTTCTAGTGTTAAAGATGAAATTGTGCAAGTGTCTACACCCACTTTTTAAAAAGTCAGGTTAATTCATTTAAGTTCTTGAGATTTAGATAAAGAACAATAATTGAGAGGAAATTAGAGGCATCCTCTGACAGGTACAGTAATCTCATCTCCACTCAGGGAGAATAAGGAAAATTAAGTTAATTATTTCTTTGACTTCAGAAAAGATATATGTCAATGGACTAAGTCATTAACAGATTCTGTATCACCAAGATTCGTCCATACTGTCCACGTGGTGGGAAAAGCACAAAGATAGAGGGAAAGTGAAACAGTCAAGGCAAAGAATTTCCCTCATTTTAGTTTAGAATTTGATGGCAGAAAAGAAACTATATTATAACTACCAAGTTTAAACTGAGCCTAACAAATTGCTTCTGTCCAAACTTGAGTACAGTAGATTTTTGCCCAGGAGGGCTGTATTTAAAAGAGCTTCTTGAACTCCCATTGTGAATGCACTACATCACTCTTTCACATAAAATCTGCATCCAGTGAGGGAGAGAGAACAATGAAGAGCAGGGAATGTCAGGATGAGACTGAAAGGGCCAGTGACCAGTGACTCAGTCCCACAGACCAGACTCACAGTATCTCAGCAGAGCTATGAATGGGCCTTCAATGATTACTTGTGATTTGCTGAAACTTCGAATAAATGTGGGAACTACTGCTTAGGGTCTTCAATGAAAAACTTTCACCAACAGCAACACTTTCAGACCCCGCTACCTTTAGATTTTTACATTAAATATATTTTAACAAGTGCATGATAACTGAGCTGGCTGCAATGATTAAGTAGATGCTCTAGCTTCTTTCTTTCTTGCCAGAGCCAGATTTCGGGCATATTCTAATCATTTATTAAAAAAAAAAAAAAAAAAGTAAAAATCAGTGGCAGAGAACTCTTGCCATAATCTGATATATAAGCAGTTACAATATCAGTTTACATTTCAAGTTCATCATAAATTTATACCTTCTATGCATACATCAAATATCAAGTACCTGTCTTTGCAGAGTGGGATTATCAACAAACAAGAAAAAACTGCTTCTTTCTAACTCTACTTTGTAACAATTTCTTATGAGTACAGTTATTTGTAAAAAAAAAAAAAAAAAGAAAAAGAAAAAAAAATTTAAAAACTGCAGGAAAAAGATGTTAATTATAAAACCCTGGAAAAATGTGATTATGAAATCTCACTTCAACAAATTCATTGTTTAAGCCCTATAACCATCCTATGAGGCTGGTAGCAGGAACTATCAACCGTATTTTACAAAACAAGAAACCTGGATCCATTAAAAAAAAAAAAGAAAGAAAGAAAGAAAAAACAAACAACTCAATGATCTTCCAAATCAGTGTGAAGGTAAAAGGGATATTACAATGAAAACAAATTCTAAATGAGTGAAAAAAGAAGTACTGAAATTGTAAAACCTATTATTCTTACTCCTAAACCCTAGTTCTGATGAAGTTTGGGGGTTTGTAGGTTTTAGGTTTCTGTGGCATGAATTTGAGAACTGAAATACCACCTCTTTTGGAGGGGGTCAACATCAGCATGCCAAAGGAAGTGACTACTGCTGGCTCAAGCCTCAAATCACAAGATATCAATCAACCAGCTTTAATTCTAACACTCAAAGGGTCTGCCTCATATGAATAACATGAGATTTTGATGTTTCTTTTCTCTAATTGCTCTATGTCTGAAAAAAGTTATAACCTCAAACAGTTAATTCACTTTATAAACAACCTAGTCTTAGGTTACAGAGCAAAGGAGAAAAAACGGTGAATGCACCATCTTCCTTTACTTTTTGTAAAAAACTATTTTGCTGTTTCTCATAAAAATAAAGCAATATAACTTTTTAAAGATTTTATTTGAGAGAGAGTATGAGCAGGGGGAGTGGCAGAGGGAGAGGGAGAAGCAGACTCCCTGCTCAGCAGGGAGTCAGAAGTAGGGGTCTGATCCCAGGACCTGGGGATCATGATTGAGCCAAAGGCAGACACTGAGCCTTAACCGACTGAGCCACCCAGACACCCCTAAAGCAATATAATTTTTAAGTTAGACTACCTAAATGGAGTATAATTACCCCAACCCCAGTTGTTAACATTATCTTCCAATGTACTAACCAAGCAAATAGTCAATCACTTAGCTCCTCAGTGCTTTTCCCACATTTCTGACGTCACTGAAAATTTTCTTCACATTTATGGGAGAGAAGCAGAAAAATGTGGCTAGTCCCTCAGTAAACAGAGTAGGGAAATTTTAGACGAGCATTTTTGACCAGGTATTACCCCTAGCAACCAGCTCCAGGTAGCTGGTGAAGGATTCTACTTCTATGGTGCTCCTGCGGTATGTCTGACCTGGTCTCTCCTTTTCATCTAATTTCTGCTCATCTTTTAAGACAGCTCAGTCTTCACTACCTCATCCAGAATAGATAAGAGCAATTCCAGGTGCTTCCTAATATTCTTTGCATATCTCCATTCCTGCACACACCACATCTGGGCATCTTTCTGCCCATTCCAACTGCACCAAAGTTTCATAAAGGCAGGAACTATGTCTCATACCTCTTACTGTCTCCAGCGCCAGAAGTCAGTATGACGCAAAGGAAATGACTGACAAAGAATAAAATCCACAACATAAAATGGAAACCAAAAGTTAAATGGTAGTCTAGAAGGGTCTCAAGGAGTAAATAAATTCCCAGGAAGCAGAGCAGAGATGGAAATGCAAAAAGCCAAGCGGTTACAGGATTGTACTTGTTGCTAAGAGAGATGCCGGGAACTTCACCGATTTGCCATGGAATGTAAGCCTTGCCCTACACATACACTCTATCTGTACAATAGCATATATGAATTCAGGTTTGAACCAGCCCAACTGTGACAGAGGACTGATCACCTGGAACCCTGATATAAACTTATCAAAGTGAAAATGGACATTTTTATTCTCATAAGCCTAACTTCCTAGGTTCTTATATATTACATCAGAAAACTGGGAAATAAAATATGATTGGGCAAAAGCTTATCGGTGTTCTGTATTCTCTAAAGTAAAAGAATAAAAGCTATGTTTTTAAATTTCTGTTATTACTTTTTTGTAAGTTGTTTTTAATGAACAAAGCAAGAAGTATTTCACTTCAGGTCTGGTACAGAAGCTTAGCTCTGAGTCATTTTAACTACAGCTGACACCACAAAACAAATTGACCTGAGCTCACCTTTGGTTATCTCCTGTTACCTCTAATTTGGCTAACTCCTCTAGCCACTTACAAAACAAAACAAAAAAAGGAACACACAAAGCAGCTCATCATTAGTTACCCCACGAGAACAATGACCTAAGCACATCTTCGTAAGTATCAGTACATTCTACTTTCATATGATGAAATAAGGCAAAATTCCTTCATGCATGAATCACTTGTTGTAAGGAGTAGTAGACAATGGTGCCACATAACATTTATGAAGTACTTTCTCTTTTTATCATGTGATGACAGCCACTTCTTATCCACACACACCCAATCTTAAAGTCTTTCGCTTTCAACTTAAGTCGGGCGCAGGTGTTTCAAAATGCTTCACATTTGACAACACCACAGGTGTACTGAACCAGACAGTAAACTGTTCTTTACTGAAACAGTGACTTGATGTTTTGGATACCCCCCACAGATCCTGAAATGACAGTTATTTTCCAATATGAGGTTACAAAAGGAAGAGGCAAATAAAAGTTTTTCCAAAGATAAGATACCGGTGTTAGAAATGTGGCCTCCTCTGGTATGCAAGGTACTATCAAAAGTACCTCAAAAGTATAGGTGCTATTTATATCATTTCAATGAAGCATGTGTATAGTATGTGTGTGTACTCTAATCAATGTAAGCATGTGACAGCTGGGAAGAAGTCTGTACAAAGATATCCACCTACAGCATCTGAAATTGCCTAAAAGGCAGATTTGTGGATTACAGTTGTGACTGGCTACCTCACTGGCCCCCTTCAAAAAAAATGTAAGGGAAATCACACTGTCTGTTCTCCAGGGATGGATGTGCAGGTTGGGCAGGCTACACATTTAGGAGAGCTAAAGAGCCTTTAAAAGAATAAAATGCTTCACAAATTTGTGTGCCATTACTGTGCAGGGCCACACTAATCTTGTATGTATCGTTGTGATCTGGGTGTAGGAATGGCAAACGAGCACAAACGTACATTCTGACAGAGTGCGCCAGCTCAAAGCACGTGACTGCTTTTCATTTTCATGTCTGAGTGTCATAGCCACCATTTTATAAGTTCAACAAGAAAGTGGCCAGAATTACATACAGGAACAAACAAAAGAACAAAATGGACAAAACAACAGTAGAAGTTCAGGTTCCTAAGATCATACCAGTAAATACTATAGGAGAGAACAGCATGAAGGCAAGATCAGGTACTCAAACATAAATCATAGAATAAAGAGTTAGGAAAAAGCAAACATTTCAGAATGTTATTTTAAAGTAAACAAAAAAGTTAAAAGGTTGAAAAAGTGAAAATGAAAACAAATGGAAGCACGCTAAAGCAAAAAAACCCCCACTAAACCAGAAGATGGAGATTTGAGTTCTAAACCTAGTTCTGCAACTAAGAAGCTAAGAGATCTTTAGCTACTCATCTAAGAAATCAAGAGACTGAACTAAATTAACTTTAAGGCTTTATAATTAAAGATTCTTTAAAGATGTCAAATACAAAATTAACACCCAACCAATTTCTTCCTGTTCTCTAGTAAATCTCCCCTCATCACTCTGTGTCTTTGTTAATTTCGCTGCTGTCTGGGGCATACATCATTACAGAACAGTCTTCTTCCAAGGATTTGAGTTTCTTTGTGATGTTCTCACTCAGTAGGCAAGGATCTTTTTTTTAAAGATTTTATTTATTTGAGAGAGAGAGAGAGCACACAAAAGCAGGGGGAGCAGCAGACAGAGGGGGGAGGAGAAGCAGGCTGCCTGCTCCCGATGCGGGGCTTGATCCCAGGACCCCAGGACCATGAACTGAGCTGAAGGCAGACGCTTAATGACTGAGCCACCGAGGCGCCCCAGGCAAGGATCTTATAAAGAAGTAAATTTTAAATGACATAAAGTTTTTCAAAGTAGACTGTCAAAAAATATCTAAGAAAAGAACAGTAAAGGGGCATCTGGGTGGCTCAGTCAGTTAACTGTCTGACTCTTGATTTCAGGTCAGGTCATGATCTCCTGGGTCCTGCGTCAGATTCCATGCTGGGTATGGGGCCTGCTTAAGATTCTCTCTCCCTCTGCCTCTCCCCCTGCTTCACTCTCTAAAAAGAAAGAACAGTAAGGTAGCCATTTCAATATAAACTTAAATTTCAATTGCTCTCTCTCTTTTTTTTTTTAAACTGAAGTAGAGTTAACATGTAACATGAGTTTCAGGTGTACAACACAGTGATTCAACATTTATATACATTATGAAATGATCATCACCGTAAGTCTAGGTACCATCTGTTACCATATAATTTCAATTACTCTTAGTTGATAAAAGCATTCTAAAAAAGAATGAAATATACAGTACAGAGAAATGAGTAACTGAAAGCCAATGCTTGCAGATGGGACAGGTATGAAGTCTATGAGTCCCATTTCTGTTAGCAATAAAAATGATTAATACCTTAATTATATTTCAAATGGAAAAACTAATCTATATTCCCAAATCCTCAAGAATGTGGCAAAAGAGACATTAAGCAGATTTAAAAAGAAAACAAACAAAAAACCAATCCTTATGGCATGGAGAAAATCAAATGGAATGGTAAGATTATTCCTGAATCAATAAAAGTTACTGGGAGTTTCTCAGTGAAAATTTCTGTAACCTTAGTTCAAAAATAAAAGTTTACTTAAAGAGCTCTATAAGGAGATACAAGAAAATGGCAATACTGGTTGTCCCTGGAGAGGGAAACTGAATTAGGGTTTGGTAGATATAGGTAGGGTGAGAGACTTTTCAATAAATTCCTTTATGTACTTTCTGATTTTGGAACAATATAAATAAAATTTTTTAAATTATTTAACTGAAGATAATACATAAAAAAACTTTAATAGGGCCTCATGAAAATGAAATACTTTTACTTTTCAAAAGAAAATTAAGACATGTCATAGACTAGGAGAAAATAATTGCAAATCATATGTCTGATAAAGACTTGTATCCTGGGATGCCTGGCTGGCTCAGTCGAAAGAGTAAGTGAATTTTAATCTCAGGGTTGTGAGTTCGAGCTTCATGCTGGGTATAGAGATTACTTAAATAAATAAGACTTAAAAAGAAAAAAATACTTGTATCCAGAATTTACAAATAACTCTCAAAACTCAGTAGTAAGATGAAAACTCCATGAAAAAATGAGAAGGGCATCTGAACAGACATTTCACCAAATATATCCACAAATAATAATAAGCACATGAAAATATATCAACATCCTTAGTCATTAGGGAAATAAAAAATAAAACCAAGACATACCACTACACAACCACTAGGAAGGCTATAATAAAACAAAAAATATGTTGCCAAGGATGCAAAGCTGGTAGGACGGTAAAGTGATGCAGCCACTTTGCCAAAATTTAGCAGTTTCTTGAAAAATTAAACACAAACCTACCATACGACCTAGCAATTCCATTCCCGGGAATCTACTCAAGAAAAATGTAAACGCATGTCCACACAAAAACCTGTACGCAAATGTTCATAGCAGCATTATACATAAAAGTGAAAAGCTGAAACAATCCAAATACCCATCAGTCAGTGAATGAATAAACAAAATATGATATATATACCCAACCAAATACTATTCAGTAATAAAAAGGAACAAACTACTGATACATGCTACAATATGGATGAAACCCAAAAACATTACACTAAGTGAGAAGAACCAGTTGCAATGTCATACGATTGCATTTATGCAAGACACCCAGAAGGGGTACATTACGGAGACAGCAAGCAGACCAGCAGTTGTCTACAACTGGCAGTAGGGGCAGAGATGAGCTGCAAACAAGCACAAGGGAATTTCTGAAGTGATAGAAATGTTTTAAAACTACATTATGGTGACAGCTGCACAACTTACAAATTTATTAAAACTAAAAACTGAAATGCAAAAAATTATTTAACTGAAATTCTTACTGAAAACTAAAATTACACAGCAATAAAGATAGACTATGATTCTCCAATAGTATTCTAATCAACTTAACGTTAACTGTGCCAGATCTAACGATCCTAAATAGTGTTTCAGGTAATGACACAAGGAAAGAATTCAGTACGTGAAATACTGAGTAAACATTTTTACCCTAGCACAAGAGATATGAGGATGTGTAAGACACCATCAAAACCCTTGCCTATGGAGTGTAGTAGAGCACAGTGATGACAAATGATACAGTAAGACCTTATACAATAATATTTATAACCTCTTAAACCAATGAAACTTTTTAATTTCAACAATTCTGAGTAGCAGTCAATGATCTTTTTCATCAATCCCTTCTGGTACTGGTTCTGATGGTATCTTAGATGCCCCCCCTTTACTCCTCCTATTGAGCATTTGTGCACTTTAGAAGAGCGAGATACAGGAATGCCAAGAAAGGCAAAGCAAATTTGATAAGGGGAAATAGTTACAGTCATAGACGAAATGACCTATTTTGAGTTCCATATTCTTTGTTTGGTCATTTAGGCTGAAATATCAACATTCCCCTAGTCCCATTTTGTTTCCAATTGTGGTTGTTAGGCAAACTATTTCCTTAGACTACATGCTTCTTGAACTGTGTGATATAGTTAGTTACGTAAGTAATAATACAATTACCCCAACTTAGAATATGTTAATAAGAAACATACCATTATCTACTGAACTTATACTGTTATAATAATATTATTTATTATGCCTTACCTCTTTCTATAAAGGACAAAGTAGCAAGTTTAAAAATTTCTCTATATAATAAATACAAGTCCGTACAACATATTAACAAATATAGTAGCATTCCACTGAAATTTCCCCAATAGCTTGGTAATCAACAGAACTATGATTGCAAGTCATTCAGTAACAGGGTGATGATCAAATTATGGTACATTGATATGAAGGACCATAGTGCTGCTATTTAAAAAACAGCTTTAAAGAATTCTTTTTTTTTTTAAGATTTTATTTATTTATTTATTTATTAGAGAGCGAGCGAGAGAGAAACAGCATGAGAGGGGGGAGGGTCAGAGGGAGAAGCAGGCTCCCCGCCGAGCCGGGAGCCCGATGTGGGGCTCGATCCCAGGACTCTGGGATCATGACCTGAGCTGAAGGCAGTCGCTCAACTGACTGAGCCACCCAGGCGCCCAGCTTTAAAGAATTCTTAATGACTAAACCTATGCTCATGTTGTTAGGTGAAAGATGCAGCAGGACATACAATTTTATAAACACATACACACCCCTCTCAAACAGTCAAGTGTCCAAATGCATGTGTGTGTCAACTGTGGTCTCTATGAGTTAGGGGACGATAGCATTTTTCTTCTTTTATTGTTTTTGCATTTTCTTTGTCTTCCTTATATTGCAATTAGGAAAATAGAATCCAGCAATTTTTATATTTTTCCTTTGCCTACAGGAAATTAACTTTAACCTAAGCTACAAAATGAGGACTATGAAATAGGATACGTTCTTAATTGCACATATGAAATGTCAATGCCTAAGCAAACAATGCTGAAACATTAGGAAGTGGTAGAAAATTCAAATAAAATACTTATCCGTTATTCAGTATTTTGAACTTTAAAATATTAACCAAATGGAAGAAAATTTTTTTTTTTACCATCTCTTATTCCTTTAGAATGAGGAAACACGATGCAAAATGTAAAATAGTACTGACCAGAACTGAACCCACAAATGAAAGACCCAGGACACCAGATATGTGGTAAGAGAGTAATTAAAAAGCAGTATTATTTTATTTTGCCAAGGAGAGTCAATTCCTTATTTTGTTAGTGTCAATAATTTATAAAATAATAAATAAAATATTAAGTGTTTCTGTTTCAAAAGATTGTTCCCTACGAGATAATGAAAATATTTTCCTCAAGTAACCAGTAAATGTTATTTATAAATGCAGAATGCTTATGTTATACCTCAGTAACAAAGAGAAATGAAAGAAATGTTTTCATGTTGCTGACGATACTACCTTCAGGAGCAATTGCAGAAGGACAAACTTCTTTGAGGAGATCGCCTAGTGTATGCAATTGTCCATCTGCAGCCACAGGACGAAAAAGCTTCTGAATGAAAGGTCGTTCGGTTGTTGTCTATTTGAAAAATGAAAAAAGAATTCAAACAATTAAGTCTTTGTTGCTGTGAATTACAAATTAATAGATCAGAAATCTAAAGCTAGCATCAGATGCCTTCTGATATAGTGTAATCAGAAGCATACAATATCACAAATGTGGTAATATTACCAAAAATGCTTAACATAAAATCAAGTAAATCTAATCATGAGGAAGCAATCAGACAAATCCAAAATGTGTGACACTCTAAAGACAACTGGCCAAAAAAGAAAAGGAGAGAAAAGAAAACACAAGACAACTGGCTTCAACTCTTCAAATAAGTCAAAGGCAGAACAAAACAATACAAAAAGATTAAAAAGGATTGGTGAGATATAACAACTAAATACAAAAATAAATCTCGACTGAATACTGGGTTGGAGGGAAAAATCAGCTATAAAAGACATTTTTAGAATAACTAAGGAAATGCAGAATGAACATTAGATAATATTACCGAATTAACATCAAATTCTTAATGGTTATAAGGACAATATCCTTTAAGAAATTCATGCGTACATATTTAGGGATGAGGAGCATGCTGTCTGAAACATACCTTCAAATGGTTGAGAGAGAACAAGCGCGCATGAGCACAAATGTGGGATAATATTAACTACTGGTGAATCTAGGTGAACGGTATACAGTCTTAGTTGTTTTATTATTTTAATTTTTCTATACATTTGAAAATTTTTAAGAATTTTTTGTCATAGACAACAAACTGATGGTTGTTAGAGGGGAGGAAAGTGGGGGAATGGAAAAGTGGGTGAAGGGGACTGGGAGATACAGGCTTCCAGTTATGGAATTAATAAGTCACAAGGATAAAAGGTACAGCATAGGGAATACAGTCAGTAGTACTGTAATAGTGTTGTGTGGGGACAAATGTAACTACATTTGTGGTGAGCACAACATAATGTATAGAGTTGTCAAATCATTATGTTGTGCACCTGAAATTAATGTTAATGGTGTATATCAACTATACTTCAATTTAAAAAATTAAAAAGAAAAATCAGAATCCAAAAAAATTTTCAAAATACCAGATATAGCATTTCCCCTGACAACTGTTATTAGCACTATGTCAAAATTTACTGCTAATACTTTCAATGTATTGCCCACTTTTAAAATTCAGCTTCATTTACAGGAGCATGACAGCAATGAGGAAAGCCTCAGGACACACAGTGCAGAGGCCCTGGAATCAGCCAGTGTATGAATAGTACTATCATTTATGCACTCTATGATTCCGCATCCAGTTTCTTTGGAAAATTGGGACATTCTGTATCTCTTAAGTTTGTTGTGGAAAAGAGTGAAGAACTATGCCAAACACACAGAAAGACAGAGACATACAGAGAGAGAGAATGAATGCGCTAATGTTAAGGATAATAAACACCCTGCCTCCAACTGTTATTTTATTTTAAGATGTTAAGTTTTCATCTTTTAAGTTTCCAGGGATGAAAAATCATAAAAACATACAAGAAGAGAACAATGCCTTATATTTTATAAGTAAATATACTCATATACTCATATTTACATATAGTATTTACATACAGCATTTAAAAAAATTTTTACATATTTTTTATACATTTTCATATAGTGCTTTATGAGAAAATGATTTCAAATACCTAACCATTAAAGACAAGTTTGCTTGTTTTTTAATCACAGAGTGTAGCTCAATTTCTTCAATGTAACTATTATAGATTTGGTATAAAAAATAACGTTTTTAAGTATGGACATAAACTAAAATGTAAGAAAAACAGACATGATACAAGACAGTGAGCTACCTTTCCCAGCTTTTTTTTTTTTTTCCTTTTTAACTAGGCTCCACACCCACAGTGGAGCCTAACGCCAGGCTCAAACTCACGACCCTGAGATCAAGACCTGAACCGAGATCAAGAGTTGGACGCTTAACCAACTGAGCCACCCAGGCACCCCTACCTTTCCCAGCTTTATGCTGTGTATTCAGTGGATACATAAATAAATGTTAAAAATTGTATTCCAGTAATAGCTAAGTATCTGTGGTAAGTATGTAAAAAAGCCTTGATACTTGATAAAATCTTGACTTAATACGCATTAAATATAAAGCAATTCATTTCACTAATTGAATTCTTTATGGATTTTTTTTAAAAAGTATGACTGATAACCTTCAATTTAGGAAGTTCATACATTTTACACAAGATGAAACTGAGAACGATGTGATGCACAATCAAGGATTAACTATGTGAAGATAATAAGGGTTAGGGGAGTTCAGAGAAGAAATAAATGAATAGAGGACTATAGTAATAATTTAAAATAGCCACCACCCACTTAGGGCTTTCTATCTTCCAGGCAATGAAGAGGCTTTTAAGACTTTTTAGCAAAGGAAGTGACGTGATGAAAGAGGCTTTTTCTGAAGGCTAATGGAAAGCAGCACTGTGTACGATGACTTGGTTAAGAGGTAACATCAGGAAGACGGGTGAGAGGCTGTCTGAATAATGCAAGCCTATGTGATGACAACTGGGGCTGGGTCAGAGGAAAAGGAGGGTCAGGACTATACCTCCAATTAAAAAAAAATAAAGTTAAAATGTATCATCCATAGTCTGATCTGAAAACACTAAGATTTTCAACAAAGTCAAAAAACTTTTCAGACTCATTCACCCCCTACTTAGTGACAAAATTGTGAGGTGAAGGCTATAATAATACATATTAAAACAACCTGAAAACAATAGGCTAAAAAGGCCCCAAGTGGGCTTAGCTAGATATTAAAAAAGAGAAAGTGTCCTCCACTCCCATTCCTAGAAAAATGGCCTATAATTTCCCTGTAGCTCTCTTTTATCTACTCTCCCAAATCTGAGTAGTGATAATAAAGGTATAACTTCAACAACCTTTGTAACGATGTTATTTGCTTGGGTGAAGGAGAAAAGGCCATGTACTATTAACATATTCTAAGTAAGTTCTGTAGAATAGTAACCAAGAAAACTCTCATTAAAGTGCTGTTTCTCATGTAACAAAAACCTTACTGTAAAAGAACAATTACCCAAAATACCTCAATCAAAAATGTAATAAGCATCTTCTATTTAATATTTATCAGACCTTTATATTCTTATTCTTTAAAATTTAGTATTCTAGAAAAGAGCAGTTAAGTGTCTGAGTAAGTTACACCAAAGATTATGAAAACTACTCAATTTTGGGAGTTACTGCGCCTTAAAACAAAAGCCTTCACATATAGATCATGCCTTCAAGTACCGTACAGAGGTTCGGAAGGGCAATGGGAATGGAGGGTAGATTCATGCAAATTTCTTGGCAGATCTCATTAAACCTAAGCTGAAGTTCAGCAGAGAAGATTAAATTATGCTAGAAGTATTTAAAAGCAATCTTCATCTTCAATATAGCAAGAATTTTAAAGATAGAAAAAACTCCACAAACATGAATTCTGCAAACTTTGATTTAGTATACATGAACTGGACAATGCTAACAATATCCATGTAATCTGAATCTTAGCCTGATAGACAAGAAAGCTGCTCTAACAGTAATATAATACAATATTTACTTAATCTAGCCATTTACTTGTAAATATGCAAACTATTTTCAATGACTTCCAAGAAGCAGTATTGCTCTCATAAGAAATAATATGACTTCAAAAAGTCATCTTTGAAACTGCCCTTATTACTTTAACAAATATGTTACTCATTTCTTAAATACACCAAATAGAATATAAAATTGGGGTGCTACTGGCTGGCTGCCCCTCCTCCCTCCTCTACTCATGTACCCCCACCAATGAAACAATAACTTTTCCTATATGGAAACGTTATGTGGTTGATTTGCCTTGGAGATATACTGAAGAGAGGCAAAGGAATCAAATTTATAAAAATGATAAATATGTAGAAGTTTAGTGAATCTTATATATTTTCTTAAAGTGACAGTTCAAGAGTTACACTCAAATTCTTAGAGAGGATGTGTGTTACAACTATAGTGTAAACTGCAGGCTAATCATATTACTAATCTTGTATCTAAGAAACAAGAGACAGAGAAAAGGTTTATTTCCAACACAGCCAAACAGGTTAACCCAACAGGTTAACATTAAAACTGATAAAACAAGAAATGCTGACTTATTATGTTAGGCTGAAAGATAAGATAATGTATGGATGTTAAGAGTAACAGGCACAATGGATATATCATTAAGACCAAGGTTGATTCTTATGAGTTACATAAAGTACATACTGCAACAAAAACGCAAGGCAGTTGTTGAAGAGTACAGGCTTTGGAGCCAGAAAGAACTGGCTTTAAGTCCAGGTTCTGTCATTTATTATAGATCCATTGGCACAGTTACCTGACTTTCCTGAGCCTCAGGAATAATTATATGTATGTACACATACATGCACGGGCATAAATGGAGATAATATCTACATTGTAGAGTTTTTGAAGTAATAAAATATAAACATAGCACAATCGTGGTACATATCATTACCTAAATACACATTCTAAAACATGTCAACAGTTTTAGTTTTATCCCAATTTAGCAGACTTAAGTTTATTCAAATCTTATTTTCTCTTAAGTTCACTTGTCTAGATGCTAAATCATGAAATTCAGCTTAAAGGAAATATTGATACACTGGACCTCATGAAAATAATAAAAAAAACCCTTTTGTTCTGTAAAAGATCCTATGAAGAAGATGAAAAGACAAGCCACAGACGGGGAGAGAATATCTGTAACCACATTTCCAATAAAGTTCTTTTATCTAGAACACATAAAGAACTCTAAAATGCGGGGCGCCTGGATGGCTCAGTCGTTAAGCATCTGCCTTCGGCTCAGGTCATGATCCCAGGGTCCTGGGATCGAGCCCCGCATCGGACTCTCTGTTCAGCAGTGAGCCTGCTTCTCCCTCTCCCACTCTGCCTGCTTGTGTTCCCTCTCTCACTGTCTCTCTCTGTCAAATAAATAAATAAAATCTTTAAAAAAAAAAAAAAACTCTAAAATGCAACAGTAAAAAAAAGCAAAGAATTCAATTAGAAAATGGGCAAAAGACAGACATTTCACAAAGAGGATATATAGATGGCCAAAAAAGCACATGAAAAGATGTTTGACACATCATTAGCCATTAAGGAAATGCAAATTGCAATACCCCAATGCATTACTACACACCTACAAGAATGTCTAAAATAAAATGCTGGTGAGCTTGTGGAGACACTAGATCACTCCTACATGGCTGGTGAAAATGTAAAATGGTAAAGGCCCCTCTGGAAAAGAGTATGGTAGTTTCTTACAAAACTAAACATGTATCTACCATATGACTCAGCAATTGTACACTTGAGTATTCCCAGAAAAATGCAAACTTATGTTCTCAAAAAGCTCATACATAAATGTTCATAGCAGCTTTACTTGTAATACCCCCAAACTGGAAACAATCCAATATCCTTCAGTAGGTGAATGGTTAAACTACCTATGGTGTATCTATACCATGGAATTCTACTCAGCAATAATAATAAAAATAATAATAATAATAGTAATACCCTATTAATATATGGAATAACTTGTATGGAACTTGAGGGAGTTATGCTGCATGGAAAGAGCCAATGTCAAGCATACATACTGTATGATTCCATTTATGTAACATTAGTAAAATGATAAAATTTTAGAAATGAGAACAAATTGGTGATTGTCAGAGGTTA
Source organism: Phoca vitulina (assembly GCF_004348235.1). Classification (NCBI taxonomy): domain Eukaryota; kingdom Metazoa; phylum Chordata; class Mammalia; order Carnivora; family Phocidae; genus Phoca; species Phoca vitulina. The sequence goes on along the minus strand of NW_022589712.1, from coordinate 53,790,122 downwards.
GGGAGAGGAAGAAGTGAAGTAGGTGGCTGCAGCTATAAAAGGGTAGCCCAGGGGCACCTGGGTGGCTCAGTCGTTAAGCATCTGCCGTCGGCTCGGGTCATGATCCCAGGGTCCTGGGATCGAGCCCCACATCGGGCTCCCTGCTCAGTGGGGAGTCTGCTTCTGCTCCTCTGCCACGCCCCACCCCTCGCCCATATGCGCGCGCGCGTGCGCTGTCTTAAATAAATAAATAAAATCTTTAAAAAAAAAAGGGTAGCCCAAGGAATGTTTGTGTTGGAACAAAATTAATGAAATATGAAAAAGGTCTGTGGGTTGTATCAATGTCAATTTCCTGGTTATGATATCATACTATATATAATTATACAAGATGTCAAGAATGGAGGAAACTGGGTGAAGGGTATAAATATCTTTCTGTATTATTTCTTAAAACTGCATGTGAAGATTATACATGTTAAAATGATGTAAAGCATTTAGAACAATGCCTAGCACATAGTAAATGCTCAATAAGTGCTGTTAATGTTCTCATTAAATGGGACTTGACACACTCAATAGAAATTTACTGAACACAAATATGTATTTTGTATTGAGTCATAATACAAAACATGCAGGATTATAAGATACACTAATCTCACAGCCATTCTGTCACTACATAGCATTACCAATAATTTTACTGTTTTGGTCATATATATTATATTAACATATAATACGAATTAGAAATGTCGGTTTTGTCAAAAATGACAATTCACAGCTAGAAGGGTACATATCTGGCTCACTGACCATGGAGTGAGACCATGGAGTCAATGACCATAAAGAGGAGGAAGAATCCCATCAGACAGTAAAAGGAGATTCTATTCACTGAAACAAAGTGAGATTAAAGTTATGAAAGAGAAAAACAAAAATTCAGCAAGGATACAACCTAAAAGATGCTCAGTAGGTGCATGATGATTCACTGGGTTGTGAACCTTAAAAATGGCCTTAATTAAAAGGCAGGAAGGTGGGGAGGAATATGGGGTTGGGGGTCTCCCACTGAAACAGCAGGCAGAACCTGATGACAAGACACCTGGTTGTTATACAAGTTGGAAGAATCAAGGGCACCTGCATGGCTCAGTCGGTTAAGTGTCTGACTCTTGATTTTGGCTCAGGTCGTGATCTCGGAGTCCTGAGACTAAGCCCTATGTTGGGCTCCTCGTTCAGTGGGGCATCTGCTCGAGATTCTCTTTCCCTCTCCCTCTGCCCCTTCCCCCACTCATGCTCTCTCTCTAAAATAAATAAATAAATCTTAAAAAAAAAAAGTGCTTAGACAGAATCATCCTAGTAGTAGTATCCAGGTTCAGGATCTCCAACCACTGACCTCAATCACTGTAAACTGATCATTTGCTCCAGGGAGCCTTAGATGGGTATTCTTAAACAAGTATTTTATTTATACTTTATATATGTTGCATTTTCCCAGGTGTAACAAGTTTCTATGTCATCAGTTACTTTGTGCGTATACTTTGTAAGTTCTCTGAAATAGGATGATTAATGATTCACTACATTTATAAGTATAATTTATTTGATTTATAAGAGTTCTATAAGTATAGCAGAGGGTTTCATATGTTAGATTTGTAGGTATTTTTTAAAAGTCAGCTATACTGAACTATAACAAATTAGCAAAGTCTGTGTTGATTAATAAAGAATGTAATTTGATTTGTTTCATTAGCTATATAAGTAGTTCTATGTCTTATAGAAGAACTGAATCTGAAGAAGGATAAATTAGACAAATAGTAAGAAGTAAAACAGATTGCTCTCATTTGTATATAAAAATTACTGTATTTATAACCAGCATAAATTAAACTGAAAGACATTATAAAAACTAGATTTTACAATTTACAACTCTAACATAATGCAAATAACTCTAAGTATGTCATCCATGCACAAAAGCTACCTCCAATATCAACAAGCTCACCAACAAAATCAGTGTACCTTCATTTGACACACAATTTTAAAATATGAACTAAATTTAATAATTTGAAAAGCTTTACATGATAAGTAGTGAAAGTTTCATTGGTAACAATGATGAAGACCAATATAACTTTTCTTACAGATCCTGAGGTAAAACAACAACAAAAAACCAAATCCACAATATAATACTTCACAGAATCACATAGTCACTGATACTCCATTAACAGTAGTGACAAGCATTACAAAGATATAAAGATAGATAAATTACAATGAAGAATACTGTATTTATTTCCTGCCTATGTTTAAAAAAAATTGAGAGTGCTTATAACAAAAGCATGTGTATAGTGACAAGAAAAACTATTAACACATATGCAGTTTGAATAAAATTATCCCAATAGCAGTACCCATGTACAGGACCTCTGACTAATGACATTTACTGAGTACTTACTAGGGCATTGCTGTTGGTAGGAACAAAATGAATAAAGTACACATAAATAATTGTAATACAGTGTTAAATGATAACAGAAATATGTACAAAGTGCTATGAGAGAAAATTTAAAAGCCTGAGCACAAAATTTAACCGTACTTTTTGGGCAGCTAGAGCAAAAACAAAAATAAAAACAAAAACGCTATAACCAGTTCTGTGATTTCCATCTTCTAAGAGTGGAAGATACATACCAGTATGTACAAAGGAAAATATGCTAAATGTGGGAGAATGTAAGGTATGAAAACAGTAGGGAGTTTCAAAAGAGGATGAAAACAAAGGAGGGAATACAAAAGGTTCTGAAGCTTCCAATTTGAAATACATATTTTTTTAAATAGAGAAAGAGATAAAGCCATTTCAGGCAGAGTGCAGTACCAATCCTTTCTTTCACATGTCCCCTCCTCACTAAAGGATTCAGAGAGCAGCTGCCATATAATGATACCTGTGAGAAATGAGTGAATGGGGGGATAAAAGTGGGCTAAGAGCTTAGCATCTAGAGCTTGGAATTCCAAAGGTAGTGAAAATAACAAAGCCTTGGTGGAGTACCAACTCACAACATGACTGACTGTATACCTTGGGCAAATTACATCAACCTTTGCGAGTCTGTTTCTGAATTTGAAAAATGGCAATAATATGTATCTTTGAATGATTGCCGTGATAATTAAATAAGATGAGATACATAAAACACCTCCTGCAACAGGTGCTTAACAAGAATTGATTTTCATTCCTCCCTTTTAAACCACTGGTAACTGTGGAACCAAAGAAAGGTAACATTAGTCTTCACAGATTCAGTAAGAGAGAAAATGAAAAATAATTGGTATTCAAGCATCAGTTCCCTTTGAAGTCTTGTTAATTAGAATAAATATGTGGCAGAAAGAAAAAGAAAACAGGGGTTTACACAGGATATGCTGCCAGATATTACCAACAATGACACATGATATGTGCTTCAAACTGTCACATGCATATTTGGCCTAAGATATATTCATGCATGTCAAATTTTGTATCACAAGCTTTACAAAAGAAGCCTCATATTAAAATTAGCTTAAGAATATACACAATTATAATACCTCATTAAGTAAAAAGAACAGACCATTTTCAAATGAATGCTTTTAGACCTTTACAGTAAACAGTCCTTTTGGTGG
>NW_022589712.1:53630645-53786455 GCF_004348235.1 Phoca vitulina | reverse complement strand
GGGGGGGGAATTCTGTAGTCTTAATCAGACTACTTTTATCCTCTATGTAGGGATGTAGACTTGAAAATAAGCACTTTCTATAGTTATGATACCAGAGTCTGAAGTCCACTTTTAATATTCCCAACAACACTAAAAAATAATAATTAACATTTGAAAAGCTGTCATTATTACAGTCAGGGACACTTACTCCTCAAAGCAGTAGTATCTTAATTGAGACTATGATTAAATGAAAGCACTCATCAGAACTATATCCATACATCTGGTTTGAAGTTTGTGTTTTGTGTTATTTAAATTGTTGTCTTTATTACAATTCTGTCTAGACGATGCCAAGTATATTTTGTCACATAAATGGTTAAGGCAAATTTTCTTCAAATATAAGCAACAGTTTGTGTCTTCCTCATATCCATTCACTGAATAAAGTATGTTACAGGGAACCACTATTTCCCTCTTACTCAAGATTGAGATCAATTTAATGCTACATAAGAGTCGATTTATTTATTTTTAAAGATTTTATTTATTTGACAGAGAGAGACACAGCAAGAGAGGGAACACAAGCAGAGGGAGCGGGAGAGGGAGAAGCAGGCTTCCCGCCAAGCAAGGAGCCTGATGCGGGGCCCGATCCCAGGACCCTGGGATCATGACCTGAGCAGAAGGCAGACGCTTAACAACTGAGCCACCCAGGCACCCCTAAGAGTTGATTTATAAAACAAGTTATGGCTTTTAAATTTTTTATATGAAATTATCAGTAGAGTGGCCAAATGAGAAGCTTCCTTCATGAAAGTGCTAGGATTAATGTTTTTAGTAATAATTATCTTACTTCTTCTAAGGTTTCTTCCAAAAGATTTCAAAACATACCAAGGGAATCATAGTTTAAATTTCATGATCTATAAGAGCTTTAAAATATCTTTGCTAATTTTATCTAAAGCCACACTAAAAAGGTGCATACAAGAGTGATGCAATTAATAAACTGTTTTCTACTGAAGAATAAAAGGGCACTTTTGTATACAGACTATGGTATACTTACATAAAATAATTAGGCAGCACTCTTAATTTGTGTAAAGAAAGAAATCAAAGGAGCAAGAAAAAACATCTGAGTAAAAGAGGTTGTACTGACCACAGAACTGAAATTCTGTTCTCCTGATGCTCAGTCAAGTGTCTCATCCATTAGAAAAGTGCTTCTAACACTGGGCCAGAAGCTAGTGAAGCTCTACAAAGATACTTAGCCCTCTTAGCATGGTCTGTGGGTTTTACAGTGACTGCTAAATAAAGTTTATAATAAAATGTGGGAACGTGGATAACTATGTTTCGGACACAAATAATTTTAAAAATTCGTCTCACTGAAGTATCATCAAAAGTAGTTTTCGTAGGAGCACCTGGCTGGCTCAGTCAGTACAGCGTATGACTCTTGATCTTGGGGTCATGAATTCAAGCCCCACGATGGGTACAGAGTTTACTTAAAAAAAAGCAGATTTCATAAATTCTGAATTTTTTTTTTAGAAGTAGCAAATGAAAACAAGTGACAAATATTTCACAGATCTCCCTGCTGAAGTAATCTGGTAATTAACAAATTCAAAAAACATAGCACTTGACTACTCTGACGAATAAATGAAAAAAAGCAATGTAGTAAAGCTATAAAACTCTTAGAAGAAAACACAGGAGGAAATCTTTATGGCCTTGAATTATGCAATAGTTTCTTAGATATGACAACCCAACAGCACAAATGACCAAAGAAAAAGTAAGCTAGACTTCATCAACATGAAAAATCTCCATACTTCAAAGATATCATCAAGAAAATGAAAAGAAAACCACAGTATGGGAGAAAATATCTGCAAATCATGTCTCTGATAAAGGATTCATAACCAGAATAAAGAAAGAAACTCTTGGAATCAATAGCAAAAAGACAACCAAATTAAAAAATGAGCAAAGAATTTGAAGATATTTCTCCTAAGATGACATACAAATAACCAGTAAGCACATGAAAAGATGTTTAACATCATTAGTAATTAGGGAAGTGCAAATCAAAACCAAAAATATATAGCCCTTCATACCCCGTTAAGGCAGTTATACTTAAAATGATAGAAAATAACTGGTGTTGGCAAGGATGTGGACACACACAAATGGGAACCACTGAACGTTGTTGGTGAGAACGTAAAATGGTTCAGATGCTTTGGAAAACAGTCCGGCAGTTCCTCAAAAGATTAAACACAGAATTACCATATAACCCAGCAATTCTACTCCTAAGTATCTACCCAAGAGAAATGAAAATATATGTCCACACAAAAACTTGTACATTAATGTTCATAGCAGCAGTTATTCATAAAGCCAAAAGGTAGAAACAATCCAAATGTCCATCAATTGGTGAATGGATAAACAAAATATAATTTTTTCAGGCAATGGAGTTATTAGTTGGCCATAAAAAGGAATGTACTGAAGCATTCGACAACACTGATGAACCATGGAAATATAATGCATGTAAAAGAAGCCAGACACAAAAAGCCATATATTATAAGATTCCGTTTACACAAAATGTTCAGAACAGGCAAACAGAGACAGAAAGTAGTTTAGTGGTTGCCATGAGCTGGAGGAAAGGGAGAATGAGGAGTGATGCTAAGTGGTATAGGGTTTCTTTTTGGGATGATAAAAATGTTCTAGAATTATATAGTAGTGATGGTTGCACCAACTCTCTGAATATTCTAAAAATAAAAGGGAAAAAAATAAATGAATAGTATACTTTAAAAGGGGAAAGATGGTATCAAACTTATACCTCAATAAAGCTGTTATGAGAAAGAAAATAATGTAAAAGGCCTCATATGGATTGTGAGAGGAATCCTTCTCGGGTGAAGCCCAGATTCATCATAGTTTGATTTATAAGTATTTATAAGTATTCATCATACCATATGTTTATTTCATGATTTTTTAAAAAATGATAATTATATTTCCTCTCAAAATTAAAAAAAAATTTTTAAAGGAGGTCAAGAGCCCCCAAACAATAAGGATCAGAGAAATATTCCCACCCTCATTAATTCAAAAAAAATTACAGGTTTTCTTTAAAAAAGAAAGCTTTTCTCTAAAAGCTGTAGAGCATAATGTCAATTTTAAAGTTGTCCACGGAAATTTAAAAAACTTTGCCTTAAATGTTCACCAAAACTCATTTAAAATTTATGCTCTGATACTTAAAATAAAGCCAAAAGGTTCTGAAATTTAAAAATGCTAGTTAAAAGGGGGTAAGGTTTACTGAAATAGATACAGAATTTAATAATAAGGGGTTATATAAAATAGAAGTAGTCTATCTTACCAAACACAGTGCCTGGATCATAAAAAATGTCCTTATTGATAAACTGCTACCCAGATTGTAGACTCATATGTCTACTGTTTCTGAGCTTTTTCAGAAACCTCTCTACCAGTCAGGGTAGCAAAGGAACTGCTCATCTTCCTTCGTCCTTCCTTACTAGCTTGGAACCCCTGATTGCCATCCACACTGCTACGACCTGAATGGGGAGGAGGGACTCTGCAGTAACTAGAGGGAACTCTTCCTCTTGCAAATTCTTGACTTAGAATCTAGAATGGTGGGGCACATGGGTGGCTCAGTCGGTTGAGCATGGGACTCTTGGTTTCGGCTTGGGTCATAATCTCAGGGTCATGAAATAGGACTCTGTGCTCAGTGGGGAGTCAGCTTGGGATTCTTTCCCTCTTCCTCCCCCACCTCCCCTGCATACAAGCCCCCATCTCCCAAAAAAATGTGAAATTCTGGGAATATAAAATGTGTAGAGAACTGTCTATAGAATCCAAAGTAGGCTGATGTATTCCAAGAGTATTTTATTTCAAGATAGTAAATAATCCAATACCCCCAATTCAGCAAGTCAAACTACAGGTTTCTTTTTCATAAATGGGAGTTTTAAAACAGCACAAACATTTATGTAGTACATTGAAGTGGTGATTTTTAAACAGGGTTCTAAGAGGATCATATACATCAAAGATGAATTCTTGTGTAATTTAGGTGAGTTTATCTAACTGAGAAATGGAAAGGAGACTGTGGTGAGGGTAGGCAAGAGGCATTCTGCTTCAAAGAATTCACTAGCAAAAGAGAATACACTGTGGCTAACAGCTACAATCACTGTACTTACTTTGAAGCCCTCTTAGGAACCAGGTCTTAAAAAATGATAAACTTGGTGGGCCTCATGAAAGGTATTAGCCAAACTACAAAATGAGTGAGAGCACGGTATTCCAACTTAAAAATACAGTGCTTTATTTAAGTAGTTTTATTTAGTCTTCCAAAAGCAGCATCATTATTCCCCCAAATTATAATTATAATTAAAGGAAACTTTCCTTATTACACAGAATATGGATTTCAATAATATTTAATATGGGCATTGTTAAAACACTCCAAAATAACAAAACTATTCATTTGTATATGATATGACTTAGGAAGTCATGGAAGTCAAAAAATTTTTAAACTTTACAATGATAATATGTTAGGGGGAAAAGCAAATTTGTTACTTCTACTCCATTAAGGATTCCTCAAGCAATGTAAAAACTAAGTTCAAGTTACACTTTGATGTGTACATCCTTTTGAAAGCTACTCTACCCTGTTTTATATGAAGCATCCGTAGCTAAAATGAACACCTAGTGAAGAGTATGGATGCTGCATTACATAAGCAGACGTCAGAACTAGCCCAAGCTGATTCTAAGTTACTTTAAACATGGACACAGAGTCAGAAATTAGCTATGGCTTACTTCTTAGAAGTAAGAGATAATTACCCTCATCATGATGAAAAGGATTTTCAATGTAAGCTAATAGAGTTATTTTTCCTACAGCAAAGCTCTGCTTTTAAAAATAAACTTCAAAACTTTAATTAAAATAGGAAATGCTTTACTACATAGTAAAAACACTTCTCAGTTTAGTGAGGCAGAGAAAAGGAAGGACTCTGTGAAGGAGGAAAGGTGGGACAGAAAGATGAAGAAAAAGAAAAGGGAAGGAGGAAAAGAAAAGGGAAAGGAAGAGTAAAAGGACAGATGGACCTATTGAAATATATTTCTCTCAAATTTTAAACTAGCAGGAGAAATTCTTTCCTTTTATACACATGAAAAGTTCCTCTTATATATGCTTTGAGAAATCTAGACAAATAAAATGTTAAGAATCTTATTACACTAGATTTCTGAGTCTTCAGTTTTGAAAGCACGCTATTTCTTAATTAATATGTTAATTGTCTACACTACAAATGGGATTTCCATTAACAACGATGTTTTAAAGACAAGTTTAATATAGTGTAAAACATGGTTAAATTAAGTTCAATAATAAGTAACATATATTAGTTTGACTTCTCAAAGTTTTATGCACATTAACTTAGCCATTATCTAATATACAAATCACTTATTAGTGAACTCAATAATCATGTGAAATCCTCAGCTTATTAATTCATATCATTTCACAACTAGTACAATTTTAATTTATGTTGTGTACAAAATTGTGTCACAACATATGCATGTAGATAGGTGACTTTTTAAAACGATTTTGTTTCTTTGAAAGAGAGAGAGAACAAGCAGGGGAGGGGTAGAGAGAGAGGGAGAAGCGGGCTCCCGATAAGGGACTCAATCCCAGGACCCTGGGATCACGACCTGAGCAAGAGAGATGCTTAACCAACTGAGCCACTCAGGCATCCCAACAGGTGACTTTCATGAAAAGATCACAGCCAAGGTATATCTATGGTTTATCAAATATGGTTTCTAAATGTAGACTCAATTCTGTTGAGCTCATGATCAGATATATCATTCCAGTATAGAGACCTTTCCCTCCTACCTGCTCCCTGCAAATAATACACTCAAACAGTGGCTTGCTGAACAAGCACTTAATTTCCTTTAAATTTTTAGCCTTTTTAGAAGCAGACCTGTGAAAGATACATCCTGTTTAAGGCAAGATATATTCTATAAAATGCCTCCAAAGCATCAAAGTAAGATAATACATACAACTGAATATTTATACTTGATCATATTTCTTAACTGAGAATTAACATTTCAATTTATCACAATCAATCCTGTAAAAGAAGTAACTTGCCTAAGGATTTAAGGAGTTTCAAATATGTATACATCAATATCTGTATCTATATGTAATATCTATATAATCAATACACATATCAATATACCTATATAGGTTTTTCTGAATGTATATTATCTCCTTAGTACTTACTACTATAAACAATATGCATGGATAACAAAGATTATATAACCCCCAATAAAACCTTGAAAATTAAAAACAAAACAAAACAAAACAAAAGTATGACCCAACAACTAAGATATACACCTCATCAAAGGACTATGATACCAGGAAATGAAATGTCAAACAAAATTTGCCAGGCCCAGGGCAGACATAAAGAAGAGGAGCTTAGTCTTGCATTTTTCCTCACTGGTTTTTCCTTCTAATATTCCTAAGTATTCATCCTATTTGTTACCTACTTGAAATTATTAGTAAGTAGTTATTTTAAAAGTATGAGTAATTAAACCAAAAGCAACTGTCATATTTACCCAAAAGAAGGAACCACTACTAAGAATCAAAGCCTAGTAATTCTGTTCTTAACAGACAGGTGTTGTGTGTTCTGGCATGTTATATGAAAATCATTTATGAGAAGAACAGAAAAAAAAATCAGAAGGTAGTTTTCACTATTGGAATAGATACGTGATTAAGCAAATTTTTTTACACTGTGAAATTATCAACAGATTAAATGACCGCCCTACGGGGCATCATTTCTGGATGCTGGCATTCTCTGAGATGGAAGGAAAGGGGACTGAATGAAAAATATGATAGTCACACAAAGAAACCAATTTGGGTCTCTGATCTTTTTCAAATACTAAGTTAAAGGAACATTATTTGGGACTAAGTTCAGGCTTGCAACTGCCAAGACCCTCTTAGGTCAGCAGTAATTTGGGATGCTAAAACCCATGTCAGGGAAAGTTAGGGAAAGATGGGAAGACAAGTCAATCATTAAAGCAGCAGTAAGACTCTGGCTGACCATCCTAAGCTATAGGTTATGTGTGGCATATATTACCAAGGTTGACAATTTCTCCAAGAAACTCAAACATTAACTGTAATCTGAGGTGCCTTAATAAATACATAATAATAATCAAAGATTTAACTTGATATAAAAGTATTTTCTTAGAAGAGTTATATATGAAAATCATAGCTTGTGATATAAATACTACTGAACTTAGGTATGAAAAAGCTCTATTTTCATTTTAGCCAATAATTATAACTTCTTAAGCCATCTCACATTTAACCCAAGCTTTTGTCAAATTTCAAACTTAACAACTGGTCAAATTTCAAACTCACTAAACTAACTTATTTTTACTAAATCTGCTCACATTCTCAAAGAGGTATTAAGGACAGGTGAAATTATCAAAAGCAGAGAATGAGTTATATACCAATAAGTGACAATAAGGCTAATTTTTATAACATTATCATAAAAACACTAAGCACTGTATTACAACCAAGAATTCCTTTGTGGAGGAAGCTAAAAAATCATTTTTAGGGGAATAATTAAGACCATCTTATCACAATTCATCTCTCTTTTAAAATGATGTATTTAATATTTTGGCTTTTAAAATTATCCATACTACTACATGCTTAAGCATGGGGAGTAAAGTTCATTCTATTCCTAAATTTGAGAGTTCAGGTTTTACTAAATTTTACTAATTTCACTAAAAATTGCTTAATTGGTAATTAGAAAAAGAACATTCTATAAATAAAAGAGAAAGAAGACCACACAATTTTGGCTATCTGTTTCAATCACTTCACACTAAATGTTATGTTTTTACTTTCTGTCCATGCATTTTCTCTATTAGAAGAAAAAAAGGACTAAAGGCAGGAAACAACCAAAAGGGTGGAGTAATAAGACACCTGATGTGTGTAAAAACTGGAAAACAGTCTCAAATGGAAAGTTACACCAGAACAGAGTAAGAAAATAAAAGAAATGAATTTAACATTTATCACAGGGAACAGTGATTGAGAGTTTGGGCTCGGAACCGGGCTACCTGAGTTCAAATCCCAGGTCTTCCACTTACTGAGTGACCTTGAGCAAGTTTCAGTAACCCAGCTTTATCTCAGTTACCTCATCTACACAACAGGGACAGCACCAGCACATATCCCAGAGGACTGCAGTGAGAACTAAATGAATTAAAAATGTAAAATATTTAAGATAGTATCTGGCACATAGTACTCAGTAGATGTCAGCTATTACTGTTATTTGTCTACAGTTTAATTACCACCAATATTTTTTAATCTTGAAAGTATTAAATGAAACAATGACCTAGCTCAGTGCAACAAATTAATATTTAGAAAATGCTGACTTTATTTAATAATAACTTTAGTAGCTTGGGATAACAACAATTTTGCATATCTTAATTTCTTTAGCAATAAGTTAGGGACATTTGCCACCAGATTATCTGTGTAAGAAATTAATAAATAAAGCAAAATTTTAAAAAGCTCAAATAAATATCATTTGCTCTCTCATCCAATGCTTTAAAAATAAAACAGCAAATCATGTGCATCAAAAAGTTCCCATTCCTATAAATGACAATTGTTTTAAAATATATCCACCAAATAAGCTTATAATTTATAGTTGCTTTCATTTTTCAAAAATCCACATAGGAAGCAATTTAAGTCTAAGATGATCTCATAGTAGCTAGCTTATTTAGCAAGGGCAATCAAAACTTGCTGTGTTGGGCTGCCCCCTACAGGCCTCAATTCACCAATTTCTTTTAAAAGGTGCGTAAGTAGAGAATATCATTTGAGTTTTAACATTAAGAATATTAATACTAAAGGGAAGTATTATGTCTCCATTCATTTATTCATTCATTAATTCTAGCAGGAAATAGTCTTTGAGAAACATCTGTAAAGATACAGTGAGAAATTAAACAATTCCTTGTCCTTCAAGAATTCAAAGGTTACTGCTTACAGAGAAACTACATAGATTTCAGGATCCACAGTGAAATATTGCAAAATGACTTAAGAAATGTCTATGTTATATCACAATGCTGTGTATAGAAAAAGAACTAGGTTCTTAACCATTAAATTTAGATACATGGATTTTGTAGAAATTTGGGGAAGAAAGTAAAGACTAAAGAGTTTTCTAAGGTTAATTTTTTAAACTCCTATCTCTGCCATCAAATATCCATTTGAACTTTGGGTAAGAGTTTTGTGCAAGCTGTCTTATTTCTAAAATTAGAGGTTTGAATTAGATGATTCCTAAGCTTTCTGTTGGCTCTAATATTCTATAATTGCATTTGTCATAATAAAAAGTAGAAGGAAAAAAATTTTTTAGAAGGATGTTTTAAAACAAAGTTGAGAGAAAGAAAAAATAATTTCTACATGATACGAAGGGTTGAAGCACATATAGAGAAATCAAGAAAGACTTCTTGGGGGAGATGACACTGAATTGAGTTTAGAAGCACTCTGGGAATAAGGCCAATTCCCAGGACGAGCGAACAGAGAAAGAAAATAAAACATCAAGCATGTTTTGAGGAACAACATGTGATACTATTTGGTTGCAGTTTAGCTATGTTTTACGAAAATCAAAGTAACAGGAACTAGAAGTTAGTGAAAATGGCCAGAAGGTAATAAATGCAAATGGTTCTGGTACATTACAATGTACAATTCTAGAAATGGATCAAAAGTGATTCCAAGGTATTGAGTCTAGGACCTTGAATGAAAGTGGTAAAGAAAGAGGGAACTGAAACAAGAGGAGGAGGTTATATGAGTATTTGGTAGTGAGGAGAAATACATTTTGAGGGCCACGTAGAGCCTCACAGAGAAGACCATGCTAAGACCAGAAATACACTGATAAATGGAATGAGCTATTTGTCAGATATGTCACACCAATCATAAAAATAAGAGAACACAGGAGGCATGGCAAGCCATCATCGTTGCTGATAATTCACAGCAAAACTAATGACTTACATCAATAACATAGTAACAGCAAATAATATGCAAATTATCTACTATGTATCAAGCAGAATACTGTATTAAAAGTAATACATTTAATCTTCACAACTCTGAGATTATTATCCCTACTTTACAGATAATAAAATTGAGGTCCAGAGATGTGAGATGAAATGCCCCAAATCACACAGCTGAGATATAAACTTAATAAAACTGCCTAACTGAAAATTCTCCATCTTAATGTTACAAATTCAATTCTTTCAAAGTTATTTATCAGGGCGCCTGGGTGGCTCAGTTGGTTAAGCGACTGCCTTCGGCTCAGGTCATGATCCTGGAGTCCCTGGATCGAGTCCCGCATCGGGCTCCCTGCTCGGCAGGGAGTCTGCTTCTCCCTCTGACCCTCCCGACCCTCCCCCCTCTCATGTGCTCTCTCTCTCTCAGTCTCTCTCAAATAAATAAATAAAAATCTTTAAAATAAAAAAAAAAGTTATTTATCAGAAAATCTATATGGGAAATTTCCGAAATAATAAAAAATGTACAACTTTACAAAAAATAATCATTTACAGCAATATTCATGCTCAAGCAATATACTGGGTTAAAATTTTTGTATTTAGAAATAATTAGGAAGAACAGATCTCTTTTAAAAAATAAACCTTAGAAAACTCTTCAGTCTTTACTCTCTTCCCCAAATCACTTTCCCAAATTTCTACAAAATCCACCTATCTAAATTTAATGGTTATGAAAGGGCACCTGGGTGGCTCAGTCAGTTAAGTGTCTGACTCTTGATTTTGGTTCAGGTCATAATCTCAGGGGATCAAGCCCCACATGGGGCTCCGGGATCTGTGCTCAGCGCAGAGACTGCTTCATCTCCCTCTCCCTCTGCCGCACCCCGCCCTCTCTTAAAAAAAAAAAAATTATTAAGTGGTCATGTCCCCAATAATGGTAGAATAAGGATCTCAAATATCATCTTCTCCATAAAAGTAACAAGAACACTGACAAAAACTGTCAAAAATCTGAACAGATCTGTAACAAATAAGAGAATGAATTAGTAATTTTAAAATCTTCCCACAAAGAAACACACAGGACATATGGCTTCAAGGGTGATTTCCACCAATTATTTAAAGATTTAACACCAATCCTTCACAATCTCTTCCAAAAACTTAAAGAGGGAACACTTCCAAACTCATTCTATGAGGCCATTATTACCCTGACGTCAAAACCAAAGACATTACAATGTAAGAATACTAGAGACTAATAATCCTTATGAATATAAAATTCTCAACAAAATTCTCTATATTCTAAGAATATAGAATTCTCTACAAAATTCTCAACAAAAACTAGCAAACCAAATCCAGTTACATGTTATATACCATGACCAAATGGGATCTATCCCAGGAATATGAGGGTGGTTCAACAAAGAAACTACATACAGAAAAAATATTTGACAAAAATCCAACCCTTTAATGATAAAAATACTCAATAAAATAGGAAAAGTAGGGAACTCAATCTTTTAAAAGGCACCTAAGAGAAACTTACAGGCTAACATCATACTGCAAGTGAAAGATTGTAAGCTTTCCCCAAGATCAAGAATAAGACAAGGATGTTCAGTTTTGCCATTTCTATTTTGACACTATACTGGGAATTCTAGTCAGGGAAACCAGGCAAGAAAAATAAAGAGCTTTAAAATTGAAAAGGAAGAAGTAAAACTCTCTCTTTTTGTAGTGACATGATCTCCTAACAAAGAACATTCTAAGGAATCAGAAAAAAACTATTACAGGTAATAAACAAGTTCAATGAGGCTGCAGGATATACGATCAATATACAAAAGTCAGTATTATTGGGGCGCCTGGGTGGCTCAGTCAGTTAAGCATCCGACTCTTGATTTTGGCTCAGGTCATGATCTCATGGTAGTGGGACTGAGCCCCGTGTCGTGCTCCCCACTTGGCACAGAGTCTGCTTGTCCCTCTCCCTCTGCTCCTCCCCCAACTTGAACTCTTTCTCTCTCAAATAAATGCATAAATAAAATCTTTTAAAAAAATCAATATTTTATATACACTAACAATGAATAATCTAAAAATGATAAAAAAACAATTGGATCAAAAGATACATAGGAATAAATTTAACAAAAAAAGTATGAGATTTATATACTGTAGACTACAAAACCTTGCTGAAACAAACTGAAGACCTAAATAAATGGAAAGAAGTCCTGTGTTCAAGGATTGAGATTTAATATTGTTTGTTAAGACAGCAATACTCCACAAACTGATCTACATATTCAATACAGTTCCTATCAAAGTCCCACATTCCTTTCTTGCAGAAAATGATGAGTTGATCCTAGAATTCATATGGAAATGTAAAAGATCCAGGACGGCCAAAATAATTCTGAAAAACTGAACAAAGAGGACTCATGTTTCTCAATTTCAAAACTTACTACAAAACTACAGAATTCAAGACAGCGTGGTAATGGCACAGGTTAGATATCAGTGGAACAGAAAGGAGAGTCTACATATAAAAACCATACATTTGTGGACAATTCATTTTCAACAAGACTGCCAAGATAATCCAATGAGGAAAAGAGAATTCTTTTCAACAAATCATGCTGGAAGAACCAGAACATCCATGTACAAAAGAATGAAGCTGGACCCCTTATCCCATACTATGTACCAACATTAATTCAAAATGGATCAAAGATCTAAATGGAGGAACTAAAACTATAACACTTTAGAAGAAAACATAGGAAGAAATCTTGAAGATTTCTACAGGAAATCACCTTGTATTAGGCAATGGTTTCTTAGATATACAACAACATAAAAGCATCAGAAACCAAAGAAAAAATGAACTGGATTTCATCAAAATTAAAACCTTTTGTGTTTCAAAGATACTGCCATGAAAGTAAAAAGACAATCCACAGAATGGAAGAAAATATCTGTAAAGCACGTATCTAGTAAAGGTCTAGTATCCAGAATATATAAAGAACTCTTATAAATCAACAATGAAAAAACAACCTAATTTAAAAATGAGCCAAGGATTGATTGTTTTTTATTAATTCTATTTTATTATGTTATGTTAGTGACCATACATTACATCATTAGTTTTTGATGTAGTGTTCCATGATTCATTGTTTGCGTGTAACACCCAGTGCTCCATGCAATATGTGCCCTCCTTAATACCCATCACTGGGCTAATCCATGCCCCCACCTCCCTCCCCTCTAAAACCCTCAGTTTGTTTCTCAGAGTCCAGAGTCTCTCATGGTTCCTCTCCCCCTCCGACCCCCCCCTTCATTTTTCCCTTCCTACTATTTTTTTTTTAAACATATAATGTATTATTTGTTTCAGAGGTACAGGTCTGCGATTCATCAGTCTTACACAATTCACAGCACTCACCATAGCACATACTCTCCCCAATGTCCATCACCCAGCTACCCCATCCCTCCCACACCCCACCACTCCAGCAACCCTCAGTTTGTTTCCTGAGATTAAGAGTCTCTTATGGTTTGTCTCCCTCTTTGGTTTCATCTTGTTTCATTTTTTTCCTCCTTTCCCCTATGATCCTCTGTCTTGTTTCTTAAATTCCTCATGTCAGTGAGATCATATGATACTTGTCTTTCTCTGACTTATTTCGCTTAGCATAATACCCTCTAGTTCCATCCACGTTGTTGCAAATGGCAAGATTTCGTTGTTTTTGATGGCTGCATAATATTCCATTGTATATACATACCACATCTTCTTTATCCATTCATCTGTAGATGGACATCTTGGCTCTTTCCATAGTTTGGCTATTATGGACATTGCTGCTATAAACATTGGGGTGCATGTACCCCTTCGGATCACTACATTTATATCTTTGGGGTAAATACCCAGTAGTGCAATTGCTGGGTCATAGGGTAGCTCTATTTTCAACTTTTTGAGGAACCTCCATACCGTTTTCCAGAGTGGCTGCACCAGCTTGCATTCCCACTAACAGTGTAGGAGGGTTCCCCTTTCTCTGCATCCTCACCAACATCTGTTGTTTCCTGACTTATTTTAGCCATTCTGACTGGTGTGAGGTGGTATCTCATTGTGGTTTTGATTTATATTTCCCTGATGCCGAGTGATGTTGAGCACTTTTTCATGTGTCTGTTGGCCATTTGGATGTCTTCTTTGGAGAAATGTCTGTTCATGTCTTCTGCCCATTTCTTGGTTGGATGATTTGTTCTTTGGGTGTTGAGGTTGATAAGTTCTTTATAGATTTTGGATACTAGCCCTTTATCTGATATGTCATTTGCAAATATCTTCTCCCATTCTGTCGGTTGTCTTTTGGTTTTGTTGACTGTTTTTGCTGTGCAAAAGCTTTTTATCTTGATGAAGTCCCAATAGTTCATTTTTGCCTTTGTTTCCTTTGCCTTTGGAGATGTGTCTAGCAAGAATTTGCTGCGGCTGAGGTCAGAGAGGTTACTGTCTGTGTTCTCCTTTAGGATTTTGACGGATTCCTGTCTCACATTTAGGTCTTTCATCCATTTTGAGTCTATCCATTTCTAATTTAAAAATCTAAAAGGAAATTCACTTGATCTGATAAAGGCTATGTATCATTCTAAATGATGAAATATATTTTTTAAAGATTTTATTTATTTGGGAGAGAGAGACAGTGAGAGAGAGCACAAGCGGGTAAGAGAGGGAGAAGCAGGCTCCCCGCAAGCAGGGAGCCCGATGCGGGGCTTGATCCCAGGACCCAGGGATCATGACTTGAGCCGAAGGTGGACACTTAATCAACTAAACCACCCAGGCCCCTCCAAATGATGAAATATTAAAACCATATCAATGAATACCAGAAACCAAGCAGAAATGTCTGCTAGGACCATTATTGTTCAATAGTGTCTTAGCAATGTAATACTAGCAATACAATGAATCAAGAAAAACAAATGGTTGATAGAAAATAGTGGGGAGAGGTGTTTTTTGTTTTTGCTTTTTTTGGCTGATGCCATAAAACAATATGTAGAAATGGAAATGAAAGAAAGAAAGATAACACCTACAAAACACCTGAAATAAATTAAAAAGGAAAGTACAGGGCCTATCTGAAGACTTAAAAACATAAGAAGGTTAATTCTACCAAAATTAAAAATAGAAATTTAATGTATTTCCACTTATAAATGAACAAGAGGCTATGGGGAGTTGATAAAATTATTTTAAAAGTCATGTGAAAAAATTAATGACAAAATAAACATGAAAAGTATTAAAAAAAAAAAAAAAAAAAAGGTAAGGGGTGAATTTACCCAGCAGGTATCAGAGGACTAAGTAAAATCAAATAAAAATAATATGGACTTAAGAATAAACAAATATACCAATAGAACAAAACAGCGAATCCAAAAACAGATCCCAGTAGTCAAAATATTTTAATGTAAAACAGAGGTGGCATTTTTATCTAGTAAGAAAAGGATAGTTTGTATCAGGAGTCAATACACTATGGCCTGCAAGCCAAATTGTGCCCTACTCCTGTTTTTGTAAATAAAGTTTTACTGGAACACAGCCATGTCCATCATCTGCAAATTGTCTGTGGCTGCTTTCAGGCTACAGAGTTATACAGGTGCAACAGAGACCATCGGGTCTGCAAAGTAGAAAATATTTACTATCTGGCTCTTCAAAGTTTACCAGACCCCAGTTTATTTAATAAATGATCTTATTACAATAAGCCAGCAGATGGAAGGAAAAAAAGATGTACCCCTATATTTCACACAGTACATAAAAATAAATTCTAGATGAATTAAAGATATACATATATAAGAAACATCTATCTTACAAGAGAAGCTAGGTCAGATAATGATGTACACAACCTGCAGATGTACAGGGAGGGGCTACTTAACAAAAAAATACATGTACTACTAATTTAAAAAAAGATGTAACTGGCTATCTTTCATCTAAAAATATTATTAAAAACAAACAAAAACCAAAAAACAAAATAGTAAGTGCTGGTGATGATGTAGAGAAATTGGAACTCTTGTGCACTATTAGTAGGAATGTAAAATGGTGAAGCTGCTATGGAAAACAGTATCCTGTTTGGATGGCAGCTCCTCAAAACTTAAAAAACAGAAGTAACCATATGATCCAGCAATTCCACTTGAGTATATATACCCAAAAGAACAGAAAGCAGAGTCTCAAAGATACCCACACACCTATTGTGATGGTAGATTTTCTGTGTCAATTTGGTTGGGCTGTGGGGCCCAGATAAATACAGTTAAATATATATTACAAATTACTCAGTATTTCTTTTTGAAATGACTGAAAAACAAAATTAAAGGCAAAAGGTTTACCACCCATTACGTCCCTGCTCTTTTTCTCTGGCCTCTTCTGTTATATGTTACTGCAAGATATCAACTAAAATGGAAAACACTGGAAGAAAACAATCTCAATTTCTCACCCAAACTGCCACAACCCTGGAGGAGGAGGAACCCTAACAAACACCACCATAATTTGCCACAGAGTTCTATTGTTCTCACTTTTCAAAATTCATAAATCAGCATTTCTGAAAACAATCTAAAATTCTGACTCCTTCTTCAGTCTAGGAAGTGCCAAGTTAATCTCTGACATCATTTAACTGATAAACAACTTCCAAAAACAACTAAGAATCATGTTAACTTTCTTAGAAAACAAGTACTATTTATCAGCTTAAAACTAAAACTAATACCGTTAGGTTGTTTCTAAGAGGATTCTCTGAATTTATTTATAACCTCTAGAATAACATACAGAACAAAGTAGATGATTAAGTAATCTTTATTGAATAAATACGAACGGATATTCAGATTACTAAAAATCTTCAGAGGATAAAAAGAAAACTTAATATGGTCTAACCCTTTCGTTTGCAACCTTATTTTCCCCCAACTCTGGGCTCAAGACTTACAATGTCCCCTCTGCCTACAAAGCTCTTCTCATCACTCTTTGCCTTCCTTAATTCCACCCATCCATCAACTCTTCAAGAGACATTACACTTCATCAACAAAGCCTTCTCTGCCCTCCCAAACTAGATCAAATTCTCCGTAGAGGATTTAGGCTTCTGTTGTATTATATACCTCTGCTCCACAGCACCAATCATTCATAGTGGTGATTTTACATTTGTTTGTATACTTACTTGATTAGTTTCTTTCCACCTTTGAACTACAAGCTCTATAAAGGCTGATGTATAATATTAATCAACATTTGTATCTCCCATACTGTGCTAGCACAGAGCATGGGATGCAAATATCTATGAGTCAATGAACTCGTTGAATGAATGAATGAATAAAATAAACTTCTCTTACACGAAGTATATTGGCAGCATAACATTTATGAATCCATTGCTTCTTCAAAGACATAACAAAATGTGTCTAATTTTCACTCTACAACCTAAATACCAATGCCTGAGGACTTCATGGTCACTTTACAAATCTTTTTAACAGATATCCTCATTCACCATCTGTTTACATGTGCTATTCTAAATAACATTTAGGTTACATTTCTGAAACACTTTCTGCCATCAACCTCATCTCTAGAATACCAGCTAATATGAAGCACCTGGATTTCAGGAACACAGACCCGAAACTCATACACCAAACTAAACTGTTATGTAAATGACAGAAATGACACATTTTGGTCCATAATCGATCTCTAGACTACTTTTGTACCTATTTTACTTGTACCACTAAAAAGTCTGTCACTAGATTATAGTCATTTTGAGCCCATACAATCAAACTACAGATGAAAAACAACTGAAGTTTTCCAACAATCTGAACACAAGGCAGCCTTTAGAGAGTCTTGCCAGTTAGAGGTCTTCAAGGTTTCTGTCAATTTATTCGGTCAAGGTGGACTTCACTTTATATGATAAGTATGTCCTGAAAATTCTGTAAACTTAATTATACTTTCTAAGTCTTACCTAGGTCTGATTTCTAGTTCTTTCACATTTCATTTGTGTGCCCCTGAGTCAATAACTTAAAATCCCTCAGCTTCAGCCTCCTCACAGGTAAAATCAGACAATGATCCCCACTTCATATCGTGGTTCCGAGGCTTCAAAAGATGTAGTGAGCCAGACTCAAGGATGCTCAGTGCCCCTTCCTTTTCATACCCCTTGCTACACAGGAATTTTATTATGATTCTGCAAAGAAAAATATTTTAGTAAAAGTGGTGTCTTTCATTTATCTTAATAGACCTAGATTTTCAGGTTCTGCTTAAATTTATTATTAATTTAAGGTCTCAAATAGCACAGATTTATATCTAGTATGTTAAAGAAATGAAAGGTTCAGATTCATCAAAATATTGCATAAGTAAAAGCTACACTGAATGGAATATCCTAACCATACAAACGAATCTGCTATAAAGGAGTCAGCAAAAGAAACCTGCATTACCCTTTAGACCATATAATTACAAGAAAACAAAGCAGAGCCCATCTTTCTTTGCTCAAGGCATGAATGAAGATTCAAAAATACAAAATAGACAAATGGAAAAAGCCAAGAATGGCAAAAGAAAGGAAATGGGCAAAAACTAAGACTTCTAAATTTTTATATTCACATCGCTTCTCGGCCTTTTGGCTAAGATCAAGTGTAAATTTTTATATTCACTTACAAACCTTACTCCTAAAATTTTAATCAAATTCAAGTAAGAACCTAGCTGGAAAGGCATAAAGATAACAGGAAAGTTGGCTCCTCCTGTTTGAGGAAAAACTACCAACTTCTTGGCACAGGAAAGATCAGGCAGCAAGCTCTTTCCTAACAGAGTCCCCACCTGGCAGCCATGTTTTGTCAAGCACATTTTAAGAATTCTCTAGCTTCCCACTTTCGATCTAATTATAGAACTTTATAAAACCATTTTTTCTCTCTCTCACACACATTCTCTTTCTTTTCCCTCCCCCCTCACATTCTCTCTCTAAATCCCTCCTCTGTTGTGATACCACAAAGAGAGGTATGAATACATCTGACAATTTTTCCCTGAACATATTGATAAATATTAAAAGAACACCTCCACTCTGTACATCTGTACATCTGCACCATGATTCTAACAATAATAACCCCTACAGAATAAGTAACGACAGTATGATATACCTTCCCTATAGGAGCTTAAAATATTCACAGTATAAAAACTATAGTAAAGTATATATGCCAGAACCTGCCTATCCAAGTAAGTACTAGGAGGTATATAGCTCAGAATAGTTTTGAAACTCCTCTTTGGGGAACGTCTTTAGAGTTTGTGTTATATTTTATTCCACAAATAAGCTATTTTGCTAGGATCCGGGAATGCATTATAGTACATTACTATGGAACTCATGGTACAACAGAATAGCCCCAAATCAACTACTGATGACAGATGGAATGATTTAATGAATTAACAAATATTCACAAATGCCTATTACATGTCAGGCTCTTTGCTAGACCCTGGACAGACAGCATGAACAAAACAATTACCCTGCCTTCATGAAAAAGATAAACCACCTTCATTTTTAGAAGTGATTAAAAGTCATAAAGCACTGTAAAGGAAATGTTTGTTGTAAAAACAATACATTTGCTCTGAAGTCAGGAGTTTAAAAAAAATAAGAGTGTCACTGATAGAATTATATAAACCTGTAATATGGCTTCTTTGAAGAAAAACTTTAACCAGATATATAAATTCACACAGTCATGCCCCTTTCGTTTTATGGATGAGGAAACAAAGGCCCAGCCAGGCGGAGTAACCTGCTGTGGATGCACAGCTTGTCAGTGTCAGACCTCCCACAGAGCTGTGGAGGCCCTCCCTTCTAGTTCAGTGCTCTTTCTAGGAAACACAACTTTTTTTTTTCAAGGACAAGTACTTTAGCCTTTACGTCTCCAACATTTTCCAACCTTCTGAGCTCAATGAGGTTTACATGTAGTCACAAACTGTCAGACTAGGAAACAGAAGCAGAAAAAGGTCAAAACAATTTTCTACCAAGTGAATAAAACAAAATTGTGATATGGACACTATTGTACACTGTTTTTTTTTTTTTAATTTTATTATGTTATGTTAGTCACCATACAATACATCATTGGTTTTTGATGTGGTGATCCACGATCCATTGTTTTCGTATAACACCCAGTGCTCCATGCAGTATGTGCCCTCCTTAATACCCACCACCGGGCTAACCAATCCCCCCTCCCCTCTAAAACCCTGTTTGTTTCTCAGAGTCCATAGTCTCTCATGGTTCATCTCTCCCTCCAATTCCCCCCCCCCATTTTTCCCTTCCTTCTCCAAATGTCCTCCATGTTATTCCTTATGTTCCACAAATAAGTGAAACCATATGATAATTGACTTTCTCTGCTTGACTTATTTCACTTGGCATAATCTCCTCCAGTCCCATCCATGTTGATGTATAAGTTGGGTATTCATCTTTTCTGATGGCTGAGTAATATTCCATTGTATATACGGACCACGTCTTCTTTATCCATTCATCTGTTGAAGGGCATCTCAGCTCTTTCCACAGTTTGGCTATTGTGGACATTGCTGCTATGAACACTGGGGTGCATATGGCCCTTCTTTTCACTACATCTGTGTCTTTGGGGTAAATACCCAGGAGTGCAATTGCTGGGTCATAGGGTAGCTCTATTTTTAAATTTTTGAGGCACCTCCACAGTTTTCCAAAGTGGCTGTACCAACTTGCATTCCCACCAACAGTGTAAGAGGGTTCCCCTTTCTCCACAACCTCTCCAACATTTGTTGTTTCCTTCCCTGTCCATTTTTGCCATTCTAACTGGTGTAAGGTGGTATCTCAGTGTGGTTTTGATTTGGATTTCCCTGATGGCTAATGATGATGAACATTTTTTCATGTGTCTGTTAACCATTTGTATGTCTTCTTCAGAGAAGTGTCTTTTCATCTCTTCTGCCCACTTTTTGACTTGATTATTTGTTTTTTGGGTGTTGAGTTTGAGAAGTTCTTTATAGATTTTGGATACCAGCCCTTTATCTGTAGTGTCATTTGCAAATATCTTCTCCCATTCTGTGGGTTGTCTCTCTGTTTTGCTGACTGTTTCCTTTGCTGTGCAGAAGATTGTTATCTTGATGAAGTCCCAAAAGTTCATTTTTGCTTTTGTTTCACTAACTTTTGGAGATGTATCTTGAAAGAAGTTGCTGTGGGCGATGTCAAAGAGGTTACTGCCTATGTTCTCTTCTAGGATTTTGATGGATTCCTGTCTCACATTGAGGTCTTTCATCCACTTTGAGTTTATCTTTGTGAATGGTGTTAGAGAATGGTCAAGTTTCATTCTTCTGCATGTGGCTGTCCAATTTTCCCAGTACCATTTATTGAAGAGACTGTCTTTTTTCCATTGCATGTTTTTTCCTGCTTTGTCAAAGATTATTTGACCATAGAGTTGAGGGTCCATATCTGGGTTCTCTATTCTGTTCCATTGGTCTATATGTCTGTTTTTGTGCCAGTACCATGCTGTCTTGGTGATCACAGCTTTGTAATATAGCTTGAAATCGGGCAACGTGACGCCCCCAACTTTTTCAACGTTTCCTTGGTGACTCGGGGTCTTTTCTGATTCCATACAAATTTTAGGATTGTTTGTTCCGGCACTTTGAAAAATGTCATTGGAATTTTGATCGGGATGGCATTGAAGGTATAGATTGCTCTGGGTAGCACAGACATTTTAACAATATTTATTCTTCCGATCCATGAGCATGGAATATTTTTCCATCTTTTTGTGTCTTCTTCAATTTTTTTCATGAGTGTTTTGTAGTTCCTAGAGTATAGATCCTTTACCTCTTTGGTTAGGTTTATTCCGAGGTATCTTATGGTTTTTGGTGCTATTTTAAATGGAATCGTTTCTCTAATTTCTCTCTCTACAGTTGCGTTGTTAGTGTATAAGAAAGCAACTGATTTCTGTGCACTGATTTTGTATCCTGCCACATTACTGAATTGCTGCATGAGTGTAGTAATTTGGGGGTGGAGTCTTTTGGGTTTTCCACATAAAGTATCATGTCGTCTGCGAAAAGAGAGAGATTGACTTCTTCTTTGCCAATTTGAATACCTTTTATTTCTTTTTGTTGTCTGATTGCTGTTGCTAGGACTTCTAGTACTATGTTGAACAACAGTGGTGAGAGTGGGCATCCTTGATGTGTTCCTGATCTTAAGGGAAAGGCTCTCAGCTTTTCCCCATTGAGGATGATATTCGCTGTGGGTTTTTCCTAGATGGATTTTATGAACGTAAGGAATGTTCCCTCTATCCCTATACTCTGGAGAGTTTTAATCAGGAAAGGATGTTGTATTTTGTCAAATGCTTTTTCTGCATCAATTGAGAGGACCATATGGTTCTTCTCCCTCCTCTTATTAATGTGTTCTATCACACTGATTGATTTGCATACGCTGAACCACCCTTGCATCCCGGGGATAAATCCCACTTGATCATGGTGGATGATCCTTTTAATGTATTGTTGGATCCTATTAGCTAGGATTTTGTTGAGGATTTTGGAATCCATATTCATCAGGGATATCGGTCTGAAATTCTCCTTTTTGATGGGGTCTTTGCCTGGTTTGGGGATTAAGGTAATGCTGGCCTCATAGAATGAGTTTGGAAGTTTTCCTTCTGTTTCTATTTTTTGAAACAGCTTCAGTAGAATAGGTATTATTTCTTCTTTGAATGTTTGGTAGAATCCCCCAGGGAATCCATCAGGCCCTGGACTCTTGTTTTTTGGGAGGTTTTTGATCACTGCTTCAATCTCGTTACTGGTTATTGGCCTATTGAGGTTATTCATTTCTTCCTGTTTCAG
Organism: Phoca vitulina; assembly: GCF_004348235.1. NCBI lineage: Eukaryota > Metazoa > Chordata > Mammalia > Carnivora > Phocidae > Phoca > Phoca vitulina. The sequence goes on along the minus strand of NW_022589712.1, from coordinate 53,763,810 downwards.
TCTTGGCAGCTTATAGGTTTCCAGGAAGGCCTCCATTTCATCCAGATTGCTCAGTTTATTGGCATATAGTTGTTAATAATAATTCTAATAATTGTTTCTATTTCCTTGGTGTTAGTCGTGATCTCTCCCCTTTCATTCATAATTTTATTAATTTGGGTCCTTTCTCTTTTCTTTTGGATAAGTCTGGCCAGTGGTTTATCGATCTTATTAATTCTTTCAAAGAACCAACTTCTAGTTTCGTTGATCTGATCTACTGTGTTTCTGGTTTCTAATTCATTGATTTCTGCTCTAATTTTAATTATTTCTCTTCTAATGCATGGCTTAGGCGTCGTTTGTTGCTTTTTCTCTAGTTCTTTAAGGTGTAGAGTTAGTTGGTGAATTTGGGATTTTTCTATTTTTTTGAGTGAGGCTTGGATGGCTATGTATTTCCCCCTTAGGACCGCCTTTGCAGTATCCCATAGGTTTTGGACCGATGTGTTTTCGTTCTCATTGATTTCCATGAATTGTTTAAGTTCTTCTTTGATTTCTTGGTTGACCCAAACATTCTTGAGCAGAGTGGTCTTTAGCTTCCAAGTGTTTGAATTTCTGCCAAATTTTTTCTTGTGATTGAGTTCCAGTTTTAGAGCATTGTGGTCTGAGAATATGCAGGGAATAATCTCAGTCTTTTGGTATCGGTTGAGACCTGATTTGTGACCCAGTATATGGTCTATTCTGGAGAAAGTTCCATGTACGCTCAAGAAGAATGAGTATTCTGTTGTTTTAGGGTGGAATGTTCTGTAAATATCTATGAGGTCCATCTGGTCCAATGTATCATTCAAAGCTCTTGTTTCCTTGTTGATTTTCTGCTTAGATGATCTGTCCATTGCTGAGAGTGGAGTATTGAGGTCTCCTACAATTAACGTTTTGTTATCAATAGGACTCTTTATTTTGGTTAACAGTTGGCTTATATAGATGGCTGCTCCCATGTTGGGGGCATAGACACTTACAATTGTTAGATCTTCTTGTTGGATAGACCCTTTAAGAATGATATAGTGTCCTTCTGTGTCTCTTATTACAGACCTTAGTTTAAAATCTAATTTGTCTGATACAAGAATTGCTACCCCAGGTTTCTTTTGAGGTCCGCTGGCATGGAAGATGGATCTCCATCCCTTCACTTTCAGTCTGGATGTATCTTTAGGTTCAAAATGAGTCTCTTGTAGACAGCATATGGATGGGTCCTGTCTTTTTATCCAGTCTGCAACCCTGTGCCGTTTTATGGGAGCATTTAGGCTATTCACGTTGAGAGTGATTATTGAAAGATATGAATTAATTGTCATCATGTTGCCTGTGAAGATGTTGTTTTTATAGATTGTCCCTGTAAATTTCTGTTGTAGATCACTCTTGGGGTCTTTCTCCTTTTATAGAACCCCCCTTAATATTTCTTGCAGGGCCAGCTTAGTGGTCACATATTCTTTCAGTTTCTGCCGGTCATGGAAGCTCTGCATCTCTCTATTCATTCTATCTGACAGCCTTGCCGGATAAAGTATTCTTGGCTGCATGTTTTTCTCGTTTAGTACCCTGAATATGTCTTGCCAGGCCTTTCTGGCTTGCCAGGTCTCTGTGGATAGGTCTGACGTTATTCTGATGTTCCTCCCTCTGTACGTAAGGAATCTCTTCCCCCTAACTGCCCTTAGGATGGTTTCCTTGGTTCTAAGATTTGCAAGTTTTACTATTACATGCCGGGGTGTTGGCCTGTTTCCTTGATCTTGGGAGGGGTCCTCTCTGCCTTTAGGATGCGAATGTTTGTTTCATTCCCCAGATTAGGGAAGCTCTCAGCTACGATTTGCTCAAATACATCTTCTGGCCCTCTCTCTCTCTCCACTCCCTCTGGGATTCCAATTCTTCTGACATTGGGATGCTTCATGGTGTCACTTATTTCTCGGATTCTATTTTCATGGATTCTGAGTTGTTTTTCCCTGGCCTCCTCTCTTCCCTTTTTATCTATTATATTGTCTTCCAGGTCACTTATTCGCTCTTCTGCCTCACTTACCCTAGCTGTTAGATTATCTAGATTGGATTGGATCTCATTGATAGCATTTTTAAGTTCTGCCAATTCACCTTTCATTTCTGCCCTTAGAGACTCTATGTTGCCATTAATTGATTTCTCCATTCTAGCCATCGTCTTCACAATTGCTAGCCTGAATTCCATCTCCGACATCTTGGTTATATCTGCATCCATTTGTAAATCTGCAGCATAAGTCATAATCTCTGAGTCTTTTCCATTTTGGGGGTTCCTCCTCCTAGTCATTCTGTTGATGGGTGTTTGAGGGAATGTATAGAGTCCAAATTATTGACCAGAACCCAAGCAAGATGCACCTGTTTTCTTGGGACCTTAGGGTTGCTGGCCTCTTGTTTTCCCAGCCTGTCTTCTGCGGGAGCCGCGCTGTTACTCAGGCAACCTTGTTTGGGCGGAGTTGCCCTGCCCCCCTGTGGCGGGGGATGGGCTCAGCGGGAATCAGTTTTTGGGGCTTTTGTTCTCTGGCGGCTTTCTCTGGCGGCTTTCCGCGTCTCTTCCGCGAGTCAGAGCAGAAGAGACCGTTTCCAACCCTCTGCCTCAGAGCAGAGAGACCCCAGTCTGTTCTTCAGTGAGCTCTCCAGGCCACACCGTCTCCGCTTCTGTCCGTGCTGCTATAAACTGCAGCGGCCTGGGTTGTGCGCCCCTCTGCAGCGCTCCCGGTCCTGCCTCCAGGTCGGAGCATGTCTCTGCCCCTTGTGCTTCTAAAACTGCCAGCCACTCCCAGTTCGCGCGCGCAACCCCACTGCTCCGGGTTTCCGACCCGGGGGCTGCAGTTTGCCCACACGACCCCGCCGCTCTGGGTTTCCACCCCGGGTGCTGCCCTAGAGTCCTTTCCCCACCGCTACCGGTCTGCGAGTCTGTGTCCCATCCGTAGCGCGTGAGGCTGTCACTCACCAGCAGTGTAGGATCCCCACGGCCAGGTACCCTCCCACTGCCATTCATCTGCCAGCAGAATCACGGCTCTCCGCTTCATACGTCAAAACCAACCAACTGTGATATTCTGTTTGTAGAGATCCAGATCTTCTTATATCTCAGGCTGGTTTCCTGGGTGCTCAGAGTGGTCTGGTAGATATCCAGCTCAATTCCGGGGACCAGGTGAAATAGGGTCCCCTACTCCTCCGCCATCTTTCCCCCCTCTCTGTACACTGCTTTTTCAACCCTTTGAACACTTCTAGCTCTTTTTCACTTTCTCCTGCTCTTCTCCCCTCATTTTAATTTTATTTATTTTTTCAAGATTTATTTATTTGAGAGAGAGAAAAAGAGAACACACATGCATGGTGGGGGGGGTAGAGGGAGAGGAAGAGAGAGAATCTCCAGCAGACTCCCTGCTGAGAATGGGGCCCGAGAAACATGGGGCTGGATCTCAGGACCCTGAGATCATGACCTGAGCTGAAATCAAGAGTCAGAGCTTAACCAACTGAGCCACCCATGTGCCCCTTGGTTAATTTTAAAAGTGTTTTGTTTTCTTAACTACTACAGTAGCACTCTCCTTTAAAGTCACCATACATTTAAATCCAAGGAAAACTGCTAGCTTTTTCAGTTTGGGATTATTTTTTTTGTTTTATTTTATTGTGTTATGTTAGTCACCATACATCATTAGTTTTTGATGTCGTGATCCACGATCCATTGTTTTTGTATAACACCCAGTGCTCCATGCAGTACGTGCCCTCCTTAATACCCATCACTGGGCTAACCCATCCCCCCACCCTCTCAGTTTGGGATTATTTAACTATAAAGTCTATTTTTAAGCTTTAACATTATATGAGCTGCAGTGACTTTTTTTTTTTTTTTTGATCTTTGGTGTTTTTAATACCCTATTAATTTAATACTTCAAATTAAGTAATTATGAAGTACTCACAGTATATGAAAGACTGTGCTAAATCCTACTACATAGATTTTTTTTTTTTTTAATCCAGCCTTGCCTTCAAAGATACCACTAGCATTCTGAGGGTATTATTGCATTCTGGACGCAGGCTATATCAAGAACTAACTTGGGCAAAGTGCCTGAATCCATCTAGATTGAGAGGTGACTTTCAAATTGTCAAGCCCCAGGAGGAGTGGGGTCAGGCCACCTGAGCCAATCCCACTTGTCCCCACCCAACCTCCCCTTCTAAGCTTGGCCCTAAAGTGGGCTGCTGCTTAAAAACCATTTCTGAGGGGGCCTGGCTGGCTCAGTCAGTAGAGCATGCAACTCTTGACCTCAAGGTCGTGAGTTCAAGCATCACACTGGGCACAGAGCTTACTTAGAAAAAAGTTTTTTTTTTAATTTTTAAAATCCACTCGGAAAACTTAAGGACTACTCTGAAATTCTATAACCTTTTATTGTTTTTAATACGTACCTTAACCACCAATATCCACATCAGTGATGGTGAAGAAGTAGACTCTCTCTACGGGGTTTATAGACTACATGAAGAATCCTATTCACTGTAGGTATTATACTTAGTCCATAAAATCTGGCTCCATTTTGGTTTTTCTCTGTGGAATAACTAAAAGCATATCACTAGTGAATCTAGCTCTGTAAAAGTTTCTCTTACAGAATGCCTAGGTGGTCAGTACAGAGGCATCTAATATGAGGTTATTTCTTCTCTCATACAACTAGGCTTCCTGCCATCTTTCTTTCTCACATCATTTTATGCAACTATAGGCACCATTCTATTTGCCCACTGTCAAAAAGAAGTTTTCCAAAACTGTTGCACCCCTCTCTTTTCAGCAGATGGCTTTATTACTCGTTACACAGAAAAGATTTATGCTTTCCCACATGAGTAGCAACAATTTTTCCCCTCCTATTCCTTAACAGTTCTCTGCAAACCTCTCATCTGCTGGGTTAACCTTCACTGTTAATCCCGATCCCCAAATGCTTTGCTCCACCAATTACTTTCCTTCTTATTTGATAAACACATTCTTCCATAAAATAACCTAAAAGTCTTTCCATCCTAGCCTTCCCATGCCTGAGAAAGTTTAGCTTTCCCTAATAACCTACTAGGTTTTCTCCTTATGTATAATGAAAAAAAAAATGTTATCACATTTCTTTTCCCTTGCTCTGGCTACAAGAATACTTGGGGTCAAATCTGCAGGTCAATTTTAATAAATCTGAGTATCTCACTCATTCATAGCTTATGTAATTTCATGCTGAGTTTCCATTTTTTATTTTCAGTAGTTTTGATTTTAAATTCTTTTCTGTTTTGTGATTATAAATTCTTGTAAATTACATCAGATGTTTCATGATATGTAGCTCTGACTTTAAATTCTTTTGTTTTCTAATTATTTGTGTTAATTGCCTCAGATTCTTCATAATACAAGATTATGTATAAATAAATAAGCTGTGGTATTTCCAAACCCACTGTATAATATCTGTGATTAACAAAGACTTGTGGAATTAAAAAAAGGAAGCAGAGAAGTGTGGCTAATTAGATCATCTGGTCTTATTCCAATAGGAATTTTTCTCATTTTATTTCTATTGTACATATTATGAATCCATGATTTAAAAATAATCTAGGGGTGCCTACGTGGCTCAGTCAGTTAAGTATCTGTCTTTGGCTTGGGTCATGATCCTGGAGTTCCAGGATTGAGCCCTGCACCTGGCTCCCTGCTCAGCAGGGAGTCTGCTTCTCCCTCTGTCCCTCACCCCACTCATGCTTGCTCTCTTTCTCTCTCTCTCTCTCTCTCTAATATATATATATATATATATAATCTTAAAAATAGTCTATCTACCATTATGTTAATGAAATCAATAACAAGATACCTTATTTAAATCAGAAACACTTTTCATTCTTTGAGTATACTGAGACTTTTGTTTACTTACTTTTAATTAAACAAACTGTTTTCCTCTTTAATACAGTTATATGATTGATGCCTCTATAAAAGACTTAAAAAATTGGGGCGCCTGGGTGGCTCAGTCGTTAAGTGGCTGCCTTCGGCTCAGGTCATGATCCCAGGGTCCTGGGATCGAGCCCCACGTCAGGCTCCCTGCTCAGCAGGGAGCCTGCTTCTCCCTCTCCCTCTACCTGCCGCTCTGCCTACTTGTGCTCTCTAACTCTCTGTTGAATAAATAAATAAAATCTTTAAAAAAAAAGATTTTAAAAATTACTATAGAGTCACTATGAGTAAAGACTGTGGGACACTGAAAACGGCTACAAGGGGAACTTATGACACAACCTCTCTGAGTTTGAATGGAAGTTCTGCTTGATTAGAGCCCATGTCTGTGATATTATGTTTCCAATTTCTATTCTCAACTGCTTTTTCTCTAGAGATAGTAAGTAACTTACTTTCTGGAATACCATTCACTCAACAAATATTTACAAAGTAGTTGCTATATGCAAAGCACCTAGAAATTTCATTTTATTTTATTTTAAGATTTTATTTATTTATTTGACAGAGAGAGACACAGCGAGAGAGGGAACGCAAGCAGGGGGAGTGGGAGAGGGAGAAGCAGGCTTCCCGCGGAGCAGGGAGCCTGATGCGGGGCTCGATCCCAGGACCCTGGCATCATGATCTGAGCCAAAGGCAAGACACTTAACAACTGAGCCACCCAGGCGCCCCGCACCTAGAAATTTTAAAGTACTCTACAGAAACAGAAGTTTCTTCACCCCATGAAAGTGTGCTATAAGGAGACTCTCCTTACCTATTTTGTTGTACAACACTAAAGACTCACCATTTAAAACAAATACATCAATTCCCCTCATCGGTGGTAGCTACATTTTACAAAGTCACTGCAAACCCTGAATTAGCAAATACTGAGCCACTGTTCCTGGAGGAAATATAGGGTTGGGTTACTGTGTGTCTCTGGTCACAAAATGTTCTTCAACTGACCAATACATAACCTTGTTTTATGTGTGTTTCTTTCTCTTTTAATTTATTTATTTTGAGAAAGAGAGAGAGAGCGCACACATGGAGGGGGGGGCGCAGAGGGTGAGGGAGAGAGAGAATCTTAAGCAGGCTCCACACCCAGCATGAAGCTGGACCAGGGCTTGATCTCACAACCCTGAGATCATGACCTGAGCCAATCAAGAGTCAGATGTTCAACCGACAGAGCCACCCAGGCGCCCCATATGTGCATTTCTTTTTAAAGACGGCACTTCAGCACTACTCTTGGGAACCATTTTAAACAACAAAATCATCAATAAAAAGCACAAAAGTGTAAAAAGCATAGCACTAAACAGGGAAAAGAAACTTGTTTATAGCAGGAGAACAGAAACAAGAAGGTACGTCATTGCTGAATATGTGAATGTTGGGTGAATCAAATTTTCTGTAGCTTTGCACACTTCCATGAGAGCGCTGCTGAGTACTGACTCTGGCTTACAAATAAATTTTAGAAAGCAAGCAAATCTGCAAATAAAGAATCCGCAAATAATGCGGATCAACTGTATATGAGTCAAATATTTCAGTGTAGTCTCTGACTTGATTGTCACCAAAAGATAAGCTCTGGAAAGCCCTAACAAATATCCTTCAGTTACTATGCAAATTTAAAGAGTTTTGGACTACACTACTTCAAGAAGTAAGATGTCTGAGGCATTCACAAGTTGGTATTGTTAAAAATGTTACTTCCTACCTGATATATTCTAAAAGGGATAAAACGAAATCCATTTTCTTCTGCAGGATATTCCATGAGTTTCCGGTTGATGGCCCAAAACTGGTCAAATCTGTCTGTAATGATAAATTATTTGTTATTAAAAATGAACATTATAATTTAAAACCTCACATGAAGAAATGAAAGTTGTTAAACATCCTCTTAGAAGTTTCTGAAAAAGCATCATTTATATATTATTTTTTAAACTTATCTTTCCATAACTAAACAAAAAGCAAAATATAAATTTTTCTACATTATTGCTTCCTCTTCCTAGATATTTGCATAGACATTTCATCTCATAAGAGAAACCCTGAACAGATGACTACTTGTGTCATCAAGGCAAAAAACATCAGATAGGGATGAACGTCTAGATTCTCTATCCTATTGCTACTGTCTAAACAATAAAAGGACAGCTTCAAGTGATCTAAGTCTTAACCAGAACTTATTTAAAGAAACAAAATCAAAACACCAAACACAATAAACATTAAACAGTAAAAAAGACAAAATTACAGGAAAGGGTTTGAAGGAAATGTGGAACTGACACTTAAGCATTAACTGTCGATTGCAGCTTAATCTCAGTGATTAACTCCTTTTTAAGTTTTTCGGGCTCAATTTAAAAAAAAACCACTTTACTGAGATATAATTCACATATCATAAAATTCACCCTTTTCTTTTGTTTTTAAATTCACCCTTTTAAAGTGTACAACTCAGTGTTTTTTAGCATATTCAGAGCTGAACAACCACTGGCAGTATCTAATATCAGAACATTTTCATCCTCCCAAAAAGAAACCCATACCCATTAATAGTTACCCATCTTTTCCTCTCTTCCTATCCCCCTAGAAATCACTAATCTTTATTCCAGACATTTCGTATAAATGGAATAATACAATATGTGACTTTTGTATCTGTTTTTTTCCCTTAGCTTGTTTTCAAGGTCCATTCAAGTTGTAGCATGTCTCAGATTTCATTCATTTTTATGGACAAATATTATTTCATTGTATGGAGATAAATTTTTTTGTTTTGTTTACCCATTCATCAGTTCATGGAAATTTGGGTTGTTTCTACTTTTTGGCCATTATGAATAATGCTACTATAAACATTCACATATAAGCTTTTGTATTGGATGTGTATCTTCAATTTTCTTGGGTATAAACCTAGGAATGGAAATACTGATTTATATGATAACTGTTCAACTGCCATATGGTAACTATGTTTTCAGAAACTGCCAAACTGTTTTCCAAAGAGGCTGCATCATTTTACATTCCCACCAGCAATGTATGAGGGTTCCAATTTGTCCACATCCATGTCTACGCTTGTTACTGCATATCTTTTTTTTTTTTTTTTTAAGATTTACTTATTTAAGAAAGAGCATGCACAAGTGGGGCGGTGGGGGGGGAGGAAAAGAGAAAGAGAGGGGGAGAATCCTCAAGCAGACTCCCCACCAAGCGCAGAGACCAACATGGGGCTTGATCCCAGGACCCCAAGATCAGAACCTGAGCCAAAATCAAGAGTCAGTGGCTTCACTGACTGTGCCACCCAAGTGTCTCCCCACCCTTTTATTAGAGTCACACTAGTGGGTCTGAAATGTTATCTCCTTATGTTTTTTTTTTTTTTTTAAGACATATTTATTTGAGAGAGAGCGAGCGAGCACGCGAGAGTGGGCCTAGGGGCAGAGAACCTCCAGCAGACTCTGCGCTGAGCATGAAGCTCCAGGCAACGCTCAACTCAAGACCCTGAGATCATGACCTGAGCCGAAATCAAAAGTAGCTGGATGCCCAACTGACTGAACCACCCACGCACCTCTCTCCTTATGGTTTTGACTTACATTTCTCTAATGAGTAATTATGCTGAGCATCTTTTCATTTGTTTACTGGCCATTTACATATTTATTTTGGAGAAATGTCTATCAAATTCTTTGTCCCCTTTCTAAGTGGGTTGTTTGTCTTTTTTACTGTTGAGTTGCGAGATTTTTTTTTTTTAAATGTATTCTGGCTACAAGCCTCTTACTGATAAATCTATGCAAATATTTTTTCCCATTCTGTTGTTTTTTAAGTAACTCCTTTTTGACTTACCCAGAATCCTACCTTAAAATTATTTTTTATACTCAGAAATTTATCTCAGAGTCAAATCTGTAAAGTACATGAATAGCAGCACCAGAATTTCAGATCAGCTTGGTATTAAAGCACATTCTCTACTATTAGACTCGTCTCAATCCAAATTATTGCCAATGTGTTGATACAGTTTAGGTCACTATAATTATATAAAACAATAAAGTTTAGTTGTTTTTTTTTTTCTTCTATCCCTGTCCTAGAAGACTGGGACAGTCTCTAGGCCTTCTCTATTCTCATTTTCAACTTCAATCTGGAAGTTCATACTGTATCAGAACTGGTAGGATAGGTAACTCAGAATCCAGGTAGTCTAATGTAATTTCACAGATGATAATGAAGGCCTAGGTTGTTATGAGTTTCATGAAGAACTAAGACCAGACTCTCAGTCTTCTGATTCAAAGCCCACAACCGTTTCAACAGTTGCAACCACAAAACTGCATCTTAATGCTAAGAGTAGCTCCTTTAACCACAGTCCTTCCATATATGAATCAAATATTCTTTCAATGCTTTTTAAAAAGTATCTTTCTATCACCAAGTATCAAGCAAGAGTGTGATAGCTAAATAAAATGATTCTTCATGATAACCTGAAATTTTACTCACTGCCTCATCATCAAATCTCTAGCACCTACCAAGGTGCATGCATAACATACGCTCTTAAATCAAAGAACAAACAAGAAAATACTACATATATAACCTTTTTTTGAAAACATTTTGGGTTCCAATCCTAGGTATGCAACTAAATAGCTACGTGACTAGAAACAAATCAATTGAAAATTCACTTATAGATGAAATACAGAGGTTCAGTTAGTTTCTAATACCTGTTCCAAAAACAAAACTTTATAATTATCTAAGATACCCTCTTTTATTAAAATAGCATTTGCTAAAAACCACAAGTAAACCTTTATTACAAGAGAGATCTAGATTGTTTTTAACAGAGTGCTTTTTAATAAAAAACAGTGGTTCTTAACCAGGAGAGACTTTTGCTCACCAGTGGGTCTGGAGACATTTTTGGCTGTCACAACTGTTTATGTGTGATACTAGTATCTAGTGAGTAGAGGTCAGGGGTGATGCTAAACATACTACAATGCACAGGACAGTTCCCCACAACCAAGAATTATCTGACCCAAAATGTCAGTAGGAAGGAAAGCAAACACAAACAATAAAAAGTACAGAAAGGCAATTAGTCAAAAGTTTTTACATACCTATATGGCAAAAAAATAAACTGGAAAAAGGAACATTATTGTGCCCATTATCATTTAATGACTCTAAGCTTCAAAATGACCCTTTAACATATGTCCTGCCATAACAGACACAATTGAAGCATTCCTTTTCTTTCTGCGCGGGTGCCCACATGCGTGAGCCCACACGCGTGAGCGGGGGGTGGGGGGGCAGAGGGAGAGAAAGAATCTTAAGCAGGCTCCATCAACGCAGGGCTCAATCTCATGACCCTGACATCATGACCTGAGCCAAAACCAAGAGTCAGATGCTTAACCGACTGAGCCACCTAGGCGCCCCTGAAGCATTTCTATTCTTACAACCACATTAAGCTTTCTCAGTAGAGGGCTAGAAGGACACTGCAAGGAGAAAGAGCTTCCTGCTTGTATAGGCACACTGAAACCCCTAGACCCTGTCAGCCCCTGATTTCCTCTGGAGGCCCACAGGGTGGCTTACTTGCTGCTTCCCATACAACTGCCACTCCCTCTGCATGCCCAGACCACTTGTTGCTAGTGGCCTGCACTCCAGTTGTCCTGACTGCCTGGTGACTGCAGACCAGCTCCAGTCTGGGCAGAAGAGTGAATTTCTCTACTAATCCAGTGGATTGAACTATATCTCCCCCCACAAGTTCTAAATCCAGTCTTGGCTAGAGGATCCTTGTAAGTGTGACTTTCCTCCCTTCGCCCTAGAGTACCATAGGCAGTTTTCTTATATCTTATAGTCACTCTTTCATCAGAGTTTAATAATTCTTCATATGGAACTTACCCTGTTTAACCCTCTGTTTGATTTCTACCTCCTGACTGGACCCAGTCTGATACAACTATGTTTAAAAGGAATAAAGACATAATAAAAGATATGTATTAATTAATAGTAGCTTTCACTCTTCTTATAAAACTATATGTTCTTATATAAAATAGGTATTTCCTCAATAATACTAAAGACATTCCAACCAAGAATAATCTAGCTTTTATAAGTCAATGTTATTAACAAGACACAAGTAGAAGGAACTAAAAAAAAAAGCAGTCCTGAGATTGAGTGTATAACCAATCACCTTTCACACTGAATTCTGTAGTATCAGTATTTCTCCTATCTCCTAGTCAATAACTAAAATAAAATTGGAGTTAGGATGCATTACTACCTTCCTACATATTGATGAATCAAGAACATACTAACTTGTTACCAAGGAATACTTTGAATATAACTATGCTATTAGTTATTATAATTAAGTCATAAAAATTATCAGTCATAAAAGCAATACCTACAAGTAAAAGAAGCATAATGGTCTTTATCTGTTCGTTTTTTAAACTATAATTGTAAGTAAATATACATCAATTTCAAGAACTTTCAGGTTAACTTAGTTCTAAATCTAAAACAAAACAACTAAGTCGGAGAAAATTAAAACTATCGGTCACTTAGTTTATTCAAAGAACTGGAGAAGGGAAGGTAACTTATATCCTTCTTGCCAGAGCTATTAACAATATGACTAATAAGTTGGTTTCTGTTTTTTAAACTTAGCTTATTCATTTAGGAAGGCTACAAAATTAAGAATCACACAACTGAAGGACTGCCTTATAGAAAGTGAATCTATTTTTGTAATAAAGATATTAAAAATAGAATTCCTCAAGATCCTGGTGGTCACCAACTTTTCTCTCTCATTGCTGAATTAAGCTTCTATATTGGTCTTGGAAATTTTTAAAAATTCAGGAAAAAACATTTTTAAAAATCAAAATCTCCCAAAGAAGCTTAAGAAATAAAGTTTTCTTTTTTCCTCACATGGAAAAAACTGCAAGAAAAAAGTGGCAATTTTAAACAATGTATCTGTTCTTCCACTTAAGCCTTATGAGTGGCAAACTCAAGGCAAAATAAATTTTAACATTCTAATGTCACAAACAATACATGTGTCTAAAAGCTCCCCAGGAGACATGGAGGACATCTAAGGGACTACAGGGACTGCTGTTTAGCTTCAGTTCAGCAATGTGGCATTGCTGGCTGAGACCCTCAAACTATAGGAAAGGAGGCAGCCTCCACATGCATGCTCAATCCACTTCCTAGTCTTTTAACATCTGTGATGTAAAAAAAAAACATATTTACAGCATCCCGAATAAGTGTCAGCACATAAAACATAGACTTGAAGCTTTTCTTTGAAGAGAAAAGCAAATAGTTGAAAATCACAGCTTCAGAAAATTTTGCATTTATCAACAGTATTATTCGAATCAGTACTACAATTGGCCTTGTAATATATGTAGTGTTTTGACCAGAGGCTTTCAAAATATGTAACAGAAAGTATATCCAAGTAGAAATCTATTTGAATTACTTTCTTCATATGTAATACATAAACATCTTTGTAAAGCAAAACAAAACAAAAAAATGAATAACTTGGTAGGTTGCCAAACACAGGTGCGTTAAATAGGCGACCTGTATCTTCAAACTCATTTGTCTTCTAAGTCAAGTCAAATTAAGAGAATCCTAGGTTAATAGGGTGTTTAGCTGAGCCACGGCACAGAGCATTCTCTCTGTAGCAACACACCCACTGGTGCTTGGATGCTGCTCAACAAACTACACCCACGCGTCTCTACGAGCCCTTCTTTTTGAGGTTTAAAGTTCCTGAGCTATATCAGTGGGGAGGCCCTTACCAAAGCAAAGAAGCCTTGGGAAAGCTTCAGGGCCCCTGAGAATTCATCATGAAGGTAGAAGAAGGCAAGACCAAAGGGCTGGCCTCCACATTAAGGCTGAGAGGAGTGCCAGTCCTGAAGAAGGCTAATCCCGAACATAAACATTCATCTTGGCAGGAGGATTGTACCATGGGGGAATTTGTTGTTTGAATGAATCAAAAGAGTAATAAAACCTGGATCTCAGGAAAATTTCAACCTGGGCTACCAACTGTCTCATAATAAACTGAGCGATGACATTTACTCCTTTGCCCTACAATAGAAGTGCTACCGTCTGGAAAACTGACATTAAGGAAAGTAATCAATATAAATACATATTTAGGGTGTAATTTATTCTCTCTGTATTCACTGCCACAACTTTTCATAAGCACTGAACCACGGTGACAACCTAATTGGACTCTGTCCTTCCACATGTATCCCTGCTACAGAGCATTCAGAATGGTCTTATAAAACGTAAATCAAATTGTATCATTAATGAGTGATTTTCCACACATGTTTCTAATGGGCCATGGAATAATGCTTTATGATGTACTTTAACAATATGGTTTTAGAAGTACTAGAATCATTACTTAAAAATCCACTGCACTCACTTTCTTATTGCCTGCAACGGGGGAGGACTGCTCCCTGCCCAAACTGCATGTGAACCAAAAGGTCTTTCCCTCTTACCCCCTGGAAACGCAGGTGCTCCTGAAGTCCTCTGAGATCTCACTGCCCATCAATCTGTTTACTTACTAAGCTCCAAGTCATATGATTTTTCTTTTCTGTCCCTAGAAAACACCAAACTTGTTCCTATATCATAGCTTGGAATCCTTGCTTTTCTTATCTTCACAAAGCTGCTGCTTTCTGATCATTCAAGTCCCAATAGAAGTAGCACCACCTCCTCAGAGAAGATCTCCTCAATTCAAAGTGAAGCATTGTTCTATTTTCTATCTAGACATTTTTGAAATTGAATTTTGAAATTACCCAACTCACGTGTCTAATTATTTCTTGTCTCTCTCCCCCAACTAAATATAGTTCCACGAGGGCAAGGCCTTTGTCTTCAGTCCTAGAAAGTTCCTGGCACAAAGTAGATGCTCAATCAATGTTTAAGCGACTAAATAACGATATGACTGACTGATTTAGGGAAATGGGGAACAACAAAAAGAAGGAATTCCAAATGTAGCATGGCATGGTGGGAAAAAACAGACACTCTGGAGCCACACTGCCTTCGTCTGCTTCCTAGCTTTGCCATTTAATAGCCGCCGGAGTTTGAGCAACATACTTTTAAACTTTGTGTCCCAATTTCCTATAAATGGAACTGCCTGTAAAATGAAGATATTAATAGTACATATTCATAAAGTCATTGGAAGAAATAAATTAGTTAATACATGCAAAATACAACAGTATCTGGCACAAAGTAAGTATTACATAAGTGATCTTAGGCTGCCTCAGAGTCAACAAAAGAAGACACTGGGAAGATTCAGCAACAAGGTAAGTGAACTGTCAAAACCAGTATGGGAAAGTGGTTCTGCCAAAACCTCATCATCAGAAGACTGCTGGAGCGTTCAGTCTGGCTCAGGGCCAGAGAGCTTGCACCACTCACATCAAATTCTGTGTGAATGCTGCCTCCTGGAGTTATGCAACTGAGTGGCCTTTGTTAACCAGGTGGGAAGACTGAGAGCCATAATACAATCCAGCTGCAACACTTTACAATACCAAATTCCCTTCATATCCCCTTCTGCTTCCTCCAACCATTTCAACTACCATATAAGCCCTATCTTCTCATGCTGTGGAAACAATTTAGTTACATTTACCTTCCATCAATTTTGATTGCATTAATCTCCAGAAATGGGGAAATGAAATGGTGAAATGGTGGTGGGAGCAGGAATGGTGGCCCAAGAACACCTAGGTCAACATCTGAGTCCTCAAGTCTTGGCAGGCTCATCTGAGTTCTATCTCTACTATCTTTAAGATCTAATAACAATTCCTTCTCAACCCCTCCCTCTCCTAACATATCTTAAAATATTACAACAGAGGGGATAAGCATGGTGGGAAAAAAAAAATGAGGTTTCTTGTTGATCTGGGAAGATGAGAGGCTCAAAACTGTTATACTTTACAGCACAGGTCTATACACAGAGCCAGTAAAAACCAGTTACTTCATAAATGGTTTAAAAAACATTGCTGGAAACTTAAAGAAAACTAATCTTAACTGGAATTTGAAAAAGCAGACCGTAAATTTTAATTTCAACATCACAATAAACCATAACTGCAAGTTATAACATCTCTTAATGTATTCCAACAGTCAATCCCAGTAATTGACTTTATTTTTACATAGACAGAATTCAATAACTGTATCCCAGCCAATTAAGAAAAGTTTATTTCAAATTGGGCCAATAACTACATAAAAGGGCCTCAAAATTCAAAAATGTCATGATGCTAAAAAAACAACTATTCTATGTGCTCATGTTAAAATTAAAAAAAAGAATGATCTTCAATTATAATTAAGTCTTCATTTAATCTAAAAGACAATCTTTAAAGTAGCTTGTTTCCCAAATAGAGATTTACAGAGCTGTAGCACCGTGGTAGGCCAAGACTAATTAACTGAATGCTTCCCTGTGTAAATCACCTATAGATTTATAACCAATAATCTGATTTATTACCTTTCAAAGCTACTATAAATTGAGAAAATGTTTTTCCTCTTAAGACTAAATTACAGTTTATTACTTTCCTAAAGTCAGAGGACCAGAAACAAATTCAACAAGTAATCAAGCTCATTTTCACTTCAGAGAGCCCACCAGAATCCTAAGACAAAAACAAAAATCTATTTTAATTTTTGAAAGACTGACAGAAAAAAAAAAAGATAGTCCATTATATTCACTGTATCTTTGCAATGTTTACTATGCAGGATATTCTGTCTTTATTCTAATACAAACCCTGCATGCTTTTGATGAGAAAATCCCGTTAATACTCACTGACAAATAACGAAAGCTTTAGAAACGGGGGGGGGGGGGGGGCGCGGAATGCGGGAGGCACCAGTGGTCAGGAGACACCATGTGCAGTGCAACATTCCTCAGCTTTAGCTGCTCACTTGGATCACCTGAGTTTACAAAACGACAAACGTCAGGGACCCACTCCATACCAATTATTTCAGATGCCCTGGCAACTGTACTTTTTAGAAACTTCCAGATGATTCTAATATGTAGCCAGAGTTAATAACTCCCAGATGTAATGGAAAACACAACCATTTTTTTTTTTAAAGATTTTATTTATTTATTTGACAGAAAGACACAGTGAGAGAGGGAACACAAGCAGGGGTAGTGGGAGAGAGAGAAGCAGGCTTCCCGCTGAGCAGGGAGCCCCATGCCGGGCTTGATCCTAGGACTCTGGGATCATGACCTGAGCCGAAGGCAGAGGCTTAATGACTGAGCAACCCAGGCGCCCCAAACACAACGACTTTAAAATCAGAGATCTAAGTTCAAATCCTTGTCCCATCTCTTACTAGCTCTGTGAGCTCATTTCCTTGTTTCCTCTTTTTTTTTTTTTAAGATTTTATTTATTTGACAGAGAGAGAGATAGCAAGAGCAGGAACACAAGCAGGGGGAATGGGAGAGGGAGAAGCAGGCTTCTTGCCGAGCAGGGAGCCCGATGTGGGACTCGATCCCAGGACCCTGGGATCATGACCTGAGCCGAAGGCAGGCGCTTAACGACTGAGCCACCCAGGCACTCTCATTTCCTTGTTTTCAAAGTTGATAATGTTTATCTAATTCATGTGAGAAATTACTGAGACAACACATATAAAAATATCCAGGCCTAGGACATCACAAGACTTTAGTAAATGTAATATAATTCCAGATAAATTCTCTTCTATTTCAAATCCATCTAACCTCTCCATGGTAAGTACATGAAAAATATCTCCCTTTACAAAAAGTTCCCCATTGCAAATGGTTCATACTACGAATCTCCAATTTTAGGGAAGGAAGAGGAAAGAAAGGGTAAATCAGTTGACAGAAGGAATGGTGTGCTCAAACAAGTTTTTACTTTGTAGGATCTGCATAGAGTTAAATCTATCAAACTATCTGCTCCATTTTATGTACCTAATTAAGTACTGGGAGCTGTAGAGAATTTTAAATTAAAACAAAATAAAACAAGTACACAATAGGTTCTTTCCTTCACTTAATATGTAGCTGGAGAAGCAGACTGACATACATAAAATTACCACAATTTCTAATTTCGGTCTGATTTGTCCTTTATCTTGCACTGGCAGTGAGTGCTTAATGGTTCAAGCCCTCTCCACCCCACCCCCATCTCTTCAAATGGCAGATAACCAAGTGATAGATGCTTAAGTAAAAAGCATGTTAGAAGTTAGGCTGGTAAAGAAGTGGTATTAAACAAAAAAATACACTGAAGTGAAGCTAGAGTGAAAAGTTGTGGGTTCTGATTATAGTAAAACCTCGGAGGTGGGTTTTATTAGTAAAAACATACTTGTACAGAATTTAGCTATTTTTAAAACTCTATATGGGTTTCATATTGTTTGATTTTCATAGCAACTTACTGGATAGTTATCCTCATTTTACACAGGAGGAAACGGAGGTTCAAAGCAGGTAAATTATTTACCTGACATCATCAGGCCAGTTGTATCAGGGATACAATACCATAATCCATATTACGGGAAACTTTCAATTTTATTTCTATGAATAAAAACACTGCTTGCTTGGTAAAACTCCAAGTCAATTCAATAACCTATAATTAACAGGAATCTGGGAAACTAATAATGAATGGAATGTTCATATTTTCAAAAAGTCCAGAGTTCTGGACTTCAAAATTCACGGTAGTGTCAGGCATAATAGTTTAACAAATCTTGTCTCCTTTCACAGTTGCAGATGACGAAACTGAACACTTAGCAGTGGGTGCTGCAAAAATAAATACTATTTGCCTCAGCACGTTCATCTAAGGCACAATTTTTCTTTTTTTTTCTTTTTAAGATTTTATTTATTTGACAGATTAGAGACACAGCGAGAGAGGGAACATAAGCAGGGGGAGCGGGAGAGGGAGAAGTAGGCCTCCTGCTGAGCAGGGAGCCCGATGTGGGGCTCGATCCCAGGACCCTGGGATCATGACCTGAGCCGAAGGCAGACGCTTAACGACTGAGCCACCCAGGCGCCCCTAAGGCACAATTTTTCAATGAGAACAAGCAGAAATGCACTGTGATAACCAATGGAAAACATCACTCAGTTAGGAACTACCTCCTAAAAGAAGATGACAATGATGACCGAAACTGGAAAATTCAATCATAGTTCAATTTTTAGCTAAAAGGATTATTCAGGTGGCATTTACTGCAAAATTAATTTATTTAAACTCATTACCAAAACAAGGTTGATTCTTAAAATTATATACGTACCACAAAAAATAGGGCCCACCCAACATTTTATATATTACATTGTATTATTTCCTATAATGAGTTCATTTTGGACTAAATACTATTATTTTAAATGTATTCAGTAGCTTTTAGTGATAAGTGATATACACAATGTATCCTACAAGGTAAAAAAAAATTTAATCACATTTCTAAGAATCCTAAGGGTCAAACTGAGAATATTACTAATATTTGAAATTATTCTACCAGTGTTTTTCAACTTACTGATTTATAAATCAAATATCTAAATCCCACAGAGTATTCTTTTGAGTGTAATAACACCTAAAAATAAGTTATAAAAATATTGGTGACAAAACTTGTAAATGTAAAGCCTTTCCCCTTAATTCAAAAAGGCTATGGAATGGTCTTCTTTCTCTTCCTACTTCCTAGATATTAGATTTCCACTGACTGTCCTCTCTTCCACCCCTTCCTTATATTTTCAATGGACAAATATCAATACTTTTTATCTTGCAAAAAATATGTAAAAGATGCTTTCATAGAGTTTTACAATCCTACATAAAAGTAATTTCACCTTAAAATACCTGGAAAGTCAATGCAGGTTAATACCATAATACCTGTAGGAAAAAAATCCAAGTAGTATATTTAAAACTAAGAAGCTAGCTCAAGAAAAAGAGCCACAAAATCTCGGACGTTTAGCTTTCAGTGTGGCTTATAGTAATTTAAAATGAAGTCTTTTTGGCTAAATCTTTTATGAAATTAACTGCAATTAAAAATGCTGTTGGGGATATTTTATTGATATCCTTCCACTGGGAAAGAAAGAAAGAAACTAGATGTCAAAAAAAGGATAGCTTGGATCCTAAAGGGACCCTGTGGCAAGTAATGCTTATGTAGAAAACCACTTTGAAGATGATAATCAAGACGTGACTGAACACACTGCATCTTAGATGAAAAAATTTATTTTGCACTCGATTTTTTATGAGCGATTTCTTTTCTAGTTTTGGGGTTAAAATCTTGCAACTCTCTGAATGCTAGTCAAAACACTGGTATAGTTTAATAGTATTTAAATGTGATTTTCACACAGAAGAATTTCTGAATCTTTTACAGTTCCTAAAGTGATAAAAGAGAAGAGACATGCCATGAATAATAAGAAATTAGCACTGCTATAGAGCCATACTCACTTCTTTGGTTCAAGAAAGGACTAAATCATTAATACACAGAATTCTGACATCCAAAACTCGTTACCACAGCCACTAATCAAAATTGGTCTGCACAGGCAGAGACAGAGTAAACAGAATGTCACAGGGATGGGGGTAGGAGTGTGGGGGAGAAGGGGCTCGAAACTCTGAAATCTTCAATAAAATAATTTCTAGGTCTTTGTTAAAAAGTGCATGAAAGAGGTATCTGGGAATAGGTAACACATTGGATGGCATTAATTACAAACTGTTCAACTAAAATGTAAATATCTGGCCATTCAGACCCTAAAAAGATAATGAAGGAATGGGTTGGAGACTAGGTCAAATTAAATGAGAGGTAGGAGAGAGGGAAAGAAGTGCTAAGATATGCAGAACTACAACAAGTGCCCCACAGAGAGCTGGAGAGGGAGATGGAAGGAAGCAAAAGAGGAAAAAGGAAAAACATAGAAGACACATGTTACTTGAAAAATGTAAGCACAATTAGTCTCACTGAAATGACAGCATGCTATTGATTCATTGTCATTTAATAGTCACTACAGCAAATATAAAATAATCGCCATCCAGAAATAATTATGGCTAAGTGTTACGGTAAGAAGTTCACATGGCTAGGATTCCAGATGAGAAGAGTTAGCTGGTTAAAATAACTCTAATTCATTTATATGCCAAACTCCTCTTGTTCCAAATACACCCTAAATGAATCCCTGTAACAACGGAACACCCAAGCTCAAGCGCTGTGCCGGCCAAACAGATGAAAAACTTCCTAAATGGGCTGGCCCAGCCGACAGACCTTCAAACATATGTTGCAAGGCTGCTCTGACGACAACGATGATTCATGTAAAGTGCCAAGCACAGAAATTGGGCATCCAATTAGTGGTCACTGCTACTCTCGAGGAGAAGCTGTATTATCCATTAACTCTATTATCACTTCTCTCTAGAGCAGTGGTTCTCAAATGGGTCAGTTTTGTCCCTGGGGGGATATTTTGCAATGTCTGAGATATTTTTTAATGTCATGATAGACAGTGGGGAGCAGTGTGCTACTGGCATCTAGTGAGTGGGTAGAAAGACCAGGAATGCTGCCAAACACCCCACAATGCATAAGGTAGCTCCCTCCCTGCCAATGCCCCAACACCAAAGAATTATCCACTCCAAAATATCTATACTGCTAACGTTGAGAAATCCTGCTCCAGAAAACTAAAGTTAACTTTAGTGCATCACAATCACCTGGAGGGCTTGTGGAACCATAGGTTGCTCGGACCTTTTGCTGGGACCCCAGAGTTTCTGATTCAGTTGGTCTAGGGTACATTTCTAATCAGTTCCTAGGTCATGCTGATGCTTCTGAGCCAACTCTCTACACTTTGAGAACTAGTACTCTTAAGAAAAGTGATGAGGAGCTAATGGACAAAAGAAAACAAAAATATTAGGCAAGTAAGTACTTCTGGGGTTTTCTCTTCTCTTAAAATGATGACTTTCTTAAGTTTCAAAACAAAATATTCATTTAAAAACAAAGTAAGTTAAACTACATATGCATATAAACCTGCGTGTGTGTAATTTTCATTTTTTAAGAGGAATTGTGCTATAAATTTAAATAGTAATGACAGGCCATGACTCCAACAGTGAAAATCATTTATGATACAGATGTTTGTTTGCATTTCCTCTATATAGTGGAAGAAAAGCTTCTTTTTTTTTTTAAAGATTTTATTTATTTTTTGACAGAGAGACAATGAGAGAGGGAAGACAAGCAGGGGGAATGGGAGAGGGAGAAGCAGGCTTCCCGCTGAGCAGGGAGCCCGATGCGGGGCTCGATCCCAGGACCCTGGGACCATGACCTGAGCTGAAGGCAGACACGTAACGACTGAGCCACCCGGGCGCCCCTGGAAGAAAAGCTTCTTAAACCTTCCCACACCTACTTTATAGGAAAAAAATGACAGTATGTTAAGAGGTATAAATTTTAAGAAAGTTTTTTAACTGGATCAAATATAAATAAAAGATATGATAAAGCAGTCATTTTACTGTAGATGGTTTGAAATTAAAAGGACATTACAAACTAAATCTTTGTGTTCCTATAACACTAAAAATTCACTAAAAGCATTTAATTATTAATCAATCAACCTAGTTATACAGATTTATACATATATCCACTGTATCTCATATGCAAAATATATTCCCTACCACTGGTGAACTCTGGAATATACAACCATTCACTGTTATTAATGGACTCTTTCCAATAAACTTATGTTAGGATAATGTATAGCATATTATGAAATAACTGTCTAAATGTTTTCACCAAGTTTTATTAACCATGATGTTCACTGCCAAGTCTACCCAAAGAACTGTAAGGGGCTATGATCCAAATTATTACCAAATTTACTTATTCATTTAAATCATGTAATTTCATGAGCAATCTTTCTCCAGAAGTCTAACAAAGTATCTGTATAGCTTTATATGAAAACGCAAATACATAAACTTTTCAGGTTTCCATCATTATTTTTAATTACAGAAAGTAGAACACGGAGACTGATTTAAAAGATGTAATATAATAGACTAAAATGCCTATCTGTTCCACAGTAAAACTTAATTGAATGCTCAAGCAGGTTACAAATTTGCTTTAAGCAACTTTCTCACAAAGTTGTAGATTCTTGAATGCCACACACACAGCTTTATATTGAACTTATTCACCTTCCTGTATTGCAGGCAAAATAATGGAAATGACTAACTCAGCTGTGTGTAGAAAGGAAAGCACAAAATGGCTAGCGGATATAAAGAACTGCCAAACATTAGGAATATATGGAATTGCTCCACATTTCACTGCCTTACGTCACTGGGAACATTAACTGTCATATCCTTAAGGATGAAATAATAAAGATGGTACTTATGAAAGTAAATGAGTATGAAATCAGAAGCTGCAGCTTTCAAATTTATTAAGCCATCTCCATCTATGACACACACCCGCAATACTTAACTCTAGCAATACCTAACGCAATGTATCTCTACATCAATGTCTCAGAGACATCTCAAACTTTCAGCCTCAAAGTTGACCTTCTCAACGGCTTTGTTCCCCAACCCAAACCTATTCTCCATCTAGTTATTTCATATCACAGTATAAAGCACCACTATCCATCTAGCTGTCCTTTTTTCACCCTAACCTTATAGCCAATCTAGTGATAGATTCTGTCCATTCTACCTCCAGAACAAATCCCAAATTTAATGACTTTTCTCCATCTCTAACCACTGTCACCCTAGAGGCCAACATCATCTTACACCTGGACCTACTGCTATAGCCTCTCCACTTCCAATCTTGGCTCCTTCTTCACATATTTTTGCATCTTATCGCTCTCCTGCTTAAAAATTCTCCAAAGGCTTCCCACTGCACTTAACATCTGAATTATTTTCATTGGCCTATACGAGGCCCTACATCATCTAGCTCTTTCCTATCTCTCCAATCTCATCTCATGTCACCCTTCCCTCTTGGTCACTATTTTCCACAGTGGCCTTCTTTCGGTTCCTTAAAACATACCAAACTCTTTGTTGCCTCATGTCCTTGAAACACGTTATTCCCTGAAATGATTGGTTCTCTCCCATCCTTAAGATTTCAGGTTAAATATTATCTCTTCAAAGAGGTCTTCCCTAACCACCTTAATATAAATAGTTCCAATCTCTCCTCATATCTATTCTTAACACTTTGTTTACTGCTTTCAAAATAGTGTAAAATCAACTGCCAAAAGGATGCTTTGTGTCCCAGGAGACTTATGGACAGAAATAGATATAAAAAAAGTGTCATTTTTGCTACATAGAATGTTTAAAAAAAAAAAAAGCGAGACTATAAAGGTAGAGGGAAAATATGACAAGAAGACTATAGAAGAAGGGGTATCCCAGGAAAAAAAAAAACTTAGATTATCTGTAACTTCAAAAAGCTATAAATAGAGTTAGATTCCTCAAAACTGCCTAGCATTCTCCCACCTCAGGGTTTTGCCCTTGCTGTTCCCTCTCCTAGGAAGGTATTAACCCTAGATAAATGCATAGTGCTGCTTTGGATCTTTATTTAATGTCACAAAATCAGTGAGACCCTCCATGACCATTCTAATTAAAATAGTAATGCCCTATCCCAATACAGTTCTTTCTCATCTTTCCCTGCTTTACTTTCCTCCCATAGCACTTATTATCATGACACATAAAAATATTTTACATGTATATACATATATATACACAAATAAGAAACACACACACACACACTTCTTATATGTTCTCCCCCACAATAATTTTGGTTGCATAAGGGTAGGAATTTCAGTTTGTTCTGTTCACTGCTTTATTTCCAGCATAGATTCCGTAACACTAACTGAATGAATTCAATGAATTAACATTAAAATGATACTCCTAAAACATGGACCAAGTTATAGCAGGAATGTGATAGTTAATATTACGGGTCAACTTGACTGGCAATGGAGTGCCCAGGTTAAACATCATTTCTGGGTGTGACTTTGAGAGTGTTTCCAGATGAAATTAGTATTGAATAGGTGAACTTTCAGTAGACTGCCCACCTTGATGTGGGTGGGCATCGCCTAATCAGTTGAGGACCTGAACAGAACAAAAGGAAGGGGAAGAAGGAATTCACTCTTTTCCTGCCCCACTGATTGAGCTGAGACAACTCATTTCATCTTCTCATGCCATCGGACTGGGATTTATACCACTGGCTCCCCTGGTTCTCAGGACTTCTAACTCAGATTGAATTACATGACTGGCTTTCTTGGATTTCCAGCTTGTAGAGGGCAAATCATGGGATTTCTAAGCTTCCATAATCATATGAGCCAATTCCCCATAATAAATCTCCTTTTATGTATATATTCTTAAAATTGGTTCTATTTCTCTGGAGAACCCTAATACAGGAACATTTAAGAGTAGCAGGAAGGCCAACACCAAGCCTAAGACGAGGCTTATAAAAAAATAGTAAGGAAAACAAAATGAGCTTCATAAACTATGTTTGGCAAAGAAAGAACACATGGAAAAAATTATTGGGGAAGACAGTATCATATTAAGAGACAGAGAGAAAGCTCAACTACTAGACTTCTGTTTAGCTTCCATCTTCTCTAACACAGAATGATCTTCAAAGAAGAAAAGTGAAAAAATATAGCTGAAGTGACAACAATGCCTCCATAGGCTCAGAAATAATAGCAGCTACTCTACTTTTGTAGTATGCTGCTTTTAGTTAACGCAAGTCTTCAGATAAAAGGGAGTTACTTCAGAAGACATTAAAAGAACTATAAGGATTATGAAACACCAATAATCTTATGAAACAATGGTGAATAGGAGAGGTGCTTAAGGTCAGGAGACAGGCAAATGTTTCAACTTAAAAATATGAGTGGATGTTATCAACTAGTAAGCCTGATGTCAATCCTAGGCAAAATTTTATGTTTTTCACCATTCAGAAAGTAGAACAGTAATATCAGAAATCAGCAGACATTTTAAAATATGTATGGCATCAAAGTGACCTACAATTCCTTTTGTAACAGTATTAAGGAGGGGTGCCTGGCTGGCTCAGTCGGTGGAGGGTAAGACTCTTGATCCTCTCTTGATCTTGGGGTTGTGCGTTCAAGCCCCACATTGGGTGCAGAGATTACTTAAAAATAAAATCTTAAAAATAATTATTTTTTTAAGATTTTATTTATTTGACAGAGAGAGACAGTGAGAGAGGGAACACAAGTAGGGGGAGTAGGAGAGGGAGAAGCAGGCTTCCCACAGAGCAGGGAGCCCGATGCGGGGCTTGATCCCAGGACCCTGGAATCATGACCTGAGCAGAAGGCAGACACTTAACAACTGAGCCACCCAGGCACCCTTAAAAAAATTTTTTTAATTGTATTAAGGGACTGGGCGTTAAAAAGTGATATCGTAAATGTAACAATACAGCACAGATCTACTTTTGGATAGTATGTGTAAGCTGCAAAAGAGTAGTTAGGCGCACTCAATAGTTTCCGCAACATCTGGGAATCAACTTTGACAGTTCTCATTCTATTACCTGTCACAATCAACCAAATACTCAGTCTTAACAGTTCTATATTTCAAATATAAGCCACCACTTATAAACAATTGCCATGTCTCACCTAACCACTGGCATGGACTCCTAGTGGTCTTTTAATTCCATGTTTGCTCTCTTCGAATTCATTAACCATACTGCATCCAAAGAGATGCCTTTTAAAAAGAAAATCTGATTCTGTCATATTCTTGCTTAAAATCTTTCAATGGTCCCCTATCTATCCCACCTCAATTCCTGGGGATTAAGTTCAATATCATTAAAATAGCCTATAAAGCCCAGAATACATAGGGTCTCACTCTAATTTGCACTGCCAGGCCTAATTTGGACCATTTGCTACTTTCCAATCTTGATCACCATGCTCTTGTCAAAATGGTCTCCAAGCTCTCAGAAGCTTTTTTTTTTTTTTAAGATTTTATTTATTCCTTTGAGACACAGAGATACAGAGAGAGAGAGAGAGCATGAGCAGGGGGAGAGGCAGAGGGAGAGGGAGAAGCAGGCTCCCTGCTGAGCAAGGAGCCCAATGCGGGGCTCGATCCCAAGACCCTGGGATCATGACTTGAGCCAAAGGCAGACGCTTAACCATCTAAGCCACCCAGCTGCCCCGATCTCAGAAGCTTTTTTCTGCCTAACCCAGATCATTCCCTGTGCCTGGAACACTTTCATCACGACCACCCTGCTCTCTATTCCTTCCTCCTTCCTCTACAACTCGAGCTATAAATGTAGTAATTATTTAGAGGCTGTTTAATGTCTGGCTCCCCTAGATACAGAGTTGAGTCTTAAAGTCTCTTCTCTCTCTGTTTTAGTACTCTTTCTATGACACCACACATTTCTGGTAAGTTACCTTCCACCTAAGTCCTGCTTCAAAGGGACAGGAGAGGGAGAGAGAAAAAGGAAGAGGGAAGAAGGGAAAACAGAAAAGGAGGGAGAGGGAGAGGGAAGGGGAAGGGAGAAAGAGGGAGCAGGGGAAGAGAGAAATTATCAACAGTAATTCTTCTTCCAAGAAGTCCTTCAGAATCCGTTGAAAACATCTAATCATCAGAATGAGGTATATGGGATCACCACTTTATAGTCCTTGAATGCAAGTCTCGGGAAGTCTTACCACATTCAGTTTATAAGGAACTCCAGCTTACAGAGGAAAGTGATTTGCCAGACCACACAACTGATATGAGGTAAATATCAGGTCCTTCTCAGACCAACAGATTGTCAGTGCAATACTTAATCTACTATATGTACCTGATAAAAACAAAGCAATGCAACTACAACCAAACTGTCTCTATCATACAAGCCTCCAAAGAGCTAAAAACCATTGCAATTATCTTTTACATCACCTAGCAAACAAAAGTATTTTCAAAATATTATGACTTGTTATAAAAATCACCCTTCACTAATCACTTTCCTCTTAAAAACCTGTTTTAGGTTAAAACCAAATAACTGACTGATGTAAATTTTCAACAAATTTGGCAGTCAAAACTTAGATTTATTTGAAGGACTATGGAATTTATTTAATGCTATCTTTTCTTTTTTAGTATACTCAAAAAACCAAGGCTGAAAACTAAGTCATATATTATGTTAAAAATATTTTTTAGAGATTTATTCAAATCTCTAGCTTATAAGAAAAACAGCTTGACATTTAATAGAAAAGAGCCTGCACATGTAGTGACAACAGCCTCATAAATAATAAAAATGTTACTTTCTTTTCTTTTTTGTGGTCATTAACTTGGTTTCACAGGGAGGTTAAATACTTTTATATCTAAAATGAAAACCCATAAAAAACACTGAAAGGCACAGTGTGTCTTAAATGAGTTTTCTTGGTTTCAAAAGTTTTTCTTATTTCTCTTTCACACAGATCTGAAAAATTAAAATTAGCATTTGAAAGTATTCAAAAACTGTTTAAATTGTTGTTC
Source organism: Phoca vitulina (assembly GCF_004348235.1). Taxonomy (NCBI): domain Eukaryota; kingdom Metazoa; phylum Chordata; class Mammalia; order Carnivora; family Phocidae; genus Phoca; species Phoca vitulina. The sequence goes on along the minus strand of NW_022589712.1, from coordinate 53,735,721 downwards.
AGCTGTTATGATCTACAGGTGCAGTTCTGAATGAAATAAATTTACCATCTGCTATGCCTCAACTTTGACCAGTTTACAAACCAAAGGTAAAATATCTTTGTCTTCACAAATTAATAGGACCTTCTTTTGGACTTTTGTAAATAAATTCAAACAAAACACTTCCTCTATTTTATAGCAGTATTAAACTATGTATAAAAGGCTGTTAATATTATTTCCTTACAGTATTAAAAAGGAATAAAACAGTCATTCAGTTAGTATTCATTTTATCTGCTCTATGCCTAAGACTGGACTAGGTGCTAGGGATTCAAAAATGTATAATACACTCTATGCAGTGCCTGGGTGGCTCAGTCGTTAAGCGTCTGCCTTCGGCTCAGGTCATGATCCCGGGGTCCTGGGATCGAGCCCCGCATCGGGCTCCCCGCTCGGCGGGAAGCCTGCTTCTTCCTCTCCCACTCCCCCTGCTTGTGTTCCCTCTCTGTCTCTCTCTCTGTTAAATAAATAAATAAAATCTTTTAAAAAAATTTTTAAAAATTTTTTAAAAAACCAAAAATGTATAATACACTCTAACCAGGAAAAATTTATATTCTAGCAGAATTACATAAACCATAACTATACCAGAGTGTGATAAAATATGAGAGCAAAGTGCATATAAATGGACAAGGAGACATGACACCATGAAAACATGGATAATTCTGCCTCCTTGCCACCATAATCTCCATAAAGACAGGGTGCATGTCTGTTTTATCACTGCTGGATGATCACTACCTCCTAGCAGAGTGTCAGGTTCATGTTAGATGGTCTATAAATATTTGTTGGCTAAAAAAAATTAAAAAAAGAAGGCTTCACATAGCAGGTAACAACAGAGATGAGCATTAAAACCTAAGTAAGAATTAGACAAAAAGAAAGAAAGGGCATTTTAGGGGCACCATGGTGGCTCAGTCAGTTAAGCGTCTGCCTTTGGCTCAGGTCATGATCCCGGAGTCCTGGGATCGAGTCCCGCATCGGGCTCCCTGCTCCGTGGGAAGCCTGCTTCCCCCTCTCCCACTCCCCCTGCTTATGTTCCTGCTCTTGCTGTGTCTCTCTCTGTCAAATAAAAAATAAAATCTTTAAAAAAAAAAAAAAAAAAAAGAAAGGGCATTTTAGGCAGAAGGAAGTACTACACCCACCTTTCACCAATTTACTTTAATGTAGGTAACATTCAGCCTTTTATCCCAAAATATATTTTCTTTTTTTTTCAAGATTTTATTTATTTATTTTTGCGCACATGTGTGTGAGAATATATGAGCGAGTGCACGAGTGAGCGGGGAGCAAAAGGAAAAGCAGACTCCCCACTGAGCAGAGAGCCCAATGCGGGACTCAATCCCAGGACCCTGGGATCATGACCTCAGCCGAAGGCAGATGCTTAAAACCAACTGAGCCACCCAGGCGCCCCCAAAATATATTTTCTACCAACATTTACCTAGCTAAAAATTTCCTAAATGGGTATTTTAGTTTTTTAAAAGTAGAATAAATAAACTACCAAGGTCTCCAGTACCCACAGGATACCATTCAGGAGATTTTGAGTGTAAGCTCAATCATTACCAATACAAACAAGACCAAACATAATAGCTAAAAAAAAAAAAAAAACTATAGCTAAAAATAAAAATTGAATAAAGTACATTTTAACCACATACCATTTTAAGTCAGATTTAATGAAACTCAATTTGAAAAGTAATTTAAAAAAATTTTTTAACGTAATAAAATTTAACTTAGCAATGCTAACTTTAAAACAGTTGTATATCCAAGAAAGAACAGGAAGTAGAACAAAAATAGGAAAAAAGGAATATTATGCCAAAAAATAGCAATGAAGGCAGTTATTAGATTAAGTCCGATACATTAAGTTATACCAAGTTCTGAATGTGACATTTTAACTCACGCGTTAGGTCAGTGATAAATACGAGGTGTTGGTCTGGTCAACCTTCTATGAGCTGCCAAATGTTTTTTTTTTTTTTTTTTTAAAGATTTATTTATTTGACAGAGAGAGACACAGCGAGAGAGTGAACACAAGCAGGAGGAGTGGGAGAGGGAGAAGCAGGCTTCCCACGGAGCAAGGAGCCCGATGCAGGACTTGATCCCAGGACCCTGGGATCATGACCTGAGCCAAAGGCAGACGCTTAACCGACTGAGCCACCCAGGCGCCCCTGCCAAATGTTTTCTAAAAGGGTCAGAGAGAGTAAATATTTTAGGCTGTGGGCCACATGGTCTCTGTCAGAACTATTTAACTCAGCTGTTGTAGCATGAAAGCAGTCCCAGACAATACACAAATAAATGGGTGTGAAAGGGTTCTAATAAATATTTATTTACAAAAACAGGGGGCTGGCCCATGACCACAGTTTGCCAATCCCTATTCTAGGGTCTCAAAGTGACTTCTCAACAATTCTTTTTATCGAGACAGCTTTACCTCCTTTCACACACTTTCACATAAACTGTGTTAAGTGTTTCGTTAAAGCCTCCACCTATAAAAGAACATAACAGATACTCTCTTTGTTTTACATATAAAGAAACTGAAGCTCAAAGGGATTGAGTGAGTTGCCCTATGGAGCTGCTAGGAGAGCTGAGACTAAACTTTTTTTTTCCCCAAGATTTATTTATTTATTTGAGAGAGAGAGAGCATGAGCAAGAGGGGCAGAGGGAGAGGGAGAGAGAATCTCAAGATCACAACCTGAGCTGAAACCAAGTCAGATGCTTAACCGACTGCGCCACCCAGGTGTCCCTAAACAACTCTTAACCACCACCCACCATGCCCACGCTTCCAATGCCCCAAGTGAAATATTTTAATCATTTTTAGAATCCTCTGCTGAATCCCAGAGCTCCCTGTAGCAGACTCACCACATTCACAATAGATTTCAAGAACACCTACTTAAATACCCATTAAAATTATTTACTTCAATTCTGAAGCCAAATTATTCTTAGATCCCTGCTTTCTTGGTAAGATTTGGCCTTCTTCCATTTAGGTTATCTTCTTATTCACAAGTCTCCTAAAATTTCAGTTCATCTTCAAACAGCCAGCAAGAAAAAGGAAAAAGTACACCTTCTTAAAGGGTCGTAAACTCTTTTAATTACTTAAATAGGAATTTGTATACTCAGTAAGATAAAAGAAGCAAGAGGCCTGCCTTTGCAGAGCTTGCAATCTAACCAGACATACAAATATAAAACTAAGGAGAAACTCGGGGCGCCTGGGTGGCTCAGTCGTTGGGCGTCTGCCTTTGGCTCAGGTCATGATCCCAGTGTCCTGGGATCGAGCCCCGCATCAGGCTCCCTGCTCCGCGGGAAGCCTGCTTCTCCCTCTCCCACTCCCCCTGCTTGTGTTCCCTCTCTCGCTGTCTCTCTCTGACAAAAAAAAAAAAAAACCTAAGGAGCAACTCCATGTAACTCAAATCTAAGAGACTTAACAGAAATGAGAAAATTTAGAGTAACAGTGTCATAAAATATGTACCTTTTACATTACTGAAGTCTCAGATAATGCCGTTTTGCATAATGAAACTTTAACAAATACTAAATACCACAAACACTTCTTTGATATGGTAATAATATAGTCCAAAAGATAAAAATGGTTCACATTTTTTCAAATTATGGTTTTTTTTTTTCTGGGGGGGGTTGGGGGAGAAGGTGGGTCTTCTACTTTATTCTAGTTATTGCCATGAAAGTTCAGCTTATATTGAACTAATTTTCTATCCAAAAACAACTATAAAAGATGGATAAAACATAGGCAGTCCTTGCTTTATACAGTTGTGCAGGACTGGAAAAGTGATCATGAAACCATGCAAAGTGATCTTAATAATCAATGGTGTGATCTTTAAAAACTGTCCAACATTAAAAACTCTGTTATAAATGTATAAGAAAATGAATAAAGTAAATAAACTAATGTATTTAGTACACTGTAATTTAAAACATTAGAAATGCTGAGAATGCAAGTGCTTTATTTATTGCTCTGGAAAAACTTTAAGCACGGTTTCAATCGTGCTTGCTTTCTTTTTTTTTTTTTTTTTTTTTAAAGATTTTATTTATTTATTTGACAGAGAGAGACACAGCAAGAGAGGGAACGCAAGCAGAGGGAGTGGGAGAGGGAGAAGCAGGCTTCCCGCCGAGCAGGGAGCCCGATGCGGGGCTCGATCCCAGGACCCTGGGATCATGACCTGAGCCGAAGGCAGACGCTTAACGACTGAGCCACCCAGGCGCCCCTCGTGCTTGCTTTCTTGACACATACCCTACAAGGAAGCACCTTTCCTAAACCTTGCCGAACTGTCATATTCTTTTCTAAGTCCAGATCAACTTCCAAACATGTTGTCATTCGCACTTCCGATGTCATGAAATATCTCTGAGAGATCCTTTAATGCTAAGTTTTTTGCCAGCATCACTTTCTCTGGGATAAACTCACCCTTTTCGTCACAACTGCCTACCTCATTTATGTGGAAAAGTTCACCTTCGCTAAGTTCCTGTGGCTGCATATCTAGTCTCTCAAAAGGTGACAGTGTCAACATTCCCACAGTCAGCTGTTTCTTCTATAATTCCATTATTCCAGTAAAATGCCGCTGTCAGCATTATTACTTTTTGTTTCTTTGCCATACTTTCATCTTTCTTGGACAATTCCCTCTTTCAATTATGTACTTTTATAAAATGTTATGTGGACCTACCACTGAAGACAAGGAGGCAATACAACCACATGCTTTGCTGTCTGTGGGTAAACTAAATAACAGATGAGTAATGATGATTAACTGACAGACACTGAAAGAAGTGATGTGACTGGTCTTTAATCATGATGCATATCTGTTGTTAAATGACTCACGGACTAAAGAGCTAGCAATACAGTTTGTACTTTATGTAATTTCAGTTAATATACGGTAGCAAGTGAAACCTGAACCATACTGTTAAGGACCTGGTATTATTTAACTAAAGCATGTTACCTGAAATTCATGCATACCGGACCCATGTAAAACAATGGCTACCTGTATGTAAGACAACTGTGTTGAAGGCATTGGAAGACAATCAATGCAGGCAAGATTAAGGAGCTATGATCTCTAAAAGATGGAGAATACAGAGGTGAGCTGCAGATTCCTCTCAGCTTTTCCCTTGAGCGTATCTTCTAAATCCCAGCCAGGAGAGACAGAATCCAAGTACAAAGCAAGTCTTACTATTCTGAGAAAGCAGGGGTTGGAGTTTGTGCCCTACCCAAGGGGAGGTACTTTGGTACACACACAAGGTACTCAGTTGTAATTCCAGAAAGATCATGACTAGCAATAAGGGCACTTTCTCCAGAAGCTAAACACAGGAAGTTTATACCGTCTGATGTTATGGGCAAAGCAATTCTAATGCTAAAAAATCCATAAAGAGAAGGCTGTTAGAAGAGTACAATGTAAGGAATGACTAAAGGCAGCTTCTTTGCAAATTTGTGTGTAGAGGCTGGAATTTAAACTTGTACCACCAATTCTAAGATGTACCAATTACTCACAGGATTACAGTTATTTCATACTTTATAAAGTGGTAGTCGGAAGTTAAACTGCTATATTTACCATTTTGTAATCCCATCCAGAGCTGCTTATGATCTTTTTTCTGCATTTCATTGATTACTTGACTTTTATGCTTTAATGCATCAGCTTCTTTCACACAAGACATAAAATGAGCTTCAATTGCATCCTTAGATGGACAGTGCAGAAGGTCCTTTTCTGGAAAACTCTACCAAAGGAAAAAAAATACACACATAAAACAGGTACACATATTAGAAAATTAGCTTCTTAAAGAACTGTACCTACCCCAATTATCCAATATTTTTAGCAAACCATCTGTTAACTTCCCAGTAAAGAGATTAAAGTACAATTCCAAATAGTTTTTAAATTTGAAGTTAAAGATCTTTAGCTACCCGGCATATTTTGTACTTTTTCCAAATAATCCTTATGTAATATGATATGTATTTAAAACAACATAAAAGAAAAAAACAACAAAAGAAGGATATGAAAGAGTAATAACTTTAAAAATAGCTTTTTGACCTGCCATTTAGTGCTGACAAAAATGTGGAAGAGAACTGACATACACTGCTAGTAAGGATGTAAAATAGGACAACCACTTTGGAAAACAGTTTGGTAGTTTTTTTAAAAAAGGTAAACATATACCTACCATCAGATCCAGTCATTCTACAACTAGGTAATTACCTAAGAGAAACAAAAACATCTATCCACACAAAGACTTGTGTGTGAATATCCACAGTGGCTTTATTTGTAACAGCCAAAAACCAGGAAACATCCTAAATGTCAACAGGTAAATGAATACATAAATTGTAGTATAAACTTATCAAAGTGTATATTTTAATATGTATAGTTTGCTATAGGTCAATTAGACCTTAATAAAGTTGTTAAAACGTAGCTTTTAAGGTCAAATAGCTAAATTTACATCTTATACCTACACTGAATCTTTTAGGCAGTTGAGGCAACGATCACTGGACAGATAAGCAGTTATGTAAATGAGATGACTAATGAGCTTTTCACTGAAAAAAGATAGTAAGAGCCAACACTAACTGAACACTTATTGTGTGACAGACATTGCACTAATGCTTTTTATATGGACTATGTAATTTCATCTTCATAACAATCCTTAAGGTAAAAAGTATTGTTATTGCTATTTCACAGATAAAACAATTAATTAACTAATTAATTAAAAAGCTCAGAGAGTGGATAGAGTCCTATGTGGTCAAGCTAGGATTATTCTGACTCAAGAGTCCCAGTTTTTAACTACTACGCAATACCACTTCCTCCATAAGACCTAAATACTTAAGATAATTATATTCGACATTATTTTACCAAAAAGTCATGGTTCTGTAAGTCCTTTGGTAAAAACTGAGACAAATAATATGGCAGAAAAAAGCACTTAGTTATAGCCTATTTGGACACTATTAACAGACAACATTAAATTATCCAAGTAATGGAAAGCTCCAGAATGACTAGGACACTTAAGTACATGCCCTCCTACCAAAAGAAAAGGCACTTGATTACCTATTGCTATTTCCTAAAGTATATTTTGTAGATGCAAATAATCAGTCATACCTCCTGTTTTAATAGAGTCTGATCTCATAGATGTGCTGAGTAAAAAGGTAAGCCACTATTTAACTACCCACTGGTCACAGCTGCTGGGGGGGAAGGGGGGAACAGCTGAGACAATCAAATTGTCTCTCTAGGTACAAAGGGATTCTAAATTCATGGTGCTCTTGAACTAAAAATCCATAAAGAATGAAGGTAGATGTTTTCAGACATAGGCACACAAGGGTAAAGAATATGAGAAAATATAAAGTCTGTAAAACTGAAAAGACAAAAGGAGAGTATGAGAGAGAGAGAAAGACAAAACTAAAAGATGGGAGAAGATATGGATGGCAGAGAGAGGGTCCCTGCCTTAATCAACTTTACAATCAGTTGTATTCGCTTTGCTTAGGCTAGATTGAAGGGATTTGTCCTGACTTCCTGACCAGGATAAACAATAACATGTACATCATATCAACTCTATTATATTCAAATGGATTAGCATTATAATTATTATTTCTAAACTTTGTTATACTTGATCTCTAAATTTAGAATGGCTTTTTTGGATATTGTACAGTTCTCTATGCTGCTAATTTAATTGTCCATTTTGGTTATGTAGGAGTGGCAAAAAATATGAAAGTTCATATTCCAAAGAAAATATTATTTTCATGTTGTTTGAATTTATGACCTATTTAAGCTTATGTACTGTTAGAATTTCTTAAACTGTATACAATCTGATTATGAAAAAAAGGAGTTAGGGTCTCTCAAAACAGTGGTTTGAGAAATCAGGGGGGAAAACCCCACCATTTTCTAGTGTTGCTTCAGCACAGGTTGCTATTCCCCTCAATGACTCCTATAATCAGAGAAGGTACTGAAGTTTTGCTTTTCCCAGATTTCCATTGTTTTGCAGGCTTCTAAACTTAACCAATGGGGACACTGATAATTGATAGCTGACAATTACAAACAACTAGTCTTAACTGCAAATGACAATTACAAACAACTAGTCTTAACTGCAAGAGAGTAAACATATTTGTATACATATGCTTCAACAGAATATTCTACCTCTCTAGGAGGAAAGTGAACTATTTAATGAAATGAACTCAAAGGAAATATGAGAGCAGTAACTGAAAGAGGAAATACCTACGTAGGCAGTCACAGCAACTGAATTAATCGTGGCAATGAATAAAGTGACAGATGTCTCAGTCAAAGCCCCCTCAGCTCCTATTTATGAGATGTTCCTCCTTCCATGATGAGGTTGGGGTGGGGGTAAGAAATCTTTTTTCAAAAGCTTCACAATAAGATTCCAGACAGACACTTGATTCATTACATTTCTAATATCTTCTCACATACATTAGCAGTTGTGTTTAAGTGCATATCTTTTCAGTACAAATTCTTGCAAATAAAGGTAGTGAGTTTGACACCATGTTTATTTGCTTTCATGAATGTTCCAAGTCAGAATGCCTGATAAACTAATCTAACTTCACTTTTACAGAAGTAATCTGGAAAGTACCATTTACTTAGATATTATTACCAGTGTCCTTTAATTAAAATATTAATCCAGACAGTCTGATTAGAGATAAATGAACAATACTACACTGAAACTACTTACAAGTGGAAAAAAAAAAAAGCCTTTCAATTTATTGATAATATTGCAAGCTTGGCACCAAAAGCAAAGACAACAAAAGCAAAAAAGCAAAAAAACAAAAAACCAAGTAGGACAACAACAAACTATAAAGTTTGTGCAAGCAAAGAAAACCATCAACAAAATGAAAAGGCAACCTACCGTAGAGGAGAAAATACTTGCAAATCATAAATCTAGTAAAGGGGTAATATCCAAAATATATAATGAACTCATATAAGTAATCAACAAAAACCAAACCTCCAATTAAAAAAATAGGCAGAAGATGTGAACCGAGATTTTTTCCAAAGAATACATACATATGACAAATAAGCACATGAGATATCACTTCATACCTATTAGAATGGCTATTATCAAAAAGAAATAACAAATGTTGATGAGGATGTAGAGAAAAAGGAACCCTGTGTACTGATGGAATATAAACTGGTGCAGCCACTATGGAAAACAGATTGGAGGTTTCTCAAAAACTTAAACATAAAATAACATATAATCCAGCAATTCCACTTCTAAGTATTTATCCAAAGAGAAAATCGCTATCTCAGAAAGATGCATATGCATCCAGGACATGGAGACAACCTGTCCATTGATGGATGAATGGATAAAGAAGATGTAGTATATGTATAGAATGGAATATTATTCAACCATCAAAAAGGACAAGATCTCAACATTTGTGACAACATGGATGGACCCTGAGGCATTATCTAAGTGAAATAAGTCAGAAAGACACATGCCATAATGATCTCACTTATATGTGGAATCTAAAAGGGGTAAAAATAAAGCTCATAGATATAGAGAATAAACTGATAGTTGGCCAGGGGCTGGGGGTGGAGGGTTAGGCAAAAAGGATGAAGGGGATCAAAAGGTATAAACTTCCAGTTATGAAATAAATAAGTCATGTGGATGTAACATACAGCTTGATGACCATAGTTAATAATACCATACTACATATTTGAAAGTTGCCGAGAGTAAATCTTAAAAATTCTCATGACAAGAAAAAAATGTTGTAACTACGTATGGTGATGGATGTTAACTAGTGATCTTTTTGCAATATATACAAATATCAAATCGTTACGTTGCACACTTAAAATATAATGCTGTATGTCAATTATACCTCAAAAAAATACTGCAAGTCCTATAAAGAGAGCAAAACAAATAAAAATTTTCCATATATCCATAAAGAATCTAATATCCCATTAAAAATGCAGGAGTTGCTATATATATAGTGTTATGGATTCAATGTTTGTGTCCCTCTAATGTTCTCATGTTAAAGCCCTAATCCTCAGCGTGGCTGTATTTGGAGATGGACCCTTAAGGAATCAATTAAGGTTAAATGAGTTCATATGGGTGGGGCCCTGATCTAACAGGATTAGTGTCCTTATAAGAAAAGACAGCTGAGAGCTCACTCTCTGTCTCTCTCCACACAAAGGAGGAAAGGACATATAAGGACACAAAGAGAAGGCAACCATCTGCACACCAGGAAGACAATCCTCACCGAAATTGAACCCTGCCGGACCTTCATCTTGGGTTTTCCAGCCTTGTGAACTGTGAGAAAATAAATTTCTCTTGTTTTTAAGCCATCCAGTCTGTGGTATTGTTATGGCAAAATAAGCAAATTAACATACAGAGCAATGTTATTTTATTTGATTGTTGAGTCACCACCTCTAATAGTAGACTCAGCATTCTGACAGGGAAAATACAAGGCCATAGTTTAAAGGCTTACTTGTATAAAATCTTAACATTTCTTTCCAAGATCACTTTCATGTGTGTGCATGTGGGTGGGGATGGAAAGGGAGGAGATTTTCAAATCTATCTCCTAAGATATAATTTTCAGGATGAGAGAAGAATACGCCATGAAAGTTAATGGAATCAAGCTAAAATATTTTTTTTTTTTTTAAAGATTTTATTTTTAAGTAATCCCCACACCCAAAATGGGGCTCAAACTCACAACTCCAACATCAAGAGTTGCACAACTCCAAGAGCCAGCCAGGTGCCCCAATTTTCTTAAATCTTCTAATTTTACCAAGATCCAATCTACAAAGTTACCTTCAACCAATCATTTGCTTCCCTCCTGGTACAATCTAAGGAATATCTCCAATCCTGTTTGCTAGATCCCATTTTGTGCATCTCTGAAACCCAGTTCAATTAATTATTCCTATTTCTTTCTATAATTATCTGTAACCATGTTCTTTCTAATTACTGTTTCTCATCAGTTGTTCCTAAAAATAAAACAAGCACCCGAAGAAAAACAAAAAAACTTCCTTCAACCTCAACTTCCTTCTGGCTCCAGTCCTCTCACTTCACCCCTTCAGAGCCAACCTTTGAGGTGACCAAGCTGGCAGTCACCTCTTACCCACACAATCTGTCTGCTACCCTCACCACTCTTGTAACTGCTGTCTTGAAGGTCAACAATGATACCTTTCAGTCTGCTTTAAGTCCTCACCAAACATCTAACACCTTTGAATATACTCCTTGAAGCAGTCATCCTTGTCTGTGACACCACACTTATTTTTCTTTTTTCTCATTCTCATTTGCAAAAGCCTATTCTGGTGCCATTCCTTAAAGGTTTTGGTTGGTTGGTTGGTTTTTTAAGATTTTATTTATTTATTAGACGGGAGGAGGGGGGAGGAGGAGCAGACGGTGAGGGAGAGAATCTCCAGCAGACTCCATGCAAGGGCGGAGCCTGACACAGGGCTCAATCTCACAACCCTGAGATCACAACCTGAGCTGAAACCAAGAGTCGGATGCTTAACTGACTGAGCCACCCAGGCGCCCCAAATGTTGGTATTTTTCAAATTTCTAGTCTAGCACCTCATTGCTTTTTTTCATTCCACATACTCACCTTCGTAAGCTTACCTACTTCCACATCATTTACAGACTAATAAGTCTCAGTATCTGTCTCCAGCCAAGATCCTTCTCATGACTAGGACCCATACATTCATTAATCTAGAAGATTATTTATTATTTATTATTTATTATTATGCATTAGGCATAGGAGACGTTGTCAAATCCCAAAGAAAAGAAGTAAGTTTCCCCTCTTGACTCCTCCTCCCCATCTCCTACATTCAAGCAAGTTCTATTGAGTCCACATCCTAAATAGATCTGAATCCACTCACATTCAACATTCCCGAGCTGCTTTCCTAGTACAAACTAACAACTATCTGACATTTCTGAAAAACCTTACAGCTGGGTCCTATGCCACAAATCTTAACCCCTTTAATTCATTTTTCACATCTGGAGTCACAGGATCTTCCTAAAATGCAAATCAGATCTTCTCACTCAGCTGCTCTGCTCTTTTATAATAAAATCAAACTTCATCCAAAGTCTTCAAGGTTCTAAATGACTTACATCTTCTGCTAACCTCTTCATCATAATCTCCTGCTCCCACTTCACATATTCCATTTTCTTTCCCTTGTCCCACACACACATTCTCTGTTCCAATGATCTTGATTATCTGTCACCTGCTCAAACATTCTTTCAGCCATACTCTCTCATTTCTGTGCCTCTGCACAAAATATCTCCTTTGTCTAGAACACTCTTTCTCCTTGCCTATCACTTGACCACTTACACAACTACCCCAAAATATCCTCCTCCATCTTCAGGTTCAGTTTTGACATCACTTCCTCCAGGAAATTTCTTACTTCCCAAGTGTAGGTTAAGTTCACAAAGTTCATATACTTGACTCTCTAATATCATTTATATTCTTAGGTCGTACTACTCTTACCCTCCACAAAGCAGAGACCATGACTGTTCTCACCTGTGCTTTCTCAATAAACTTTCATTGAGATACAATTCACAGAGTGAAATGCAGAAATTTTAAGTGTACAGTTAAATAAATCAATACTGCGTGTCAGCCCAAACGATATAAAATATTACCATCACACCCAAAAAGTTCTTTGGTGCCCTTTACAATCAGTTCCCTCATTTAGACCCACCCAGCTGATCTGATTTGTATCACAAGATTAGTTTTGCCTATAATATAATCACATACAAATAGAATCATATAGTACTGTGTAATCTAGCATCTTTTACTTATTAGCATAATGCTTTTGAAATTCATCTATGTTATTGCATGTATAAATAGTTCCCTTTTGCTGCTCAGTACTATATACCATTGGATTGATAAACCAGTCTGTTCACCCAAAAACCTCTTAGTAGACATTAAGATTGTATCCAGAAGGATGCCCGGTGGCTCAGTCAGTTAGGCATCTGCCTTTGGCTCAGGTCCTGATCCCAGGGTCCTGGGATCAAGTCCCACATCGGGCTCCTTGCTCAGCGGGGAGCCTGCTTCTCCATCTCCCTCTGCCTGCCGCTCCCCCTGCTTGTGCTCGCTCTCGCTCTGACAAATAAATAAAAAGCTTAAAAAAAAAAAAAAGATTGTTCCAGATTGTGGCTATTAGTGTACAAGTCTTTTGTGAACGTTTTCATTTTTCTTTTTTTTTTTAAGATTTTATTTATTTGACAGAAAGAGAGAGCGAGCATGCGCACACAAGCAGAGGGAGCGGCAGGCAGAGGGAGATGGAGAAGCAGGTTCTCTGCTGAGCAGGGAGCCCGATGTGGGGCTTAATCTCACAGCCCTGAGATCATGACCTAAGCCAAAATCAAGTCGGACACTTAACTGACTGAGCCACCCAGGTGCCCAGAGCACTCACTGTGATTTTAACATACACTTCCCTGATGGATGAAGGTACTGAACATCTTTTCATGTGCTAACTGTTCATATAAACATACACATATATGAATATATATTTATGAATAGTGTGTATACACACACACACACATTTATGTATATATTTAAACTGTTCAAGTTTTTTGGATTTGTTCCAAAGGAAATCATATATTAGGGAACAATTTGAGCAATGTGAATTTCATATTTACTTTTGTAAATACTGTCCACAAGAAATACTAAATGAACATAGAAATTGCACCCAGCTAAACTGAGCCACAAAATACACAAACGCACACCTCAGCAATAGACCTGCTACCTCAATTCATGTTATAAGCTATACTCACCCACATTCGATGCTACAATTTTGTCTGATTTAGTAACTTTCCTTTCACCACTTTGCAATAACTGACAAGCTGCCATCCCTTCCGATCCTCATCTCTACAAGCAAACTTACAGTCTTTTCAATATAAAGCGCCAAACTTATTGTAGTATTTATGTATTTAACCATTTAACCTATGTAAAACTGTCCTTTTATTAGGTTCCTATCTTTTTTGTCACTAATAAAGTTCTTGATTTTGTGCCCTTAATGCATTTTCCCCATAAGTCCTGTGATTTTTAACAGCAGCACCTTGTTTTTTAGGAATACCTATTTTGCAGTAGAGCAAAACTACCCATAGAAGTGGTAGGAACAGACATCTCTGCCTTTTTCCTGATCTTAGGGTAAAATATTCAATAATCCACCATTTAGCATGATTTTAGCTGTAGACTTTTCATATTTACTCTTTGTCAAATCGAGGAGATTCCCTTCTATTCCTAAGTTTGCTAAGAGTTTTGGAGACAAATGGGTACTGAATTTTGTCAAAAGCTTTTTTGGTAAGGATCTATGTGATTGTATGATTTTTTTCTACTTTCTTCTGTAAATGTGCTGAATTACATCAATTCATTGATATGTGAAAGTTGAATCACCCTTATATTCCTGGGACAATCTCAACCCGGTTGTGGTGCACTATCCTTTATTGAAGATTCAATTTGTTAGTATTTTCTTGAGAGTGTCTGCATCTATGTTCATGAGGGATATTGGGCTGTATTTTTTCTTCCTTTAATATCCATTACACGTTCTTGTATCAGTTACTCTGGCCTGTTAAACAAACTGGGAAATTATTCCCTCCTCTTCTATTTTCTGAAAAAAGTCTGTGAAGACTAGTACTATTTATTCCTTAAATATTTGATAGAATTCACCAATGAAACTTGGTGAATTTCACTTTGTGAGGAATTTTTAATTACAAATCCAATTTCTTCATACATTTAGAGACTATTCATACTTATTTATTGTGTCAGTTTAAGTAAATGGTATTTTCGCTGAATATGTCCATTTGTCAAATTTGCTGGCATAAAGTTGTTCATTATATTTCCTACTATCGTTTTAATGGCTGTGGGATCTGTAGTGATATCCCATTTTTCGTTCCTGGCATCAGTAAGTTGTGTTTTCCTACTACAGAAAGTTTTTAAATCCCTCTAAGCACAGCTTTATGTGAAGCCCACAAAATTTAATTCTGTTGTGTTTCCATTATCATTTAGTTTGAAATATTTTTAAACTTCCCTTGTGATTTCTTCTTTGACCCACAGTTAACTGAGGATTCAGTGACCCCATCCCTTAGACAAATGTGGTCATACATTTTATTTATACAGACACTATAAGCCCTTCTTTAAAATTATATTATTCTTGCTTTTAATAGTCATTTGCTTTAAAAAAAAAAAAAAGTTAAAGGAGGTAATCTCTTATATTTATCATTTATTTACCATTTCTAGCATTCTTCACTCCTGTCTATGGCTTCTTTCAGTGCTTTAAGGTATCACTGCATTGTATTTTGATCTCTGATAAGACAGCAGCCATCATTCATCATCACTTATTGTTCTCTTTAATGTCATGTTTCTTTCTTTGTATAGATTTTCTATATTGGCTTTCACCAGTCTGATTATGATATGCCTGTGTGTTTTTCTATATATTTACCTGCTTTGAATTTCCTGAGCTTCTTCAACACACAGATTAATGTTTTCTCCCCCAAATATGAAAAATTATTAACGATTATTTCTTTTAAATTGAGATATAACTCAGATACAATTCACTTAAATTTACCATTTAAAAAAGTACATTTCAGTAGTTTTTAGTATATTCACAAGGTATACTAGAATCACCACTATCAAATTACATAACTCCAGGAAAAAACCTCATATTTATAAGCAGTCACACTAATTTACTTTCTGTCTCTAAAGATTTTGCATGTTCTGGACATTTCATATAAATGAGTTACAGTATGCATACAATATGCAGCCTTTTGTGTCTTCCTTCTTTTACTTATCATGACATTTCAAGGTTCATCTATGCTATAGCATGTATCAGTACTTCATTCCTTTTCATAGCCAAATTACATTGCTGACCCTCAAACAAGTGGTTAGGGGCGCCAACCCACATCTCTCCCCATGCAGTTTAAAATCTGCATATAACTTTTGACTCCCCCCAAATTTAACTACTAATAACCTGTTGACTGGAAGCCTTAGCAATAACATAAGCAATCGATCACATATTTTGTATGGTGTATGTCTTATACACTGTATTTTACAATAGAGTAAACTATAGAAGATATTAAGAAAAAGAAAATATTACAGTACTGTACTATATTTATAAAAAAAATCTGTATATAAGTGGACCCACGCAGTTCAAATCCATGTAGTTCAAGGGCCAACTATATTCTGTTATATGAATATACATTTTGATTATCCATTGATCTGTCAATGAGCACTGGGGTTGCTTCCACTTTTTGGCTATTATGACTAATGTTGCTATGAACATCCCAGTACAAGTTTTTAGGTGGACATGTGTTTTCAATTCTCTGGGATATGTAACTATGACTGGAATTGGTGGGTCATATGGCAAGTCTATGTTCAACTGAGGAACTGCCAGACTGTTCTCCAAAGCAGTGCCTCATTTTACATTTCTAATAGTAACATGTAACATAGGAGAGTACCAATTAATCCACACTCTAACACATGTTATTACCCAACTTTTTGATTATAGCTATCTTAGCAGGTTGAAGGGATAACTCAATAGTTTAACAACTATTCTGAGCATCATTTCATATGCTTGCTGGCCATTTATATATCTACTTTGGAGAAATGTCTACTCAAATACTTTGCCCACTTTTTTTTTTTTTTACTTTGCCCATTTTTAATTGGGTTATTTACCTTTTTATTACTGAATTCTAGGAGTTCTTTATATATTCTGGACACTGGACCCTTCTTAGATATATGATTTTGCAAATATTTTCTCTTATGGGTTGTCTTTTCACTTCCTTCAAAGCACAAAAGTTTTTCATTTTGATCAAGTCCAATTTACCTGTTTTTCTTTTTCTTTGGTTGTTTGTGCTTTAAGTGTTATACCTAAGAAATCACTGCCTAATCCAACATTACAAACCTTATTTTTTTTCTAAGAGTTTTATAATTTTAGTTTTTACATTTAGGTGTCTGATCCATTTCTACTTATTTTTTTATAGAGGTCACTTTCATTCTTTTACATGTGGGGATCCAGTTGTCATAGCACGATCCAGTTGTCATAGCACGATTCTTTCCCTCACTGAACTGTCTTGGCACCCATATAGAAAATCAACTGCCCAAATATGTATGTGTTTTTATCTTGACTCTCACTTCTACTCCACTGATTTATATCTGGTGTTATGCCAATATCATGGAGTTTGGGTTATTATAGCTTTGAAACCAAAAAATGGGAGTCTAATCATTATTTCTTAAAAACATTTTTCTGAATCATCCCCTCTTTCCTCTCCTTCTAGGACTCTTAAGTACATGAATGTAAGACTGCTTGACATTATCCTAGAGGCCATCAGGACTGTCCCCACCCACCACCAGCATCAATTTTCTTCTCTCAATTCTTCTTATTGGATAATTTCTATGGATCTGACTTCAAGTTCACAGAATCTTTCTTGTGCCATCTCCAATTCACCATTAAGCCTATCCAGTGAATTTTTCATTTCAGATATTCTTCTTCTCAGTTCTACAATTTTGTAATCTTAAGTCACTGATTTAATAGTTGGTTTAATTCATTTTTCCTAATTCCAAATGTGGGTTATCTCAGGGTCAGTTTCTATCAACAGCATTTTTTCCCTTTGATATGGTTCAAGTTTTCCTGCTTATTTGCATGTATAGTAGATACTGGTTGTATGCTGGACATTGTAAATATGGTGTGAGGATTCTAGATTATACTATCTTTCTTGATGAGTTTTGTTCTGCTTAGGGCCTCTCCTTGATCCCAAAAAGGCCTAATTTTAGGCTTTATTAGAGCAGATCCAGAGCAATCCTTACTCCTAAATAGCAGTTGGCAAACTTTTTCTGTAAAAGGCTCAGTAGCCAGATTTAGCACAGACCATAATTTACTAATCCTGCTCTGAGATAGAATTCTTACTCCTATAGCATGGTCTTTCTGGTCTCAGATAAATGTTTAGTATGTTAACTAGGTCTCTCTCTACCATGGATGGACTAGGATCCAACATCTCCAGGTATAATGTGGCTTGTCCCACTCTAACATGCATTCTCTTATCTGACCTTGAGGAGTATTGCCTATGAATGTGCAGCCCAACTCTCAGTAAAGGACTTTTGGGAAACTCACACTTATGCTTTTCTGAAACCCTGCCTAGCAAATTCCAGCTGCTTCAGTAGCCCAGAACTCCAATCTCTGCATCCTTAACTCAGCAGGACTTCCCTGCTCCGCTTGAGTTCCACTCCCCAGGACACAGTCAGGACACTGCCCTGAAACACAGAGATGGGCTAAATGTGGTGCTCACCTTGTTTGTTCTCTTTCTCTCTAATGTCCAGTGCCTGAAAAGAGCTCTACTTCATATATTTTGTCCAGTTTTATAGCTGTTTATGGCTGGAGGAAAAATCCAATCCAATTACTCTGTCATAGCTGAAAAGCAGATGTTAACCTCAATAAATATTTGATGAATAAATTAATGACTAAACAAACCATATTTCATAAAGTTTTAAGTATGCATGACCCTCCATCCTCTCCACCTCCTTCACACCTTTCTGTAATCCCTTCCCATGGGCTATAGGCAGGATCTTGATTTGCATTTAACCAAAAGAATACAACAAAGGCTATGGGATCTTACTCCTGTGATTAAGTGACACTACATAAAACTCCAATCTTGCTAAAAGACTAGCTCTAGAGACTTTTTGTTGACTGAATGAAATAAGCTGCCATACTGGGAAAGTCCACATGGCAAGGAACTTCATGCAGTCTTTAGGTGCTGTGTGCAGTCTCTAGCTGACAGTCAACAGAAGAAAGGGCCCTCAGTCCTACAATCACAAGGAAATGAATTCTGCCAGCAATATAAGTGAGCTTAGAAGATTCTCAGTCTCCAGGCAAGAATGTAGCTCAGCCAACACCACAATTACAGTGAGGCCCTTGCAGAAGATCCACAGAAATTGTGAGATAATAAATTTGTGTTATTTTAAGCTGTTACATTTGTGGTGATCTGTTACAGAGAAACAGATAACTAATATAATACACTACTGATAGATACTACAAAACAACTACCAATATTTAGAGCTGGCAAGTACATGCAGCAGAAGCATGGGAATGACCATGAAGTGCACTCAAGAACAAGGAAAGCTACCTCAGATCTATGTCTTCAACACACAGTAAAAAAAAGCAGAAATATAGTAAATTACCTCAGGAAGACACAGTGGCTCTTGGCCTAGCAAGAAAGAACAAGACCATCAGAAAAGGGGTGTGGGCAGTCATACAAATATATTTAAAGAACAGTCAGAACCAGTGGTAGTGCCTTCCAAACACTGTAGGAAAACAGAGAATACCTTGGTCCAAAAACCTAATTTTGTCTAGTCACAATCATTCAGCAGTGTTTTGCACAGAAGCACTTACCTTAACGCTGACCCTCTTTTACCTAGCAAATGCGAGCTTTACCACTAATAATCACTATCAAAATTTAAAATTAAAATCTATGCTCTTATCAAAACCAAAATACACCAATTTAGCACCATGTTATCAGGAGACAAAGAAAGAAAAACACCAAGGTATTGTTGACTTTGTTTACTCATTAAACTTTATTTAGGATATGTAGTAGAACTTGGCATTTTAAAGAACCAACTATGTTCACCTGATGCTACTAAATTTTTGAATCATGTAACAAACTTCTCTTTTTAAAAATTCCACATACTGTAAGCAACTTTTTGATTATAATGCAGCTTTGCAAGCAGCATACCCATAGGAATAATGTAAATATTAAAGGAAAAAAAACAGAGAAAGAAAAAGCCAAAATAGCAAAATGTTAGCAACTGGCAAATCCAGGTGAAAGGTATGGGGATGTTCACTAGACAACTCTCAACTTTTCAAATACAGATTTAAATTTTTTTTTTTTTTTTAAAGATTTTATTTATTTATTTGACAGAGACAGAGATAGCGAGAGCAGGAACAGAAGCAGCTGGAGTGGGAGAGGGAGAAGCAGGCTTCCCCCCAAGGAGGGAGCCCGATGTGGGACTCGATCCCAGGACCCTGGGATCATGACCTGAGCCGAAGGCAGACGCTTAACGACTGAGCCACCCAGGCGTCCCCAGATTTAAATTTTTTAAAATAAAAAAGTGAAAAACAAGAATAAGATAAGTTTCTCAGTAAGCTAATGAAGTTTAGGGATCATAAATGTTCTTGACGCTAATTAGAAAAGTCTGAAGAAGTTACCATTTTCACTCGTTTTGGTAAATGGACAAAGCAAATATCCAAACCTACGTTTTAAAGCAGTAAACACTTTACAATTATGTAATGTTTCTCTCTCAGAATTCCAAAAATAATATAAAAATTTCTAAAAACATTATTTTCTGAATCATCCTTTCAACCTTTTGGATCTTTACACAATATTAACTTTTAAATCTGCACTGTTTTCCAAACTCTTTATTATTCAACATGTGGCCTGCTGAACCAATAACACTGCATTACCTATGAACTTGTTAAAAATACAGAACCTCAACAGCCGAACTATGAAAGCAGCCCATGTGTCCATCGATAGATGAATGGATAAAGAAAAAATATGTATATATATACATACATATATATATATATAATGAAATATTATTTAGCCATAAAAAAGAATGAAATCTTGCCATTGGCAACAACATGGATAGAGCTAGAGAGTATAACACTAAGCAAAATAAGCCAGAGAAAGACAAATACCATATGATTTCACTGATATGTGGAATTTAAGAAACCAAACAAGCAAAGGAAAAGAAAGAGACAAACCAAGAAACAGACTGTTAGCTACAGAGAACAAACATGGTTACCAGAGCGGAGATGGCTGGGGGGATGGGAAAATAGAGGATAGGTATTAAAGAGTATACTTATCATGATGAAAATCATAAATATTTATATATTCATAGCTTTAGGATCACTGATGACCCATAGTCTTTACAGTGAGGGAAGGATTATTCATTTCATCTATTATATAATGAAATTGTAGTGATGGTAAGACAAGATTAGGATAGTGGCTAGAAGAATAGTTCAACCTGTTTCTACCTCTTGTGTATCTCTTGTACTTGTGTGTTAGGTTAGCTGTTAACATTAATGAAATAATGTAAATCACTAAGGAGCTAATGAACAATCATTAATGTATGATCATGAAGTGTAAAAGTTCTTCTACAATAGGTGATGTTGCATCTTGGAAACCTAGCTGGAATGGATATGTCACCAAGATATAAAGTGTTTGGACCCATAATTTCACTTTGACAAAGTTATATAATTTTTACTAATACCTCACTAATTGAGAAAGACATAGTAGTTACGATACTGGCTTGGCACAAGCTGGAGTAGGTTTGATTCCTTCCCTTCTTATTTTACATTTATGTAAGAAGATTCTTCAAATGTATGATATGGGGGGGCATCCATGTAGTCATTTGAGACAGGCAGTTGTTAATTCTACTATTGCTATTTGTGGCTTAGATGCAAATTCCTCTCAAATTATGAAAATAATTAATATTACTGCTATTAATGAAATGAATGAACCTATGGTGGATGAGATGGTATTTCATGTTGTATACACATCTGGATAATCAGAATCAGCTGGTGGCATTCTTGAAAAGTCAAGAAAGTGTGACGGGAAGAAAGTTATGTTAACACCTTTGTGTTTGTGAAATGAATTTTTGCTCAGGTTGAGTTAAATGTATACAGCCTGAAAATAATGGGAGCTGGTGAACAAATTCTCCTATACTGGTAAATAATGCTTCTATCGATAAGATGTAATGAAATTATGCTACTACATAATATGCATCATGGAAACAAGGCCCAAGGATCAATTAGCTAGAAGTTGAGTCCTGTCAGGTCTCCTACTGTAAATAAGAAAATAAAACACAAGGCTCAGAGTATGGCTGGCGATCATTTAATATTTCCTCCATGGAGGGTTGTTTGTCAACTAAATACTTTTACTCTTATAGGAATGGCAATCATTATGGCAGCTGATATAAAACATGCTCATGTGTCGACATCTATGCCGACTGTGAATATATGATGAACTTGTGCAATAAAGTCTAAAAATCCAATGGAAAAAAATAAAAATAAATTAAAAAAATAAAAATACAGAACTTCTGCCCTCAGCCCAAACCTACAGAATCAGAATCAAAATCTGTACCTTAACAAGACACAAAGGTAATTTGTATGCACATTAAAGTTTGAAGAACACCGCTCGAGACATTAAAATTCATTTACTATAAACATTATATATCTATTCAAATGATAAGCAGCAAAGTCCGTTAAAAATTAGACAAAATATCTGAAAGCTATTTAACAGGTATTCTCCCCCAAGAATTCAGTCTGAATCACAAAATGATCAAATGTGTGTGCACGGTAGAAGCAGGGGGGGGTCTCTTGGAGAGTTTATTATTGCATAAAACCTAATCAAAATCAATTAATATCTTTGAAAGCAACTGTAAAACAAATAAATTCAAGCTGTCTGGTTAAAATACAGCTATCATTTGACATACTCAATATCATAAAAGATAAAATACATCAACTGACATAAATAAAGTCGTTACTTGATAAATTCAATCTGCTGATAAACTATTATCTAGAAATTAAAGACAAAACAAAACCCTGCTTCCTCACTCTAAAAGCATTTGCTTTTCTAAGTGCAAATGTCTTACTCAGTTTCATTATAATCAATCAAAAGTCATAAAGTAGTACAACAGAAATGGGCCTAAATTAATCAGTATTAGCCATCAATTAAACACTTGGGGACAACTTTTGAGGAAAGCTAAGTCTTATAACCCTAAATAAAGGGAACTTAGTATATAGAAAGAAATCTGGGCAATAATTTTCCCCCAATATGGGCCAGGGGCAGAAAGTGTAAGAACAGCTGATAGAAATACACTGGTGGCTTGAGCAAATTTAACACCCCCTCTATAATATCCTTATTAGCTCTAAGATTCTGCTTTCTATTTGATTTCTCTAATAAACTTCCCATCTGGGAAGAAAATGGTGACCTACCAAAGACCTCAAAGAGTGATTCATTTAAAAATACCAAGAATATACCCATTACATGTAACACAAAAATAATATTTTCTGTGAAAAATAACTATTTTCTAGAACAAAAATAAAACCTTAGGGAGAATACTGACACTGTTTTACAGTTTTGAAAATATCTTTAATGTTTGGCTTTGTAGAAAACAGATTAATTATTTGCTTCTACATTCAATGCTCTATAATGTTGTTTTGGCTAACTTATATAAATATACAGGCTTATAAAAATATGTGCTGGAAAAAGGAGTAGCATTTTAACAGACTTCAGATTTGTGGATATTCCGTTTTGATACTACACCAGATTCCATAAGTATAGTTTATAACATTAATGTAGAATCTGAAAGCTTATCAACAAACATTTTGATCTCTGTTACATAAAAATCCCTAATTTGACCTTGCATTTTGAATAGTTCTTTTTCACATGCATTATTTTGTAACATCATGCATTGACCATTTGGAAAATATTTGTTTACTGAATTAATGTAGATCTTCTCTAAACGTTGACACATTTCATTACATAAAATTTTTTAAAAATTAGATCTGTTAAAAAGACAAAAAATCTCAACAGAAAACTGTTTTAAGAATAATAAAGCTGTCAAGGTCATGGTAGCAGATACGTTTTCCAAAATTCTAATTTTCGTTTAGAAGTGCACATTTTATCGACTGGCAAAAAATACTGTTGTCCTTACAGTGAGAGATTCACTTCATTTATTTTAAGAAACTGTCTTACAAATATATAAGTCTGATAACCACACTCTATCAGTCACTCTTTGAAATAAAAAAATGGTGTTTTATGAAAAAAGTGGCTTGTTGAGCTTGCCCTCAAACAAGGGCATAAGTGCTTTTCCTTAAGACAACCATCATATTTGACATACAGCAGAAGTGCTTTGTATGTACTCTCCATTTCAACACACAGATTAAAAAAACATGTACTTAAGATTAATAATAATCAATAATTCGTACTGCTTCATCCAGAACAGTCTTAAGTGAAACTGATATTCATTCTACTGCAAGTGTGTGGCAGTGAAGAATACAATAACCACCTGCAAAGTGTGGTACACCGCCCTGCTTTGTGCTATGGTGCCCACAGTTTTACCCATCATCTCTTTTGCAGATCAGTACAAATGTAAACACAGAGGAAAGGGTAAATAGCATCTTAATATTATTATGGAAATAGATTTGACCTCATGGATTCTTTCCAAGAGCTTTGGGTACACCTGTGGGTCCACAGACCGCTTTGAGAACCACTACACTAAAACAATCAAAATAATTCTAAGCCTTTCCTACCATTATTACACTGCACTGACTCACTCAGTCAGTAATTACAGAGGGCTTGGTATGTAGTGCCAGGTAGGTACCATAAAGTGTCTCAGTGTTTGAGTGTCTTTGTGTCATTCTCTCATGTACCCCAAGTATCTAGAATAGTGCCTGGCTGGCACACAGCAGGCTTCTGGTATTTGTTGAATGAATACATAAATGGGTAGCTATGATATATTTTAACCTAGATTCCAAAGTCTTAGAGTGCATCCCTCGCACACAAATAATCTAATTACGGGAATTATTTCAACATAATGGGGAAGACTAACGTGCTAGGCAATACAGAACCTCTACATTCATTATGCTTGGAGTAGTTTTATCTTCACACCCTTCTAAACTTAAATTATTATATATACAGGCAGTCTTTGCTTTGCATGGTACCATGGTAACTCAAAGTCATGCATATCAGAACCATATCCTCACTCTAGTTCCGTGGTAACTAATATCTGTGGTAACATGGTACTGTGCAAAGCACATTAGTGCAAATGAGAGGAAAATAAATGCCAATGACCCATACACTCAATTTTAGTAAATTGGGAAGGAAAGCATCTTAGGAAAAATGGGTGAGCAGCCTTTGTGCAGTGACTTTGAATGAGTGCCCCTTACAGGAAAGCAAATTAGATACCTAAAATGACTTTTCAAACTCCTAACATGCTTCCCCTCCCACAGTCCATCGCCCTTTGAGAATCACTGCCTAGTGATCAACTAAAAGAAGTATTACAATCCTTCAATGGTATTTGTGAATTGCTTGGGGAGCAGGGGTTGAAGAATCAAGGTGGTTAAGGGGAAAGACCACTTTATAAACTATTAAGACAAAACTAAGTTACAATAAATCTGGACTGGTCTTAAAAACTACAGGAATTAAAACTTCTCAAAACACACTCAGATCAAGTCTTTGTAGAGTTCTGTCTCCAAACACTTCTCACAATTCAATCAAAATAGCCTCAGAGGTACTCAACAGCATTAAGTTGTACCCCTCTCCACTCCCATGCCCACATCTAAACTCATGATTTTGTTCTTCCTATTTGAGATTTTTTTTAATGAATATAAATATTCCAAAATATTACAAATTTTATTTTATTTTATTTTATTTTTTTTTTTTTTTAAAGATTTTATTTATTTGACAGAGAGAGACACAGCGAGAGAGGGAACACAAGCAGGGAGAGTGGGAGAGGGAGGAGCAGGCTTCCCGCTGAGCAGGGAGCCCGATGCGGGGCTCGATCCCAGGACCCTGGGATCATGACCTGAGCCGAAGGCAGACGCTTAACGACTGAGCCACCCAGGCGCCCCAGAAAATATTACAAATTTTAAACAGTGTATTCAGCTCCAACAAACAGGCATTCATACATTAAATGTTTAAATGGCTCTGCCAAGAGTTAGCAATAAATCGAAAGACATACGGATAAACACTAGTGGCAGCTTAGCCACTAAAAAGTGTCATGGGAGAAGCAATATACAACTTCACTTAAAAAAAAAAAATTCTAGTCTAAGTCTACTTACTAAATACCACAAGTGGGAGAAATGGGAAATGCTATTTAAACTATACCTTAAAATGTACTGTGATGTTCCAAGGAAGAGCTGAACTTGATGCAAGAAGATCAAACAGCAAACCAATTGGATAATGCCTAAAAATGAAGAGAGTATGTTTTAAGAAAGAATATTTTAAAGTTGTAACTACAACTCCAAAATAAATTTCAGCACATACTGTAACATCAAATATCAGGGGGCTTTAACCACAAATCATAGAATGATAACATTTTACACAGTTACTTGCCCAAGCTAATATGGTATAGTTTCCAGGTATCAGTTTTCTTCTAAGCATTTCATTCGTTGAAGCCTCAATATACATAATGGGATTGTGCTAAAGCATCTTTTATCAGCCATGACCACTGTTATATCACAGTACTGCAGTATCTGATTATCATCCCAATATTCACATTGGACAGTTTATTAAAGTTTATTTAAATATATTTTTTATTTTTAAAACAACTTAAAATATTAGAAAATTTTAAGAACTAAGAAAAGCACCTTAAAAAAGCATGCAATCATCTATTTTGTGGTTATTACTATTAACGCTATAGAAAGTGAGTCTTTATACGTATGCATACATATGTAAATACAGATTAGGCTTATCCTTTACAAAACACTATAACCTGCTTTTTCCATATAACAACATGTCAACATTTTCCAAAGTCACTGAATATTTTTCTGCAACCTCAGACTAAAGCTTTTTACAAAAAACAAATTTTGGACTTCCTAATTTCCAAATATAACCATTACTTATAGTGAAGCAAATTATTTAGCAATAATACAAACCTTGCAGATTTCAACAAACAAATCTTATTTTTTAAATCATCCTTTTAAAGAATCTAAAGTGGCTTCAATAATGAAACAGAATTAAACAATACTTCCAACAAAGGCAAAAAGAGGACTACTTGGTGTCATGTACAGTCCTGTTCTTTATATGTTAGTGAGTTATTCCTAGATTTAGAAGCTGAAAAATTTGGAAATACATCTAATTCCCCTCAAAATGAATGACCCAAAACACTACCTAACAAAGATTCAAATATTGACTAATGCTAGTTATGTTTGTTTACATCTACATAATACAACTGGTGAAAAGTCATCAATCACTAGAGATCATGTTATTTAGAAAGAATTTAGAATGAATGCCCTGCTAGTAAAATAAAACAGTGGGTAGTTTTAGTCATATATGTGTTGTATCTCTTAATAACCCTTAAACCTCTCTATTTGAAAGTCAGCATCTAACACGAATCTTTCATAACCAAATATGAATACTGAAGGAAATTTTGGACTATCTAAATAATTTTTATTATAAAAAATAAAATTTTTAATAATAAAAATTTTTTCAGACCCAGAAAAAATCCCTGGTCTGTCAAAAACTAAAATAAAAATAATCTGAGGAACAAAAATACTGCATTACAGAAAAGTTACAGATTCTATCCAATTCTGATCCTTCCCTCTGAACTTCTTAAAATTGTACAAGCTCTAAATAATGCCTTGTATTTTTACAAAACAGACCTTAGTTAGTCCTCATTCTATTCCAGGAATTCTACTTCATCATTCTAGGAATTATTTTATCATTATTTATCAATTATTCCCAACTGTGCTTAAAAAAAAAAAAGACTAAAATAGTAACAATTTGGAAGAATAATGGCATGCCTAGAAGGATGATACAACAATGCATCCTTCCATTTTCTCATTGCTTCACCTAGAATATTACATCGTATTTCAAGGAAGTATAAAATAAGGATGCACACCCCATCTTTGGAGTCTGCTTTTATCTATCATTAATACAACTGAAAATTCAAAATGTCTAATTTTCCATGCATAACGGGAAAAAGAGGAAAATTGACAAGGGAAAATGTTACACAATTATTACATAAATCAGAAGGTTTTTACAGAGACAGCAGTACTTTGGACTTTAATGACAGTGGCAAAATTGATCATTTAAGTGAAATCTCAGACTATGAGTCATTAGATGATATTCTAGGTGAACTTTACAGAATTCAAAAACTAATGAATGAACAATATATTTCTAAAAACACGGCATTCTTAATCCACTTAGTCATTCAACAGCAAGAATTTCATCATACAATATTTTATGACAAGAACCCAAACCATTTTGTTAAAAAGATGTGTGATAGTATTTTTTCATCTTTTATGCCATTTGTGCACCGCAATTTACCTGATAGTAAGTGAGCAAGAGCTAAAGGTAGATTTGTACCAAAGACGACTAGAAGGAATTATAATTCCTTCTTGATGTAGAAATGAACAAGTATTGACTGATCATTCTAATTGGTGTTTACTAATGGAAACAAGTATTTTACAACAAAATCATGATCTGTCAAAGGTTTAAAAATTTCTTTAAGCATTGTTGTTAAGCACAAGAAGAGCCAGAAGTCACAATAAGCTAGAACCTCTTAGAGGTGTATTTGAATGTATGACAACTAATGAGTAGTTAGTTGCATTCGGAAAACATGGCCCATTTCCGGTCTCTATACCTTCAAAACCAGGAAAATATGGAGCATAAATCTGAATTTGCTGTATCTAAATGTTTTTTAAAATTTCTAATAAAGTTGTCATACACTATTCTTTTATTTTTCTCTAAGTTACTTATAAAATAACTTACATATATATATTTTTAAAGTTCACTGGTCTCAGATGGTAAATGATAACTCTTTTTCCCAATATACTAAAAATTAGGATGAAATTTAAATATTATGGTTGCTAATACTTACCTTTAATGATAAATGTATGTAAAGTATCAACATAAAAGCATTCTAAATATAATAACTAATAATTATCCTGTAATGATCTTTAAAAATAAAACTGCAGCAGAGAGAGTTATTTACTTCCTTCTGTTATCAAAGTCTACATGTATAGCTTATATGTAGCTCAATGCAGATGTTTATGTCCAAATGATTTTGATGCAAGGATACTAACTCCAAACAAATATACTATCTGAATTAACTGGTTCCAAGACTGCTTATTTCTGATGAGTCTATTAATATGCAAGAAAATCTGTAACAGAAAACAGAACTGGCAAGAATTAAAGGTACTGAATTTCTCTTACACTATAATCTAATTTACATCAAGGGTTTCAAAAGTACTAATTTGTATAACTCCTCTGAACAGATACTCCACATAGTTTTGTCAGGAGGCTCCTAACCCACAACATAGAAACCACATAAGCCATAACTGTAAGTAAATCATAATGTAACCATTTATCTGTTATGTTGCTACTCCTGCCAATTTAACCTAAATTTAATAGAAAAGGAAGTGGTGAGGATACGAACCTGGAATAAATCCCAGAAGGGGACCCAACTAGTAAAGGTTCAATCTATACTGTCCGATAAAAATTCACTGTACCAGAATAGTGTTAGGTCTATTTTCACACTTTACTCATTTTCTTTCTCTTCCTTACATTGCTCTAGTCTTTTCTAAATTCAATTCTCAAAATGAGTAATATTTTCATTTTTCTTTGCATAAGGTGTTTCTTCTTTACCCTTTCATTACTGCTAAAATACATACACACATACTGGTCACATGTATAGCAATAACGGATATGTTCCTAAATCAGCCAAGGGTGCTCTCAGTACTCTAAACATCTGCAGTCAGATAGCAAAGCAGTATTCTAACATCAGCATTGAAAGAAAGCTTCCCCATATACTAGAGAGACTATCATCCTATTCCATTTCACTGAAATAAATGCATCCTATTCATAAGTCTACTAGTGATTCACTGGAAACAGGATTATATTTCATTGAATAAAAAAGGGTACAAATTGGGGCACCTGGGTAGCTCAGTTGGTTAAGCACTGGACTCTTGATCTCAGCTCAGGTTTTGATCTCAGGGTTACAAGTTCAAGCCCCATGTTAAAAAAAAAAGGGGGGTGCAACTCAATGTACACCAAAGTAATTTAATGTTTACAATCAATTTTGCCTTGCTTTACCTATGGAACTAACACAAACAACTGTAAATTAGCACTGTGTTTCACAGCTTTCTAACCCTATTCTTAGGCATGAAAAAGTACAAAAACAGCCAAGGGGATACTACCTGTCTCAAATGCTGAGTAAATCATATTGCAAAATTCAAGTTTACAGAATTTATAAAATTTTAGAAATTCACAACCTTAGAAAAAAGAGAATCCAAAAAGAGTCTGCACAGTATTTATAATTAAGAGGTTATTTTGTTAAAATTTACTTTTTTTTAAAAGATTTTATTTATTTAGTTATTTATTTATTTGAGAGAGAGAGATAGAGAGAGAACAGCATGAGAGGGGAGAGGGTCAGAGGGAGAAGCAGGCTCCCAGCTGAGCCGGGAGCCCGATGTGGGACTCAATCCCAGGACTCTGGAATCATGACCTGAGCCAAAGGCAGTCACTTAACCAACTGAGCCACCCAGGTGCCCTGAAATTTAATTTTGAAACCAGATAGACACAGTATTAAATCCTGGGTCATTCTGTTACATCTATGTTTAAGATCAACATCAGTGCTTGCTCCTTTTTTTTTTTTAATTCAAAAGGTAGTCTCAACTTCTTACTTTCAACAACCAGTCCTGAAAATAAGTCAGTTTACACAAAATAATAATATTCTATTAGAGACACTTGCTTTTATAATTGACAAAAAGAAAAGCTTTTTCTAAAATTTATACTGAAGGCCTAAGATCTAACCAATATTAGGGTATACAAACAAAGTGTTCTTTAGAAGAACCAGGACCTGTTCTCTCAAAATAATTCTAATATAAAAGTAACAAATACAAACTTTAAACACTTGATTTACAGTAAAAAGAACCTTCACCTTTTAAAATGCAATGTTAGAGCACCCTCTGCTGACTAATCAACTCAAATCACTCTTAACAAAAAAACAAACAAAAAAAGAAATCCTTGCATTTGGGTTAGATCAGTCCTTTCCTTTTGCCACGCAATTTTTAAAACTTAAGGACACAAAGGACTGTAGAGGATAAAACGGTAATCAAATAAAGCCTCCTCAGATTCTCTCTACAAATCAACAATATATTATTAAGTATTCATTATGTGTATACAACTGTTCTTAAATATCTTTCTATTCTAATATGGACAAATAACATAAGCAATTCAGAGAGAACCTACAGAATTGAAGAAAACAACAAGTAACAAATAGAGTATCAGCAGATATGGTGGAAAGAGGCCTGAACTGAGACTTTCAAAATCTGGTCCTACTCACTCATTTGAACAAGTTATTTTATTTAATTTGGCTTCATTTTCTCAATAAAAAGAAGGAATTATTTAGATTCATTCACCCACTGAACAAACATTTACTTAGCACCTCTTATGTACTACTGCTTGAGGTACAAAAGCCCATGCTCAAGTATCTTATGCAGATATTTATTTATTTTTTTTTTAAAGATTTTATTTATTTGAGAGAGAGAATGAGAGAGAGAGAGAGCATGAGAGGGGGAGGGTCAGAGGGAGAAGGAGACTCCCTGTTGAGCAGGGAGCCCGATGTGGGACTCGATCCCGGGACTCCAGGATCATGACCTGAGCCGAAGGCAGTCGCTTAACCAACTGAGCCACCCAGGCGCCCTCTTATGCAGATATTTAAACAATTATAATAATAAATACGAACAGCAGGAGTTACAGAGTAAGAAGTAGTATCAATTTATGCTCTTTCTACCTTCTTTTATGAATTATCTAAACTGGTGTTTGATTTCCTTTCTCACTTGAATTTATTTAAAACTCCAAAGAATCAAGTATAAGAAAGATGTTATCACCCTACTCAAATAAATGCTCCTCTACTCTTAGGACACTTGCATGGTCTCAAAAGTCCAAGTCCTACAAAACTTCAGTGGTAGCTGCTTCCCTATAATGATTATCCTATCATATGAAGCCCACTGCTTAATGCCAGATAGCTACTGATAGTCTGTGACTCCTTTAACACAGGAAGAGGACTCCTTTAACGTAGGAGAAAACTGCTATAGTTGGGAGCAAAAAGAGGAAAGATCAAGACTTAGCCCAGAGGTCCTGGATTATATTCATGCCTCTGGAAGCTATTCCTTCCTCAAATATATGGAGTACCTCACAATATGGTAATTAGTCCCCCCTTATATAGGGGGGGATATGTTCCATATCCTTAGGGATATGCCCTAAGGATGCCTGAAACGACAGATAGTACCGAAGTCTACATATACTACACTTTCTCCTATACATACAGACCTATGATAAAGTTTCATTTATAAATTAGGCACAGTAAGAGATTAACAACAACTTATAATAGAACAATTATAACAAAAAGTTATAAAAAAGTTACGTGAATGTGGTCTCCCTCTCTCAAAATATCTTACTGAACTACGCTCACCCTTCTTGTGATAGTGTTAGAGGATAAAATGCCTACGTGATAAGATGAAGTGAGGTGAACGACATAAGCACTGTGACACGGTGTCAGGCTACTACTGCCAACCCTCTGACGATATGTCGGAGAAGGATCACCTGCTTCCAGACTGTGGCTGACTGAGGGTAAATGAAACTACAAAAAGCAAAACCACAGATAAAGGGGGACTGCTGTACTAAAGGAAAAGTTTTATCAAAAGCCATTAAACACAATGAACTTATAGCAAGACATACCTATGAAAGTGACATCATGCATAAAAAGTTAACACCCCAAAACCTAAAGCGAAGATACGTGAATACAATTACTTTCACATAAGCGCTCTAAAAAGAACAATAATTTTAATTTTTTACTCTTTAATAAAAGATTCTCAGAAGAGATAATACTGACAAAGTAAGAACATGATATATTTAAGCCAAAATCATTACTCTGTGGTAACAGAGAGAAATGGGTCCAAACATTATTTACTGATATATAATACAAACTTACAAACTTACAGAATACAAGTCATATCAAATACAAAAAAACCCACCATACAGGATGGATTAAAACAGCAGCTGAAGAATGATGACTGAGCACTCATTTACTTATAAAAGTTAAATTGAGGTTTCCCATCTTTTCCAGAGTTTCTCAATTGGGGGTGGTTTTGTACCCCTCCATCCCAGGACATCTGGCAGCATTTTTTATAAGCACGACTAGAGGGAATGCTACTAGCTCTAGTAGGTAGAGGCCAAGGCTGCTGCTTAAAGTCCTACAATGTAGCTCTGGGTGGCTCAGTGGTTAAGCATCTGCCTTTGGCTCAGGTCATGATCCCAGGGTCCTGGGATCAAGTCCCACATCGGGCTCCCTGCTCGTCGGGAAGCCTGCTTCTCCTTCTCCCACTCCCCCTGCTTGTGTTCCTGCTCTCGCTCTCTCTCTCTCTGTCAAATAAATAAATAAAATCTTAAAAAAAAAAAAAGTCCTACAATGTACAGGTTAACCCTCCCACAACAAAGAATTACCTAGGTCAAATGTCAATAAAGCCCTTTAAGAAGCCCTACTTCACACTGATAAAACTGAAAAGCCTAGTGTCAGTCACATGAATTCTTAACAATAATGTGTATATAATACACATAGAGCAATACAATTTCAATATCCAACTATAATACAGACAAAACTGTCAAGAATATAGATATATCCTATTGCTACTCACCCACAATCTCTCCCCCTCCTTCCTTTCCCTCTACTCTCCTGATCCTTGCTCCTCTTATACTTCTTTTAAGCCACCTTCCCATTCCAAAACCTCCAATTCTTCTGAGAAATAAAAAGAAACAGAAAACATTGACTTATCTATGCTGCCTGAGGTCTAGAACTATTCAAGAGTTATAATGAGTCTGATATATATGATCATCAAGCTTGTCAATACTGTTTTTACTTAAAAATGAATGCTATGAAGAACTTCGTCATCCTTTCCCAGAACTGCCTCAAAAGGTTGGAGACGTGACCTATAACTCAATACAAAATCCCCTTGTTTCCAAAATCAATACAAAATATCACTTTGTGTATTTCTAAACTGTTATGAAAATCTACTCACTTGTGGGAATTCATCAGCATGAGGTGAGTTCCAAGAGTTCACTCCTTATTTCTAAGTAACACTTATATTCAAGTCAGCTGCACTTATTAAACATCTACTAGCTTCCTTTTTTATGAGCCTCTTTTAAAACTCTTCATTTTAATACTCCAGATTTAGAAAGCAAGCCCACCTCTAACCTACTTATATTGTTCATATTTAAGTCTTGACTTTTTCATTCAACTACATTCACATAGCAGCATTTCGACACCTACATCCCAGCATACCTTGAACGATTTTTTATATTCTTCTCTGTAATTTCTCCAGTTTCATTAAATATTTTTGGAAGCACAATTTACAAAACTCTCAGTAACAGAGGAAATACAAAAATACATCATCTGAACATGGATAAGCCCACATTTAGGATTTATTTTCAATATGTTTCTTAAGAATGATATAATATCAAAATTATTTTTCACATAAAAAGGAAATCAATATATTTTAAATATTAAGCCAAGGCTAGGTAAAATGTGCATATGGCACTAAACGTGGCAATCAGTTTGAAAGATGCCATTTTAGGTAATCATGTGTATATAAAGATCTGTTACAAAAATTTTGGAGATAGAAACAAAATTGCATAGTGTCACAGAGTGACTTATTCATTAGGGAGTCTTAAATACGTCTGGGAAAAAAAAACCATAACCAAATACACTATTATTATGCCACTGAAAAATCTACTGTTGAAAATATATACAAATTTGTCCAGTCTCCCATGCATCCAAAAGAAGGCAGAAATATTTTCAATAAAATATTTAAACAATAGTTTAAAATTCACTGTATTATATGAGCTAGACTAGTGATTTATTTCTTTATATAACTTTTTAAAAATTGCCTCAGGGCACTATACCTTCATAAAGCTAGCATATACTCAATGCTTAATAATGCAGAAAAATTCACTCACCATTTCAGTGGTGTGCCTTCATATTCAAACCATATCTCACTAATGTCTTCTTGTCTCATAACCTTCTGAAAGTGCTTTTTCACTTTGTCAGTTACCAACGTCAAATAACTTACTCTTGGCAAAAGCAACTGAAATGAAAATTTGTAAAACCATATTTATTTACTATTTTTTCAAAAAAATATATACTAAATAGGTCTTTGAATTTTAAGGAAAAACAGCCATGTTCTTTGCATTTTTTTGAATATTCCACCCAAAGTCAACTGCTTTTTATAGCAAAAAAAGGCTAAAGGTTAAGATGTTTTAAATTTCTTATGAGGTCATTACTTTAAGTAGGGCTTATAGCATAAGTACCTAGAATAAACAACACAATCTACGTACAATCTTTCTGTAATACTTTTCTCCAAATAAAAATACAAACGTAATCAGATGTCATGCTATTTAGGATACCTATTACTTCTATCAAATTCAACTTAAAAATCAGTATGATTCACCTGAATTAATTAAACTGTTCTGAGAAAATAATCAACTCAGTCCTAAGGTACATCTTGCCTTATCAATCAGGACTTCTCAATTGGTCCATCATGTTTTGATAATCTACTATGTATTCGCTTAATCGCAACGAAGAACACCAAGACAAAGATATAATCTGTCCCCTTCCATATGAGGCTAAAATAAAGGTAAAAAAAAAAATTTATAAAAAGTACTTACAAAAATACTTCACTGCAGCAACAGAAAAGACTTTAAAGATCAAACAGAAATTTTCATTTGATGAACAATAGGGGCCCACTACAATACAATGAATAAAAGGATGGCAGAATGAGAAACAGTATTTGAGGAATATTCTAGTAGTGGTAGATATAAAGAAGATAAGATTATAAACTGGAAATCTGTTAAGGAAATATTACATGAAGGGACGGGCATGAAAGAATGGAAAAATGAGAAAGGTCTGAAAATCAGTCAGAACAGATTTGGTTATTACTAATCAAGAAACTGAAGGAAAGAAATAAGTTAAAGATGAATGACTGTTGAGCCACACATTTAGATCTTTAAAGGGCAATAAGGCACAAGTTTAAGGTATGATGCTGGTAGACTGGTTATCTGCCACTGTTCAGCAACTCCCTCAATCCTGTCTTTATGGAGCCGGGGCCTACCTGGACTTTGGAGAGAAAAGTCTGGGAGGGAATGATGGGCTAGGTAAAACCTCAACTGGCATAGTTATGAAGGCCATCATTGTTTCTCCCCCACCAAAGATATCCAGAAAGAAAACATAAGACAGCATTTAAGAAAACTGGTTAGAATTTT
Organism: Phoca vitulina; assembly: GCF_004348235.1. Taxonomy (NCBI): domain Eukaryota; kingdom Metazoa; phylum Chordata; class Mammalia; order Carnivora; family Phocidae; genus Phoca; species Phoca vitulina. Next base: position 53,699,766 of record NW_022589712.1, on the reverse strand, counting down.
ATAAAGAATACATATGAGTGGATAAAAGCAGGAAAGTGGCAAAAATTCATGTTTTCCCAGGACATACTCTAGCCATATCTTGCTTTTCTAAGTTTCTGTCTTTTGCTGGTAAAACTGTTTTATTACTCTTAGGTGCTTTTGAGAGGCTAATTATGCATCATTTTCATGCTGTTTATTCAAAGTTATTATGTCTTTTGGTCAGTAAATCAAGTAGAATTACGGGGCTGGGGAATACTTACAAAGAAATATTCTGGATAAAGGAACTAACCGAAGATCAAGATAACAGGCCCCAACTAGGGAAGAGAACATGACAGTGGTCCTGGGGACAACAGGGTACAGGGGATGGGAGGTAGCTGGCATGCTCCAGTGTGGAACAGAACATACTTACTAATACTAGAAACAAGCTTTTGAATAGCAATGTGGATTCAACAAAACATTAAGTTCCTCTTTTATAAAGAAACAACCAGAATGTGGATTAGGGAAGAAGAGAAAAGGGAAACTAATACAGTGTATAAGAAAAAGCACTAGTTGATTCACAGGCAATATTATCACCTCTAGTTTACATGCAGTTTAAATGACTTGCCAAAATCATATTCTAATAAATAAATGGCAAAGAAATGATTCATTAAAATCAGAAATGACAGAATCAAATATAGATGTAACATGGACGTCTCTAAGAAATTAAAACAGCATGATTAATCAACCATTTTTTTTTAAATAAATAAGTACACAGTTGACCCTTGAAAAACGTGGTAATTAGGGGTGCTAACCCCCACACAGTTCAAAATCTTCACGTATAACTTTTGACTCCCCAAAAACCTAACTACTAATAGTCTACTGTTGACTAGAAGGCTTACCAATAACATAAAGAGTCAGTTAACAGATATTTTGTATGTTATATGTATTTTATACTGTAGTCTTACAATAAAGTAAGATAAAGAAAATGTTATTAAGAAAATCATAAGGAGGGGCGCCTGGGTGGCTCAGTTGTTAAGCGGCTGCCTTTGGCTCGGGTCATGATCCAAGGGTCCTGGGATCGAGCCCCACATTGGGCTCCATGCTCAGTGGGAAGCCTGCTTCTTCCTCTCCCACTCCCCTTGCTTGTGTTCCCTCTCTCGCTGTGTCTCTGTGTCAAATAAATAAATAAAATCTTTAAAAAAAAAAAAAGAAAGAAAATCATAAGAAAAGACAATACATTTTCAGTACTAAACTGTAAAAAAAAATCAGCATATAAGTGGATCCACACAGTTCAAACCTGTGTTAGGAATCAACTGTAATCTATTAGTCTAATAAGTTCTATACTAGTAAGTCCAGATAACTTAAAATGTCTGTTGGGCATTAAATAGCAATCTATTCTACAGAGCATATTAACCTACTAACCTATAGAGATTATAAAAAAAGAGGACAGACACATCAGGACTGAGGAGCATGGGTATCAGCTCCTGATTTTGGGGTGTTGTACTACATGCGTAGGGTTCAAAGTTGCTGAAAAGTCCACAAATGATTTTCACGAAATGAAAATTTCTTCACAATAAGGAATGAGGAACATTAAAATGTAAGCTCCAATAAGATGGGGATTTTTGTTGGTTTCGTTCACTGCTACATTCCAAATGCTCAAAATAGTGTCTGAATGAATCACAGATCCCAAAGATTAAGTGACAAAAAGCCAAAAATGATAATTAATAAAGGACAGAATCTACACTGAAATGTACTTGAAATCTTCTGTTCTAAATTAGCCTGTTGAAGTAATTTATAAATAAGATAAATATCTATAGTAGCATTAAAAAATAACACTAAGATTTGAGAATGACTATATTAAAGTATAGATACAACTTATCTAGTAAATAAGTAAAAATAAAAAAAAAATAACACTAAAATGACATCATCCTGTCTTCTATATCCAGATAGTACCACTCACTGATTTTCTTAGGTGTATCTCATTGGTTTACTTTCTTTAATTATGGTAAAATGTATCTAGCATAAAATTTGCCATTTTTAAGTGTATACTTCATTGACATTAAATACATTCACACTGTTGTACAACCATCACCACTATCCATCTTCGGAATTTTTCATCATCCCAAGCTCAAATTCTGTACCAATTAATCAGTAACTCCCCCAATTCTCCTCCACAGGCCCTTGGACTATTCTAGATACCTCGCATAAGTGGAATCATGAAATATTTGTCCTTTTGTGTCTGGCTTATTTCACTTCCATTAATGTCTTTGAGGTTAAGTTCTTTTAATATGAAAAGGGTTAAACCCCTCTGGGGAAACTGTCAGCTACATGGAATCTTTTGTTCTCTCATTCTTGATTTAGCACTATCAAGTATTCAGTGAGTACTACACACGTGATTTTTTTTTTTTCTATACAGCTTGTAAGGAATACATGTTTTATACAGCTGTATAGATTACTTATGGTTCTGAAAAAGGTAGCTGTAATATTTGTTTATACCAAATCCTAATTTTTCCACCAATTTTCAATTCTAAAATTAGGGACTTCTTCACCTAGAACAAAAGTAGAATTAAAATATACTAGAATTCTGTTCCATTTCAATGTGTGAGGCATCACACCAGGCAATGAAGATAGAGCACTGAATGAGACAAGAGTTCTTGCTCTCACAGAGCTAACAGGCTAGAAAGATAGTAAAAACAAAATTACAAATGTGATGAGTGCAAGGAGAAAGTAGAGAATGTTACAAGAGCAAGAAGCAAAGAATTTAACCTCATCTAGGGGCTTAGGGAAAGCCTGGACAGGAAGTCTATGGTAAGGCAACAGCCAGGAGGTAAAGAGGAATGAACCAAACATGGGTGTTGTGGATGTCGGGTTGTGAGCAGGGGTGGGAGATCCTGCTGCTCATTCCAGACAGAGGAAACTGCAAGAAGGCATGGAATGAATACAAAAACAAAGACTGGCACAAGGAGGAACCATAAGAAGTTGAAAATGAAAGGAATGAAGAGGGTTGAGGCAGAATAGTACTGAAGAAGCAAGGGATCAGATCATGGAGAACGCTATAAACTACACAAAGGGTCCTAAAGATGATGAAAGGCTACTAAAGGTTTTAAGCAGGCAGGTGACAGGATCAGATACGTGTTTTGAAAAGATGACTCCAACCGCAAACTGAAAATGGAAAGAGGGCAAGAATGAAACCAGGGAAATTACTTAGTACTATGAAATCCCATCAGTTTTTAAATGGTGGTCTAAACTAGGCTATAGCAATGGGTATGGAAGAAACTGGGTAAGTTTCAAAGATATTTGAGATGTAAAATCAGATGGACTAAGTTACTGACTGAATGCCTGGGATATGGGAGAAGGAAGCAATAAGGATGAGTCTTTTCTTAATTACTGGTAAGAGTAATTAATTAACTGGGTCTACTTGCAAAAACAGGAAGGGATTACAGCAGATGACCAGTCTGTCTGGAGGTAACGATGATGTGTGCAGTTTCAAAACACTCAGTTTGATATCCAGCAGGAAGACACATAGGTCTGGGGTTCAGGAGAAAAATCTTAGGAGTTGTCAAAATAAATACAAAGAGTTTTATCTCAACAAAGAGATAAAAATGGATGATAACTCCAGGGGAAAGTGAAGTGGGGGGGGGGGGCAAAGCCCCAAGGAATGCCAACATTGAGGAACAAGCAAAAGGAAAGAGATCTGGCAAAGGAGACCAAAAAACCCCCCCAGAAAGTTAGAAGCAAAACCAGAATTATGAGACATTGCAGAGCAAGAGTGAACAATGCCACAAAATGGAGAAAACAGCCAACAACAATATCAAAACACCACTGAGAGATCAAGCAAATGAAAATTCAAAAACAGACTCAAGGTTTGGCAAAAAAAAGATGTCATTAGTGACTTCAGCAAAAACAGTTCTGTTGTAGTAGTGTGAAACTGTGATTCCAGTAAAGTAAGTGGGAAGGAGACAACGAGTACAGACAACCTTTTCAGTAAGTCTGGCCATGAAGGGAAAGCAAGAGGGTGAAAAAGAGATGGGGTCAACAGATGATTGTTTTAGGGTAGGAAGGACTTAAAATAATATAAATGCTGCAAAAAAGGAGCTGGTAGGTAGAAGTTGAAAGTAAAAGAAAGAGAGAAGGCAGGGGTGGAGGTAGGAGAATATCAGAAACCCCCAGCTTCCTGAGGAAGACCGTGGATGGGATCCAGAGCACAGAGAGAAGGTTGGGCCTTGCCGAGGAGGAAGGACACCTCTTCCATTAAAACAAGAGAGAAGTCAGTATGTGTGAGCACAGATATGTTTAGAAGACTTGGTGGCAGAAGGTTAAGGAAGCAGAAAGCAGGAAGTGAGGTTACCTGTTAAGAATGAAAAACAAGGTCAGGGCTCAAAGACATAGTCTTAGAGAAGAACAGAGACAGCTGACTAAGGAAACATAAAAGTACTGCAGTGTAATGGTTAGGGTCCACTCAGATTTATGATCATGTGCATGACTGAGTGATTTCCTCTTGTAACAAGTCACAAAATATGAATGTAAATTAGTATGTTTTTACATTAGATAATCTAAATGAAAGGCAACAGTTTAAATGAATGTAAGAAAAACAACATAAACTGAAAGACCAGTTTCTAACAATTTTTCTTCCTAATATTCCCTGCAGAATAAGATATAATGCTCTGACATAGATATGGGATGTAGGCTGAAAGGAGATTTATGCAGAGGCAACAAATCAAAATGCAGAAATAAACAGGAATATATTTAACATTAATATTCTTTTCCATTGGAAACAGACTCTTTGAATAATAATTTAATTTATAAATTTGGTATGAGTAAATATTTTTAAATCTAGTTTCTAAGAAATAAAGAATAAGCACTATAAAAAGTAAACTACAGAGGCACCTAGCTGGCTTAATCAGTAGAGCTTGTGACTCTTGATCTCAGGGTCATGAGTTCAAGCCCCACGTTGGGTGCAGAGATTATTTAAAAATAAAATCTTTAAAAAAAAAAAAAAAAAGCAAACTACATCTTCATTCACCTATCCTTTCTACACATCCACCTGAACAAGACTGGACTTTGCAGGCCATGGTGATAATCCTGTTAATCTCACCTCACTTGAGCTTTGAGAATGTCTGGAAAAGAGGTTTACTGGCACCTAGGCTATGATATTTTTACCTCATTTCATCCAGAATCTTTACAATATTATCATTATTATTAACTAAAGCAATTAAAAGTACATTCAAGTGTAATTTACAACCAAGACACATGTAAACTAAAACCAGACTGGCACTACCATTCTCACCTATAATTCTAAGACTAACCACTGCTGATGTTTTTGTTTGTTTTCTTCCTGCATGTAGTAACTTATACTTAAGTATGCATGTACATATGTATGTAAAGAGCAAAATCTAGGTGATGCCACATGGTTTTAAACTGTAGTTTTTGTTTAATATTTATTATATGCCTGTCACCTGATATTTTTCAAAAACATAACCATAATTACTATATGAGTTTCTTTTGGGTGAAAAATGAGGGAAAAATATATTTTAAAAAAATTATCAATTAGACAAAATAACTTTCTTCGTTCTATAGATATCCCCAATACTTGCTGCCATTTTCAATTCAATTAGAGACAGCTAGAAAACAACTTACACTCCACTCTCACAACAATCTTTTTATATTTAACAGATTCATACATAAAGAACGAAAAAAATCATACATAAAGAAGGAAAAAAAGAAATAAAGAAGCCTCTTTACTTGAATTAACTGCAGGAAGCTGTCAAACATCATATTCTGACTTAAAAGTAAACAGACTTAAATTACATATTTCTCGTATCTGCCACTTTGACCAACTAGACACATACATTCCTTTGTTTAGATACGATCAGAAAGGCACCAGAGGTTAAAAGTTTTAATTAAAATAACAGAAACTAGTTTGGAAACAAAACATAAGTGATATCCTAACACATATTACAGAAGGAGAAGCAAAAAAAAAAAAAATACATCTAACAAGTGAAATTCTTCTAAAAATAAACTGTGACCACATTTTGTTTTTAACTATGGAAATTTTTCTAAAGGCAGAAAAAAAAACTGCTGAGATTTCCAAAGTTAAAACGACTCAAAAGTGTATGTTCAGTTATGATAACCTAAGTACTAGTAACAAAAGACTGCCCAATTTCTCTGAAATTATTTTCAGTAAGAAAAGCCAAAGAGACCATTTAAAACAAAATCCCAACATGAATCTATAAGGCTTTCATGCACTGTCTACCGCTTGCATGACCTATGCCAGATGCTGAGGATACACAGAGTAAAATGAAACTGTTCCTGTACCCAAAAAGTGAGTGCATGGGGCTCCTTAAGTAGCTTCCTCCACCAGTCTGACTTCTCATGGCTGGAGCAGGCTGAGGAGCAGTGCTACCCCTCAAACAGACAAGGGAGAAAGCAAAGGGCAAGCTTTATTAAAGTGAAAAAAGAAAAGTCCAACACCACAAATAAATTTCCACTTCTCCAGATATTCCTAGGTAAACAATATTATGTGTACCTGAGACAAAACTAAAATAATGTCAACTGAGAATGTCTTTGTCTATTAGGACCTATTCAGTAAAAAGGCAGGATACTACTATTTCTGACTGACAGATGCTTAAGTTTGGGTTATATATGCACTTAGAAAAGGAAAAAAAGCAGGCTAAAATCAGAAGATATTTGATATTGTTTTCTAAAACAGATGACACTAATTCAAACCTACAAGTTTACATACAGCAATTTGTTATATTTTATATAATACATATTAGTTTATCAACATATGAAAACACACACACTCATATGTTCATTGAGCTATAAAAAAGAATTTGGTAAACAGTTGCTTGGAACCACTTACATAAGGAAGAATCAAATCTGAGCCTATTATTTTCAAAATTGCTCCTATAGCACATAACTTACAATTCCATTATCACATATTATATATGTATGTATTCATGAGAAAAAGAAAGTCAAGACGGTCCCATAATCAACATGTCAACAGTTTTTTTTTCCCTCTGGGTGGTAGGATTAGAGGTAATTTTTAATTCCTTCCTTTTATTGATCTGTGTTTTCTAATTTTTTTCCATAATAAGCAAGTATTAATTGTATATAAAATGTTGGGTAACAGCCTCCAGGTTCTTAGAGCTTCATTTACAAAAACGGACAAAGTTAGATATCCCATTTTTCATCAACATACTTACATAATATGGTTCTGCCTCCCGTTCAGTTATCTCATCCTGATACAGGGTGAAACAAGTTGGAATTCGTCCAAACCACACATCTCGAAGCACATCTTTGTCATCTGTCATTCTTCCAATGGTTAAAGCAGTGCATATAGGCTAAATTCTTTTTTCACCCAAAGCCAAACTGAAAATAAAATGAAGAGCATTAGTCAGATCCTTGCAAGGATAAATGAACACACTCTAAAACAAAGAAAGATTATAGGAAAAATGAATGCCATAACAATCATTCATTTCAAAAAAGTGTGTGATCAGCATTCTTTAGAACGAATGAAAAATCAGTACAATAAATTCTAAAGGCAGAGCTATTATTTATTTAAAAGGATCATACAAGTAAGTAATTCAAAATTACGTGTGCTAACTTAACTTATGCAACTAATGAACCACAGCCAAAGTGAAGCTATACTTGTATCATTCTCTCAAGCCCCAGGAGAGTCTATTGCTCATCTAAAGGGAAGTCTTCCTATATCCTTATGGTCCCTTAGAGGCCAACTCCAAACTATCATCCCCACAATTATCCCTGCCCCATCTAATATATTCAACCTCTCCCACTCCATCTAGATAGTTTGCTTTTGCTGGGGGGAAAAAAAAATACACAAACACACACACACACATCCTGGTGTATAGACTTTGTATAGACCTATTTTCATCCTAAATTTCTAAATTTCATCCTGTCCATGGTTTGATTCCACCAATATTTCCAATCTTATTTACTATACTTTTTATAAACCCTCTAGCAAAACTGGCAATTTAAATACCTTGCTCTCTGTCCTACCATCCCCCTCATGCTCATCTCTCACCTATTCAAATCCTACCCACTCTGCAAACCCAGCTCCCAATCCTCTGCCACCACGAGTAGTAGTAAATGCTTTTACTCTGAACTTAAAATATTCTTTATACCACAAATTTGGCACTAAATCTGCAAACTGAAATATTCTGGGTATGATAGAAGAATATGGCTTTTGGCCTCTGTAATATCCAAGTGTCTTCCAGCACTAATATTCCACAACTAGGTAACAATGCAATATACAGTATGAGTAAATGCAGAAATAAACACTGTCAGTACCTGGATACTAAGATTCAATATCCTTTTACTCATGTATTTCTTTATATATATATATATATATTTTCTTTATAGGCTAGCATACCCTATAGAAACATTTTAAATAACCGTATCAGTTTAGCCAAATACCAATTACTAACACTGAATTATTCAAAGAGCTTTTCTCTCTTTTCTCGTCCACTGACCAATGCCAAGTGCATCAGGACTGCCATTAATTAATTAGCCAAAGATAAAAAAAAACAAATAGAGTTCTGAATTTTGTATCACTATACTTAAATGCACCTTGGAGGTCAACTGGATGCAATATTATCTACAGGTAAATAAACGGAAAGAGGTGAAAAAATCTGTCCAACATTACAAGAGCACTAAGTAACAGTCAAACCAGGATAAACATTACAAGACCACTAAAGTAACAGTGAAACCAGGATAACAAATCTGGTCACTGAGTTACTGAACTGAGTCTAGTGCTCTTCCTGGCATATTACAGGGTTTTAATTTTTATTAAAGCATATCCATAAAAGTCACCATTTTAAGCAAATGATACAAGCATTCACACTTCATATAATTCCACCCTGATACACTTCAAATTCAAACAACACATTGAGTTTCTCTGCAGAGAATTCCCAAGTTTATGTATCACACAAAATTAACTCACTGAAAATAGAAAAGACCTCACTACTTCCAAATTACATTAATACTTTGTTCTTTATGAATAAATTTACTGATGACAGGAAATAATGAAATCTAAGTTATGGCAAATAAGTAAACCTAAAGTTGAATCCAATACAGAGGTGGTAAGCAGTGGTTTCTGTAACTATAATACAGCCCATTAACCATTAGCTACAACTAAGATTCCTCTCTCGCTCACAAAGAAAAAAAACTTGAGGCAAAGAGCTCCTTTCCTAAGAGATTTTAAGAACACTGAAATACAATTTTAAAGTTGAAAGTCACTATCAATATTGTCACATTGGATAATTTTTCTGCCTCAGAAAAAAATAGGTAGACAATATAATTCAAAAGAAAATTAAAAATTAAAGTGAGTATGGCCACTTAAATAAAGTCCATTTCTACAAGTTCTTTCCTTCTCTCCAACCACTGTCCTCTCAAGAAGGAATAATCATCTGATTTGCCAGAGTCCAGGACACCATTTGAGCCTTGTTTATTAACAGGCAGGGGTTACCATAAATAAAAATATCACAGATTTGGGTATGGCTCCATTCTCTCCCCTCTACTCTGCCAGATGACAATACCTGACCCCCCTGCTATTTCTTTCCATGGCATTTTCTTCTGCTTCTTCCTTTCACATGTCAGAATCAGTAAGAAGAAGTGGCCAATGTCTTCCTTTTCTCTTTGTTTCTGGGAGTCTCTCCCCAACAGTGATAGAAGTATGGACTTATCTTTTACTGGTTTTATACCTAAAATCCCACTGCAGAACTTTGGTAAACTGGGCTGGAACATAAGACTTTACCAAAGTTCGAAGGTAGGATTTTAGGTACAAAACCTGTGAAAGATAAATCAGTACCTTATTTCCCATATACCACTGTTTCTTATGTATATATTCCTTGCAGGGAAGATCTGACTGAGCCAGGGCAGCTGAAGGTGTCATGTGGTAGTCAATACAAATTTTACAAAACAGTAGAAATTTCTAAACAGATTTATGAAAACTTCAAACAAGGCTACTAACTGCATCAAAATACACAGATTTATAGCATCATAAAATGTTAGTCTTTCAATATTAATAAATATTCACATATAATGAATTATGTAAGAAAGCATGCAAATACACTTAACTCAAAAATGTGCCAAAAAACTAACTGACACATGGATAAAACTAAAAGATGTATTAAATTATCTTTTTTAAAACAGAAGCAGAAAAACAAAATTTAACTCTCGAGAGGCACTACAATGTGGGGGTTCAAAATACAGAATATGGAGCCAGATTGCCTGGATTCAAAACCTAGTTTTATCACTCTGTGACCTCAAGTAAGTCAATTAACTTCTCATGTCTTAGTTTTCTCATCTGTGAAATGTGAATAACAGCACTTACCCCATAAAATAGATAAAATTAATACATGTAAAGCACTTAGGGCAATGCCTATAACATAGTATTATAAAGTGTCTACTATAATTTACAGAACCAATAAGAGCATGTCTCAAAATTGAACACTGGGAGACGTCTGGGTGGCGCAGTCAGTTGGGCATCCAACTCTTGGTTTTGGCTCAGGTCCTGATCTCAGGGTCCCAAGACTGAGTGCCACATCCAGCTCCTCACTCAGGGCAGAGTCTGCTTGATATTCTCTCTCCCTCTCTCGCTGCCCTTCCCACTCATGCTCTCTCTCTCTCATAAATCTTTTTAAAAAAATTGAACACTGCTATTAACACTCAATATAAAGTCAATCAATATTTGATCATTTGCTATGCCCAGCTGTGTGGCAGATGCTGAGGACATAAAAGATGATGATGGTAGTGACAATAACAACTTTTTAAAAACCTCAGGCATTGTCCAGAAGATATTATCTCCTAATCTATTAAACATACCATAAACTTTCATATCTTTTCCATGGCTCTGCTCATGCTGGTGGTTCCTTACCCTAAAGCAGCCTTCCCTACCTTGTTTTCTGACTTAAAACATCCTTTAGGACCCAGCTCAAGATAGCCTTTCTTTTATGCATAACTCAGGTGAAACTTTTCTTTTCTCACGGCACTTCTACTTTTACAACACTTATAAACTTACAGTAAAGACTTTTTTATCTCTGATTTCAGATCTCGTATTTTTTCATTTATGTCATACGGTTGCCAGCATCCCTTCCAACTCCAGAATGTCCATGGTTATAATTAAATGCTATTTTATGAAAGCTTTCATAAGGGAGGAGGGTGGAAAGGAAGAAGAAAAATATTAATATCCCCTATAGTGTTCAGGGAAGAATTTAAAAGATATGGAACTTGAAGAATGTGTAGAATATAAAAGAATGAGTATATGCAGAATGGGTAGAATTATTCACTAGGTAAAATATGGAATAAAGACAACAAATATTCCGAGCAGGGCAAAATAGCATCAATAAAGGCAGAAAGTATGCAGGAGCAATGTGCGTGCCAATTTTTTAGGAAACTGAGTTGGGAGGGGTAGTAGATCATGAAAGAACTGATATTGTGACATGTTTTAATATCACCTGGGATCCCAGCCAAATTTTACTTTACTACACTTTACTACAATTTCCTTACCTATGAAATTCATCAGGCTGTTCTGGAAAAAAAAAAAAATCTATAGAATATTTGACATGGTACTGGACACATAGTAAGTGCTGAGAAATAAAAGCAATTATTATTTCTTTACTGTCAAATCTGGAAATGTAAAGTGAAACTAGATCATGAAGCACACCAAATAGAAGACTGTGGGTTCTCAATTTCATCCAACAAGCCTACAAAGCCTGTAAGGTTTTATAACAGTGAGATTAAAACAACTACCTAGTAGCAGTGCACAAAAGGAGATCCCAAGTCAAAGAGAGGGTAGCCAGGAAGCAATTTCAACACTAAGGCATATAATAATGAGTGCCTAACCTAGACTGGTAGTGGCGGATAGATGAGAGACAGATATGAGGTCTTTCCAAGGAAGAATGAATAGAAGTTAATGAAAAACTGGCTGAGCGATAAAGAACAAGGACAGAGAAGATTTAAATGCCGACAGCAGGCAATACAGACAGAAAGTTAAGGGGTTTTGAAATCAGACTGACATGGGTTTAAACCCAGACTTCCACCTGTGAGCTGTGTCCTAGTATCCTGACATTTTTGAACCTTGTATTTGTAAACTGAAGATAATTCTAATTTCACAAGGCTGTTGGGTGTTTAGCACCTGGTGACCACTCAATAAATGATATATGTATTTAATACATGATTTCCTCATGCCTCCATGACCTGTCTCCTTAAACACCCTTGTCCTCTTATTTTTGGCCAATTCTTAATCCTCTTTTAAGAGTCAGCTTAACATCAGCTTCTTGGGAAGCTTTCCACTAAGCAATCTCCAATCTAATTACTTCTATAATAGCATGTTATAACCATGTATTGCAGTTACGTTTATCTTATCTGTCTCTTGCCCATACCCACAATGAACTGTGAGTTCACTGACAGCCGAAGCAGAATCATATTTACTTTGTATCCTCAATATTAGCATAATTAGCACATAGCAGACTCTGTAATTTTTGTTAAACAATTGGAAAAATGTATAAAATATATATATTGAAAAGTTATACTAGCTACTTAAGAAACTTTTCTGCCTAAACTCTTCTCCAAATCAGTATAATCACACTTTAAATTCAGCAATTTCATTATCTTGCAAGAATATTTTCCCCTCTCATAGATACACTACACTTTCATCAGCATGCATCCAATTAGAAGGCAATATTTTTCAAGCACAGAAATCACAACCCATGATGCAGTCTACTAGAAGTAAGCTTGTGGAGGACAGGGCTATTTCCTGACTGCTGAATTCTCTGCAACTAATTCAAGGCCTGGAACAATGCAAGTTCCCAGCCAACAACATTTAGCAAACAGCACAGGAAGTATAATAAAAATATAATGCACAATTACTAGTCTCTTTCACACTACAAACCAAGAAAGGCTAACCTATTACTTGAAGCTATTCTGCTGACAAAATCCCCAACTACCTAGAAATTACTTAAAATATCAAATACCTACTGGTAGTAAATTTGAAAACATCTAAAAATAATCTATGCTGGCTGGTCTCCTTTTAAATTCATGAACACTAACCTCAAAAGTAGGCCCTGAGTACTGGCCAGCGTTCCTACATTTCCGGAGTCCATTTATTCTCCCACTGTCCTAGATCACCATTTCGTATCTCCTCTCTCCTCTAATTTTCGCATCTCCTTCCTCACTCTCTCACAGCTAATGAACTAGCTTTCTATTTCCTTCTATCCTGTTACGAAGGATGAGTGGTTATCAACAGGGGGTTTAATGAACAGCCCAACCCCCATCCTGGAGGAATAGCTCCTAAATATCTCCAACCTCCTACCAATCTTGAAGTGCACCTTGAACCACACCTTTGGAGATCTCTCATGGCTTTAAATATCATTTACACAGTAACAATTCCCACATTTATATCTTCAGCCCAGACTTCTCTTCTGAACTCCAGTTTCATAGATACTATGCAATATTGACATTTCATTTGAAAATTCAGCATGTGCAAACAGAAAATGATTTCAGACCTTCCTCCCTCATCTCCCTATTATTCTGTGGTCTTCCCCAAATCACAAAGTGGTAACTGCTCTCTAGTTGCTAAGCCATAAATCTTGGAGTCATCCTTGACCCTTCATACCTACTGCTTTAGCTTAGACACAAGTTCAGAATCTGGCCATTTCTCACCATCATCACTATTATCACACTGATCCATGTCACCTTGACCTTTAACCTGGATAAATGGCCTACTAAGGGGTCTCATTATTTCTGCCCTTGCTAGAGACAAACAACATAGCAATCAGAAAGATCCTTTTCAACACAAGTCAGATCAGTTTACTCCTTTACTCAAACCCTACTATCTCATTCAAAGTAAAAACTAAAGTCCTTACAAAGTCCTATAAGGCTGTATATGACCCCGCCGCATTCTGACCTGATTATCTACCTCTCCCCCTTTTTGCTCACTCAGCTCCAGCCGAACTAGCTGGTATGCTCCTGTCTCAGGGACTTTGTGATAGGTCTAATGGCTCATTCCACTACATCCACATGAAATCCTTCTTTATCACTTTCAGTTCTCTACTCAAATATCATCTTTTCTAAAGCCACCACTGCAATTTCCTATGCAGGCCACTGACATTCCTTGTTACCCTTCACGACTTTATTCTTTCTCTCTAGCACTTTTCACCACCTGACATATTTTTAAATTAATTTTTTAAATCTTTTTTTTTTTTTAAGATTTTATTTATTCATTTGACAGAGAGAGACACAGCGAGAGAGGGAACACAAGCAGGGGGAGTGGGAGAGGGAGAAGCAGGCTTCCTGCTGAGCAGGGAGCCCGAGGCAGGGCTCGATTCCAGGACCCTGGGATCATGACCTGAGCCACCCAGGCGCCCCTTAATTAATTTTTACATTAATGTCTTCCCCTCCCACCCTCAAAGTGAACTATATGATGGCAAGAATTTTTATTGTTTTGTTCACTGTTTATTTTTATATTTACTTTTTGTTCAGTGCCTGGCACATAACAGGCACTCAGTATTTGTTGAATTAATAAAGCAAACCTACACTTGAGTATGTACATTATTCTAAATAGTCATAGTCATATAGTATCATTCTGCTCATTTCCCCCAGTTTTAACCAGCATATCTTTGAAGATCAGGGCACATACTCAAAGCTAGCATAAAACTCTAAAATCCCCCTCAACTACTACCCTCAGCCCAATATCTTTAACTTTCAAATTTAAAATTCAACCAACAAATCCATGTATGGAAATCACAAACAATTAAGTTCAAATGCAAGTACCCGAGCTCAAAAGACTCTGAGATTTATCACGTGGATTCTGGAAGGCCTTGGAAGTTCAGAGATGTCTGATAGTCTCTTGAGTTCTGATTGTTGCTGAAGACATGCTGTGCCTCATCACCCCTGAGGAAAATCTAGAACCAATCCAATTTCCTTACGTTCCTCCAGTTTCAGGTATGATTTGAAAATAATCCAAAGTATAAAGGATGTGAAAGTTCTTTGCCAACAGAAAATGACTTCGTTGGCACTAAATATTATTATTAAAATTAGAATGAATGCCGTTGAGAAAAGAAATTGGAGGAAACACCCACTAAATTCGGACAGAATCGAACTGCCTGTGAAATAATTACACTTTAAGTAACTGTTCCACGAAAAATGCACGTCTTAAACTAAACTCTAGAGCCTGCGATAAGACGCTAGGCTTCCCACTTTAATAAGGAACTGACATATTCCCGGAGAGAGATCACACAGGCTACACCCTCCGGCCTGCCCAAGGTCCTCGGGGGCGGCGTCTGGCCAACCCCACCTCCCCCGGAGGAACTACCTCCACCCGCCACCGCCGCCCGGGGGAGCGCTCCTCCAGCCGGCTACTCGCCCCTCCCTCTTACCACACCTACCTGGCACCTCCCCAACCCTTCTCCTCCAGGCATTTCCCCACACTAGGAAAACGGGGAGACGGAGACACACACACACATACACAGTCACACACACCCTACCAGAAACGCCAGCTCCTTCTCCGGCTTCCCGCACCGGTGAAGACGCTCGGATCCCGGGCTCTGGCAGGGCGGCGGCGCAGGGTGCTTGACACACTGTCCCGCAGAGGCGCGCGAGCCCGGAGTCCCGAGAGCCCGCGCAGCCGCAGAAGGCAGCGGCGCGGAGGTCGGAGCCGAGCCCTGCTGCACTTCCGCCCTCCGGTATCCTGCCAATACAACCCGCAGCGCCGCGGGGCCTTGGAAGCCCACAGCAAGTCCAGTCACCCTCGGCGCCCGGAGATGACGTCACGGGAACCCACGTGGCCCGCACTCCACCCTCCGCTTTCCGCCCAACCCCGCGAGGAGGCCCGAGCCGCGCTGGAGCATGCGCAGACAGAGCGGAGCGCTTGAGTAGGGGGTCAAACCACTGGCAAGTTTAAAGCTAATACCCTTTTAGGGGAGTCTCGCGCATTTGGCATTGTCGTTGGTGTTCGGGGAAGCTAATGTAAGTTCTGTCAGAGTAGAGAGTTTTTAAAAATACTGAGACGCTGCCCCATAGAGCTTGACCGCAGCCTCTCTTGCCTGGCTTCACAGAATCATATTAATAAAATGTTGGTTTTCAAAGTGTTTTCTTTTCTCATCTGATCTTCTCAACTTTGTCAGACCCACAGCAGGGATTAATAGCCGTATTTAACAGAAGAAGACTACACATGAGTAGTGAAGCCCTCTCATCCAACCAATAGGGCATACCTTTATGTTTGTGAAAATAAGAGCAATTAAAAAACTTACTCCTAAAGGGTGTTTGAATTTGATCTATCCATAAGTCTTAGCTGGGCATTTAACATCTTTCTCTTAATTATGCATGACATACAACATAATTCCATACATGCCAGGTAAATACTGTGCGGAGACTCAAAATAGGTTCCTGATCATTGGAAATTTTAGATAAATCCTAGTAGTAGCTACAGGATTCTCTTAAAAAGATGAATCTTCTTGGAGATCGACTAGTCCAATGATTTTCAAATGATGAGTCACAACCCATTGGTGGCTCATCAAATCAAGTTAGTGGATCATGACTGTCTTTTTATTTTTAATGAAATAAAGTAAAAAATATTGGCATCCTTCACACGTTAAGGGTAAATATTGTTTCCTGAAATTTCTACTTCAGAATGTATGTGGATAGGAATGTGAAATACATTTCTTGGTATAAATAGCAGTCCAAAAAGTTTGAAAGCCATAGTCTGGTCCATTCCACCTACTCAGTATCCCCAATAGTCGGCCATTAGCCTCTGTAAAAAAGCTCTTGGAATTAAGATGCCCCACTGTAGGAACCAGACTAACATCCTCTTGGACGAATTGGCCATGATGACCACTCTGTGACTTGAAGCCTTCTTGAGCACATCCTCCACACATACATTCTTTCTTTTTGTTTAACCATACTATATTCCCCAGCCTCTAGGGTTATAAAAGCAGGTCTTACAAGAGGTGAGGTCTTGCAGCCACCCAAGACACGCTTCTGCCAGTAAGTCCCCTTAATAAATCATTTCTCATCAAGCTGGACTTAACGGCCTTTTTCTTTGGGCTTATGACTCCTTAAGCCTTTGGAGGTCATTTGCCTATACCTCCCTTTCACAGAACACCTACCTTCCCCATGGTAGCCAAAACTACATGGAATTTACTTGGAAATACATCCAAAATGTTAGGTGGTTTTATGGGTGGATAGAGGAATGGGTAGATAGATAAATATGTGATAATGCATAAAATGTAAATAATAGAATCTAGGTGGTAAGTATACAGGCATTCACTATAGGATTCTTTCAACTTTGCTATATGTTTGAAAAATAAAATAATAATAAAATGTCGGGGGAAAACTATGGAGAACCTAATAGGAAGAAAGTTATTACATCAAGCTAAAATCCAGCTTCCTGTAACTTTTAAGAATTGACCCTATTTTCTTCCTTTCTCCCCTTGTCCATTCCCAACCTTGTGACTACAATGTACAATAGAAATATCTAACCCCTATTCTAATAGACGGCACTTCAGATATGAAAAAATAGCTCTCATGCTCCATAACTCACTTGGGGCTAACGACTGTCAGTTCTTTCAGCCAATCTTCACATGACATACCTCTCCTCTGGATATGGTCCAGTTATCAGTGTCCCTATTAAATAGTTGTACTCTTTCCCATCTCATGATTATGTTCCTTGAGCAAAAATTTGGAAATAAGAGGGATTCTATATTTGTTCTCTGTCATTTCCATTTGTCAAGATTATGTCTTATCTCTCAGTGGCACTATATCTTTCAAATTTTTGTTCTATGAAGATAACTTTTAAAGAGGTCTTTTTGACCTTACCATTTCCCCCAAGACAACTCATTCTGGGTTACTCTCAGGCAGCCATTTGAATTATGTGAACTTGCATATAAAGTCCTCTAAAATTCTGGATTCAAAGGAGAGACTCCAGACAAGTCTCTGATAATAACATGCTTTCTTTTCTTCTCATCATTAATAGTCTGCACTTGTAAAGCCTGGGTTTTATTTTTGCATGTCTCACAACTTGTAAGACTCAAAGCTGTGGGATCACAACTTTCTTTGCTCTAAATTTACTTAACTTTGCTTTCCTAAACTCTAAGGTGTCTCTACTAAACCCGTGAACTCTAACGTGACATTACTTCCTGACCCAAAGGTCCCATCTACTGACTTCTGTCTCCAACCTGCTAGTTTCAGAGGATGAATTAGTTAAGCCAAATATAATTCTTCCACTTCAGCTCTGACTGTGCTCCAACCATGTAACCCGTCTCCCCAAATGCCCTCACTTCTGGTTTCTTTCTTCAGTCAATGGACATACTCAAGTGTACTCTCATCCTATTAAAGTCCGTCATCACTCTTTACTTAAACTATTAGGATAGCCTCCTAACTGGTCTCCCTGACTCCAGCCTTGCTCCATCTATATTTGACCTTGATTTCAACCAGAGTGGATTATAGTCACCCCCACTTATCCACAGAGGATACGTTCCAAGACTCCCCACTGTGGATGCCTGAAACCACAGATAGTACCAAACCCATATATATGCTATATTTTTTCCTACACATACATACCTATGATAAAGTTTCATTTACAAATTAGGCACAGTGAGAGATTAATAACAATAACTAATAATAAAATAGAACAATTATAACAATATACTATAATAAAAGTTTTGTGAATGTGGTCTCTCTCAAAATATTGTAGTGCACTCACCCATCTGGTAAGGATGTGAAATGATAGAATGCCCACATGATGCGTTGAAGTGAGGTGAATGACACAGGCAATGTGCTGTAATATTAGGATATGTTGACCTTCTTCTGACAATATATCGGAAGGAGAATCATCTGCTTCCAGACCTCAACGGACTGCTGGTAACTGAAACTGCAAAAAGTGAAACCATGGATAAGGGAGCACTACCTTATGCATGCACTCTAACCATGTCACTCTGATACTTAGAACCTTTTGGTGATTCCTTCTGGGCAAATTCCTAGTTTCTTTGTGTGATCAATTGGTTCTTTCCCTCCTTTCCCAGTTCTCCTTGTTTTGCACTTCAAACTCTGATAGCGTCAAACACTTTGCAGTTCTGTGCACCCAGGATATGTCAGGCTCTGTGCTCTTGATCCCTCTGTCCTGCTGCCTGAAATGCTACCCTTCACCAGACACTTCTTCCCTAAAACATTATCCCCCATGTCCCTTCTTCCCCATTTGGCATATGCCACTCATCACCTAAGATTTAGTTCAGGTGTTAGAAAGTTTTCCCAGGTCCACCCAATTTGTGTTAGGTGCTCCTCATAGTTTCCTCAGTCTTTATTTGAATCCTCAGTGCCAGCACAATGCTGGGCATTCAGTAAATGTGTGTTGAAATAAACTAAGGTGAACATGAGTTTTCTTCCATGATTCCTATCACTCTCACCTTAGGAACTAAATTCTTCCTCATAGCTTGGAGTTTAAGCAGAGAGCAGTGATTTCTGTTATTACTTTACCAATTTCAAAATTAACAGCAATGAAAGTTGAAAGTGACCAAGGTAAACAGTAAGGGTCTCTACCACTACTGCATCCTATCTCCGGGCCTGTTTGCCGATCTGTGTGGGGAACGTGTCGTTGCTGCATGCTCTCTAGTGTATCCCCAGAACACAGCCATATTTCTGTTCTTCTGTTCTTCTATCCTTACTCAAATGACTCCTCTCAAAGGATGCTAGAATGAAAACTCCTACAAAGCAGGAATGAATTCTTACATGTGAAAGGCTGCAAACCAGAGTTCCAGAGGCTGGAACTGGATGACTGGGATGATGCTGGAATGTACTCTCACCTACTTTGGCATACAGACCATAACAGTATGCATGTGCTAAGTTAAGCTTCAATTCTAATTGCCCAAACTGAGAATTCCATGCTCCAAAGGTGGTCAGCTACCAATATCAGAAAGACCATACTCCAGGAGCAGCTGTCACAAGGATGTCTGTTATCACTGTGTTGATCCACACCACATGGTTTGATAGCATAGTGAATGTCAGAGATGGGTTTTTATTTTTGACTTGCTCAAAAGTATGATAAGTGTTAGAAATTTAGAAATGGGATCTCATTTATGAAATTAGCAGTACTTAAGATAGGTAGAATGACTAAAATATTTTAGAGATTCTTGCCAGTCTGGCATGAACAGAGTGTAGAAATCCATGAAGCCTGCAGCTTGATCCCTAACTTTTCTTAAGTCTTCTATAAAAGTTCTAGAATTCAGCCTCTGGAATGGTGTATCATACCTGCCTTAAGAGAACATTTCTTGCAAGGAGATATGAGAGCATCTTTAAAGGGCAGAGAGTTGGGGTATCATCAATCTTATAGAGAAGGTTATATGAACTGTTTTGTTTAATAAATGTCTGCATGTACATAGGAATTTGGTCTACGACTGGCTTCCATTATAATCTCACATCCGGATTATGGGAAAGTAATTAATCCTTATCCATCTCAGTTTCTTTAGTGGCTACGGTTATCTATGGAAAAAACCTAAGACTTATACATGATCAAATTAGTCTTGGTCAGTTAACAAGAGTGGCAGATATATTCTCTTTGTCCCTTAAAATATTTTTAAAACTTAAAAAAATTTAATGGTAACAGTTTTCACAAAGCAATTTGGATTTCTGGAATCTGATAATTGCTTGAAAGTTGGGAGATATATATATATACAACATATATATATATGTTGATCCACACCACATGGTTTGATAGCAGAGTGAATGTCAGAGATGGGTTTTTATTTTATATATATACACACACACATATCTGTATATGCTTTTTTTCCTCTCATGCAGTGGGAGAATATTTGGGGGATCCAAATATTATTTCAAGACTTCCAGTGATCAACAATCATAAGAATTCCATTTGTATCTACTTAATTGGCATTCTAAAATCTATCTAGGACCTGGATAGACTCTTATAGCTTTAACGATAGCCTTTCATGCACTGTGTTAAGTCTCCATTCATTCAACTATTTCTTAAGCCTACATTGTTATATGCTTGGTAAAATGAAAATGACTCTTAAGCAACATCAAAGGAACCCCCAAATTTAAATACCTGCATAAATATGTATTTTAAGATCACAATTTGGGACAGTTTTCTTATGACTACCATGTCAACTATAAGTACCGTATATAATTCTATCACCATAACAGATAAAATGTAGGTTTCTATTGAAAATACTGTGTTATAAAACTATATGATTCTGGTTACTCAAAACACTCTACCTACTTGTCTACACAGATGGAGTCTGCAAGAGTGAATTAAAGCAATATGCCAAATAATCTTTGGCGAATATATGTGTACATTCGTAATTCTTACATATTAGTGTTCTAATTTTTCATCCCATAAACTAGTATTATTCTTAAAAAATCTCTGAATTAGATTACTTGGCTCTTCCCATATGAAACATTTTTTAAAGGATTTATTTATTTATTTGAGAGAGGGAGCAGCAGGGAGGGGCAGAGGGAGAGGGAGAGACAAACTCCAAGCAGACTCTGTGTGGAGCGCGGAGCCCCACGTGGTGTTCGATCTCAATACTCTGAGATCACAACCTGAGCCAAAACCAAGAGTCGATGGCCCAGTTGACTGTGCCACCCAGGCAGCCCCCCCCATATGAAACAATTTGTATAAAAAGTTCTTATTAATAACTGGGACAAATAAATTAAGCAGTTTTTTAACTTTGAGTTTTCAATGAGTACGAAAGGAAAAATAGTCTGGGAAGTGTATAACTTAAGGGAAAGTAAAAAAAAAAAAGGCACAGTCTGATTCTTGAAACAGTAAAATCCTTGCAATAACACATTGTTGTCACCAGGTGTCACAATCAACCTGCTGTAAAGCTCAGAGCTCCTCAGCCTCCAGGGCCAGTCCTGGGCATCCTCAATGATGTTACAGTGTTTCTCAATAGGAAACTTCTGGTTAGCTCAAGAGATCTTGTGAAATCCTAAAAACATTCTCACAACAAACTTATTTTCATTTGAAAAAAAAACCCACCTTCTAAACCTTGTCAGTGCTAACGAGATGTCTTTCACGTCTGTTCCCTCTCCTTCATATTCTATTTGTTCTTGGATCATAAGCTAGTGTAGACTAGCACAGTCACAGACGTAAGCTCTTAAATCCTATATCCTACATCTATTGCCTGTGTGGCCACAGACAAAATTATTTAACCGGCACTAGCTGCATAATTTGCAATGTCCAGTGCAAAATGAAAATGAGGTCCCCTTGTTTAAGTCAGTCAGTTGAGCATCTGCCTTCAGCTCAGGTCATGATCCCAGGGTCCTGGGATCGAGTCCCTCATCGTGCTCCCTGCTCAGCGGGAAGCTTGCTTCTCCCTCTCCCGCTCCCCTTGCTTATGACCTCTCTCTCTGTCATATAAATAAATAAAATCTTTAAAAAAAAAAAGAATTAAAAGATAGCAACAGCAGATGGTTAAACCAAGGGATGTGCAGTTGCAGAGGTTACACGCTCAAGAACCTGGCTCTTAGCTCTTATGTAATTTCTCCAAGCTTCCACTTCTCCATTTTCCTTGCGGTGAAATGAGGATAATGATAGTACCCGCCTCAGATTCATTGTGAAGATTAAGTAGGATGACGCACATAAAACATTTACTACAGTGCTTGGCACATAGTGAGCTCTCAGTAGATGGGAGCTGCTGTTTTTATGTCCTTCGTCAGACTCATGCCTCCCTTTCTCCTTGGCCAACCCATTTTACAATCCGCTGCCAGAGCCATCTTCTGCAGCACCATTCTAATTATGCCTCTACCTGTTTTTTACAAAAAACAAATCCTTGCTGCCATCAGATTTTTCTCAGTCTAGCCCTAATCCAGCTTTCCAGCTTCATCACCTCTCTGGCTCCCTGGTCTCTCTCTGACCTCCCTGTGCCTTTGCTTACCCAACTTTAAAGAACAGCTAACATACCTTTTTTAATTAATTGACTTTGTTTTTTAGAGGAGTTTTAGGTTCACAGCAAAATTGAACAGGAAGTCCAGAGAGTTCCTACATATATGTATATATTCCCTGTCTACACACACATACACACATACGCACACACACACACTCACACACACACAACCTGTCCCTTATTGATAGATAGCCTGCACTCCAATGATACATTTGTTATAAATGGATGAACCTACATTGACACGTCATTCTCACCTAAAGCCCATAGTTCACATTATGGGGTTGTTTATCCTATAGTTTTGGCCAAATTTATAATGACTTATGTCTACCATTACAGTGTCACACAGAGTGGTTTCACTGCCCTAAAAATACTCTGTGCTCCACCTACTCACCCTCCCGCCTCCCAATCCCTGGCAACCACTGATCCTTTTGTCTCCATAATTTTTCCTTTTCCAGAATGTCATATAGTTGAAATCATAAAGCATGTAGCCTTTTCAGATTGGCTTCTTTCATTTAATAATATGCAGTTAGGTTTCCTTTGAGTCTTTTCAGGTGCAGTGTTTTTTAAAATAAAATTTCAAATGTAAGTCCCATTTAACTACACAGAGCAGAATATTCTGATGATTTCTCCTTTTTACTTTAAAATGTACTTAAAATTAAATACAGATATATCAACAACTATTGTGCTGGGCACCTTTCTGTGGGATCATTAGCCCACATATATTAATTGTGAGAATTGCCATCCCAGGAATGGTATGTTCCTAAAGACTCTCTGAATTTTAGGGACAAGCAGTATGGTTTAAAATACCTAAGGTCTTTTTTTTTTAATGAAGGTATTCAGGTTTACCTCAATAAAAAAAGTTTATTGTGGATTAAGTGCTGAATTTTTTTGAGTAGCTCATTTTATAAATCATTACATTTTTTTAAAGATCTTTTATTAATTGGGACACCTGGGTGGCTCAGTCAGTTAAACATCTGCCTTCGGCTCCAGTCATGATCCCAGGGTCCTGGGATCAAGTCCCACATCAGGCTCCTTGCTCTGCAGGGTGTCTGCTTCTCCCTCTGCCTGCCACCCCCACTGCTTGTGTACTCTCTCTCTCTCTCTGACAAATAAAATCTTTAAAAAAGATTTTTATTAATTTATTTGACAGAGAGAGCAGGAGCAGGGGGAGGTGCAGGCAGAGGCAGAGGGAGAAGCAGGCTTCCCGCTGAGCGGGGAACCCGATGTGGGGCTCGATCCCAGGACCCCGGGAACATGACCGGAGCCGAAGGCAGACACTTAACCAACTGAGCCACCCAGATGCCCCTTATAATCATTACCTTTTGGCATTCACATCCCAAATCTGATGGCACAGCCAGCCTATACCTTCCTCCTTGATCTTTCTCTGTTACCTTTCTCTGTTGGCCGTATCACTACCACACACAAGCCATCATTTACTTCTCATGTTTTTCTAAATCTACAACAGAAATATTCTCTATCCATCAGAGTTTCTAAGATCCATCTATTACCTTGGGATTTAAAGACTGGCATGGTTTAAGAGCCTGAAAGAGAAGGGAAAAGCATAGGTATTTCGGGAAAGGAATAAAGAATGATCAAAAGCAGGGACAAACCAATCATGTCATGCTGGGGTGTTGTGAGCCTATTTTATCCTGCAAATGTAAGACACTGTATGTCAGGAAGTTAGAAACATCAGCATGTATCCACTATTTGGTTAGTTAGTTGAGACAAATTGAGCATACTATGAGCTGGGCACAATTCTATTAACATTTTTCTAATATTCTAACCAGAGTCTCAAGGCTCATACAATTTGGAGGTCCCCTTTGAAAGCACACATACTCATAAATAATTTACAAATATAAAATCAGATGACTTCCGAAAGGGCTCATGCAAGTGTAGGACTCTGAAAGTTTAGCTTCACAGCAAATCATCTCTGTGTGTAACTATTGAGAGACTGCAGTTCAGAAGTAGCCTTCAGAGAACTTGACACTTCCCCTGTCTCAGGTATCCAAGACTGCTTCTGGCTCTTGATCTAAACTTCTCCTTAGAAAAACTGTTCATCTCGGTTGGATTGCCATTAGAGCAAGGGGCAAAGTTAAACAGGAATCTTTCATGTTCTGTCTGCCACACATTTCCATGCACCCTTGACGCATCCTTAGTCTATTTGCAGCCGTACCTTAGGCAGATCTTCTAACATTCTTTTCATCCACTAACCATAACACGAAATTTCTATATTCCTGAAAGACAGATTCAAATAAAGTATCATTTTCTCTCCTCCACCAATGCTTTCCCAGCAATTTATAGAATGATTAGTGTTCTCACGAACAATGTGTTCATTCATTTAGTAGGCTTTTATGTGCACAGCTGTGCAAGGTACTCAGGATACTAAGATACATCAGAAATAATTTCTTCCTTCAAAGAACTCCCATTCCAGTGTGGCTGAGAACTGAAAGTAAACAAATGGCCACAACAGTCCCTAACAGGCTGTAATAGAACTATTTACAACTGTCACTGGGACCTAGCTTCAAGAACAAACCAGTAGCAATGTATAAAAGGAATCTTGGAGGATAAATAAGATACAACAGGGAGACAAGGAAGGAAAGGACTTTAAAGCCAGGGTCTCTTCACCAAGAAGTCCATGGTTCAAATTCAGGGCTTTGAAAAATTTGTATGGGAAAATAATTACATCTTAATTTTCACTAACCTCCTCCCTTTGAAATTTAGAATTGCCTTCAATTATAAATACAGGCCACAAACTGGAGTAGTATTAGCAATACTTGTAACTTGTCACCGATGGAAACATAGATATAGTCAACTGACATTGCAGTTGACTCATGTTCTTGAAATATTGTTCACATGTATCACTACTTCAAAATTACAGTAGGTATTAGACCCACTGTCGGACTGTATAAAGCATTTGCTCTCTGTACTAAGAAGTAAAAAGATACCCTTATCACCAGAGATAGGAGCTTTAAAGTGGAGAAAGCTACAGAAACAAACCTTGTTACTTTTTTGCTAATCTATGACCTCAGCCCAAACTCTAGTTAGAATTCTTACTAATTGAAACTCAATTAGGGCCTAATGCAAATTAGGATTTTCATTAATAAAGAAACACACTATAAACAAACTTGTTTTTTGGATATTTGGATAATTTTACATGAATATAATCGGGTCTCTTTGTAATAATACATATGTTTGTTCATTTAAATACATTTTTTCTGAGAAAGATTCCATAGACTTCACCAGACTAAGGGATCTACTGCAAAAATAAGAATAACTGCAAAAATAAGAATAAATAAATAAGATTGAGAACCCATGTTCTAAGCAAAGGAAACAGAATATGCAGCAAGTGTAAATGAGGAGGACTTGTTCAACAATTCTATCACCAGTGCTGTCTTTTCTTCCTCCCGATTCTAAATTCTTTCTACTTCTTTCCTCTTACTCACTTATTGACACTACCCTGGCTTGGGGCCCCCTATCTGGCCCTCCTCCAATCCATTTCCCACACTGCCGCCAGAATGTTCTATATCAAATGCTACAGGGAAGGAAAAATTCTTCCTCTGCCCTTCCAGGTCTTGCAGCTGGACTAAAATTTACATGAGGAAAATTAACAGGAGAAAAAAACCCAAAGTCTTATTATGTAGAAACTGAGGCTCAATAATGAAATTGAGACCCAAAGAAATGACCAAGCAGGCAGTTTTCACACCTTTTAGACGAAGAGACAACAAACTCATGAGGAACTGACAGGATAAAGAAAACAGGTGTCTGGGAGTTTCAATTAGTAAGAATTCTAACTAGAGTTTGGGCTGAGGTCATAGATTAGCAAAAAAGTAACAAGGTTTGTTTCTGTAGCTTTCTCCACTTTAAAGCTCCTATCTCTGGTGATAGGGGTATCTTTTTACTTCTTAGTACAGAGAGCAAATGCTTTATATGGAAGATTTCCTGCTTTTCGGGGGGAGCAGAGGAGAATCTGAGCGTCCTTGCACTGGTTGCCTCTCAAGTAACTTCAATTCAAAATAATCAGTATGCTCTTGTGGTACATTTTGGGTGGCCTGCCCTTGGCCCCTACCATGTTAATATTGTGCCACTGCTATTCAGGTTGAAGGGGATAAAGAGAGTCCAACCTGCTTGACCTTTATCTTGTGTCTTTCTACAGTCCCCAAGGCACCGTAGAACCAGTAGGATCCCTGAGACAGATCTGAAAACCCCTGCCCTGAAAGAGTAGTTCAATACCTCTCCATCTTCATCTCCTACTGTTAAGATCCTGGGCTCTGTCCTCCAGCCTCACTGAAACACTTTTCACTCTTCAAAAACGTACTACCCTCTTTTGTCTCCGGGGCTACGAGCAAGCTATTTCCTCTGCCTGGGACCCTACTCACTCCTCCTTTTTCCTGGTTAATTCTGACTTATTTGTTAGGTGTCTCTTCTTCTGGGAAGTCCTGTCTACTCCCCCAGGAATGGCCGGAGTACACACCCTATGTGCTGCCCCAACATTCTGTATTTACCTTCATTTTATCATTAAATGGTAATAGGCTTTTCACTGGTCTGTGTTTCACAAAATACTTCACTCTCTTCTCTGGTTGGCACTGAGCCTTTATTTGCTGTTCAATTCCCCACACAGTGCCTGACCGGGAGTGGGCCTTAGGAGGCCCACTATTTACTGGTGAGATGGATAAGTGAGTGAAGCCAAAATTGTTGTGGGAGGTTTATCAGGAGAAGCCTTGGAAACCGAGATAAGGAATTTGGATTTTATCCTCTGGGCCAGGATTTTTCAAATTGTAAGTTCTGATCTATTAGTAGATTATGAGGTCAATTTAGTGGTCTTCAGTACTTGTTTTGTGTGGAATAGATTTTATAGAACAGAGTACAATAGCATAAAGTAGAAGATATCAGAGTGCATCACAAGTAGTAAGGGTAAATTTTTCTCATGAAACTTCTACTTCAGATATGCATATTATGCATATATGTGCCTCTCCTATATAAGTATGTGTGCATTCTGCTGTGATGTAGTTTCTTTCTTCCCGTGGGTCACCTCAGGAGGGTTCTCAAGCTGCTGCTGTAACCTCAGGGGAGCCATTGAAGAGTCTCAATTAAGGACATGATATGATCAGAGTTGTGGTTTTGGAAGCTTCCTCAGACCATAACATGAAAGGTATTTTGACAGAGATGACTCTAGAGGTAATGGGATCAAATGAAAAGCTACTACAGTCAACTAAGAAATGATAAAGATAGCAGCAGTGGGATGGGGAGGAGAAATAGTTACTGATTCGATTGAGAGTGTGTGTGTGGGGGGGGGTTAGTTAATGTTTATGCCAAGATTGCATACAAAATGGAGCTTGCCTGTGAAGAATCCTTGTGGAAATTTCTGGTAACATCTAGAGCAATCTAGAGTTTGAGAGAGAAGTCCAAACTGAAGGCATTTTCTTAGGGAATCATTTATCATTTGTGTTAGTCTGGATCCTCCCAGAAGCAGATACCAATATGGTATTAAACTTACAAAGACGTTATTAGGAGAATCCCTGTGATAGAAAATGGGGAGGGGCAATAAGAGGGGCTGGGAGAGCCATCAGTCAGCTAGTGCAGCCCAAGGAAGGTGCAGCAAGGAATGTTGAAGAATCCTCAATCCAGTCATCTATCAGAGAAGCAGGTGTCTCCCAGGATTAGGACTGCCATAGAGCCTGGGCCACGCTCCTTCATTGGCCTTTGCCATGAGCAGCATGTGGGAAACGTGGATTTCAGAGTCCACCCTGGGCCCTTGGTCAACTACTTTCCCTCACACCTAAAGGTTTTGAGGGGTATTCTTCTGGCCACTGCAGTTTATTGAACAAATACTGTCATTTAATGCATATACATCAGTATAAATACAAGTACAATTTTGTAAACCACCCTTCTCAATCAAGAAGTTCTGGGGCTGCCTGCGTGGCTCAGTTGGTTAAGCGTCCAACTCTTGGTTTTGGCTCAGGTCATGATCTCATGGGTCATGAGATCAAGCCCTGAGTTGGCTCTGCATTCAGCGGGGAGTCTGCTTGAGAGTCTCTCCCTCTCCCACTGTCCCTCCCCCTACTCGTGGATACTCTCTCTCAAATAAATAAATAAATCTTAAAAAAAAAAAAAAAAGAAGTTCTGAAGGGCAGTCAGTAACTTTGCCTCTCCTGGTGATGATTTCAGACCCCTCTTCCTCCCTTTTAGATTTCTCTTTCATTCCTGGCACTCATTTACTGGATGTTTAGGAATTAACAGTTAAACCTGTTCATCATGAATTCCTCCTGCCTTGCTTTTCGTTGACATTGTTTTGTGAGCTAATACTTTCTCCTCTACTTATCTTTGGGCAACTCTCTTCTGCTACTACTCCTTGCCCGCATATTCCTAAACTAGGTCAAATTTCTATCCTGTCCTTCTGCATTTAGGCATAATCTTCTCTGGGTATGGAGTCGTCGAGGGAAGAAGGGAAGATTAAGGAGAGGCACAGCATGATGTTAAGAATCCCAGGTCCGTTGAAACCCTAACCCCCAGCACCTGAGAATGTAACATTATTTGGAGATAAGGTCTTTAGAGGAATGATTAAGTTAAAATGAGTTCTTGAGGGTGAGCCTTAATCCACTATGACTGATATCCTTATGAGTAGAGAAGATGAGGACACAGACACACAGATGACATGTGAGGACACAGTAAGAAGGCAACTAGGAGAGGCCTCAGATGGAACTGACCTGCTGACACCTTGATCTTGGAAAAAAACCAACAAACGAAAAAACAAAAACTGGAAATCCCAGCCCTACCACCAATTAGCGTTGTAACCAAAGGCAAATTATTTAACTTTCCCAAGCTTCATTCCTCTTACCTGTAAAACAGGGATAACAATAAGGATAACAAATAATCTTACCCTATAGGATTGCTGTAAGTAGTAAGTGGGGTATAGATACCGTACATATAACACATAGCACAGTGCCTGGCATATGGTAAGCACTCAATAAAGATTAACTATAATGATTATTATTAATAATATCATTGCTTTTACCTCCCTGCTATTAGATTCTCTCATCTGCTTTTTTTAAAATGTTTTCTATTTTTTAAGTAATCTCTGCACCCAATGTGGGGCTCGAACTCATAACTCTGAGATCAAGAGTTGTATGCTCCACCCACTGAACCAGGCGGGTGCCCTTCTCTCACCTGTTTTCATGTCAATTAATTAATAATTAAAGCTTTCCTAAAATAGTTCTTATTCACCAAATCTCACATAGAATGGCTACCATTTTGGGGGCAACCATTTAGGGTACTTTTATTGTCTGCGTAACTTGCAGATGGCAGAAAACTCAACCAAGACAGAGATGTATTGTTTTTCACATTAGAAACCTAGAGGTAAGTAGCTAGGCCTGGAGTAGTAGTCCATAATGGCATCATTGTCCCAGGATGCTCCTTTCTTCCTGCCCTACCATCCTTTGGGCCATAAGGTGGATTTGGCTTCTTTGGCACAACATCCATGTCCAAGGAGATGAACAGGATGGAATCCTGAGACTTATTCTTCTTAAAGATTTATTATTTTATTTAAGAAGGTAAACCCACCCCAGGGGCATCCACCTATATCCCACTGGCCAAATGGTGTCAAATGGATACTCCCAGCTGGAAAAGAGACTGGAATATCAAGTATTTTTAGTTGGGTACATTTCTCACCTCAGATATAATCAGGTTAACATTTTAAAGAAGGGGAAATGGATATTGGGGTGGACAACTAGCCATGTCTGCTACATGACCTCACTTATTTTTACTTTTTTAAAAAAAGATTTATTTATTTATTTATTTATTTATTTAGTGCGAGGGGGAGGGGCAAAGAGACAGGGAGAGAGAGAATCTCAAGTGGACTCCACACTGAGTGCAGAGCCCAGCACAGGGCTTGATGTCATGAGCCTGAGATCATGACCTGAGTTGAAATCAAGTCAGATGCTTAACTGACTGAGCCACCCAGGTGCCCCATCACTTAATTCTACCTTTTAAAATGACAATCTGGGGTGCCTGGCTGGCTCAGTCAGAGGAGCATGTGACTCTTGATCTTGGGGTCATGAGTTCAAGCCCCATGTTGGGGGCAGAGATTACTTAAAAATAAAATCTTAAAAAAATGACCATCTGTTTCAGATCTGATACTATGGACTTGAATCTAGAATTCAATAATTTAGGGAATGGGTACATTATAGCCAACGTTAATTCAGTAGGAGGAAAATCAATGACACTGACCTTTGCATTGAATTGACTGATCCATTTAGTCAGAACAATTAGCTCACATTGATATGGATTGCTCTGGATACTAAATATAAAAACTCATGGGCTAGCTTGTCTCATGTATAAATTACCCACAACTATCAAGTTAAGCAGTGTTTAAATCTGGTTCCTTAAACATTTAAACTACTTTTATTATGCTATTACTACAGTGTATAAAATTATAATCCACGTTCTGAGTAGGGAAACAAACATACACAGCCCATTGCTTATGTATTATCTACACTTCACTCACCTGCTTCAAATCCTTTTTCAGAACATGGCAAATATGAATTAAAAATCCAGAAATATATAGTTCATACAAGTTAGTAAGCATTACAAATGGGGAGAATTATTATTTTCATTTCTTCATATAATAATTAAGTCCTCTCTTGCAACGTCCTTACTCATCTGAAAGAATTATGTAATGATCTCAATTTACTATGGAAGGGCAGTGCTTAACCTTTGTGGTATGTAGATCTATCATGTCTTAGTTGCAGGATGGCACCTCATCCAAGCAATTTGAATGTTTCAATAAATAAAGTATTTAGGTTATTTAGGCCATGCTAGGAAGAAAGGAGGAGTAATAGTGGACTGAGGTGCAGCCAAGGAATAGGACAAAATAAAATGTATTCATTTTATTCACTAGATTAGTAAGCTAATGATAAAATGATAATTAAAAACTTATATCAAAGCAGCAACTTCTTTATATTGTCCTCAAATCATTGAATATTTATTAGTCTTCTGTGTTAAACTATGTGTTAAACTCCTAAAGGGTATTTGGGTTCCCACATAGCACTTAACAGTGCCCTAGCCATGCTTATGTATTGACTGAGGATGCATATATTAAAAAGCCCAGTGTTAACTCCCAGTTTCCAGTAAATTCTCTTTATAGTCAAAATGAATAATCTGAATTAAGGCCACTAGCTTAAAGGTATAACTAAAAAGTTGGGTGACCTTTTCAAACAAACATAATGGAATATAAAATATGTTGTCCTTCCTCAAAGTTGAAACTCCGGAAGGCAACATATCTGTTGAACAATAATGAAATTACTCAGAACATCAACAAGACTCTTTTGCAATCACCTTTAAACCCAGTTAAAGAAATACACAAGGAAAACACTTCACGTTACTTTATAAATACAGCTAATTTTTACACCCCCCTCCCCCCAAAAAACCCCAAACTATTTGGATCATCTACTTTATTCACCATTTTTTTGGCTTTAGATAACTCTTGTCTGTGTTTAAAAAAAAAAAGAACTGTCTTTTAAAAATAAATTTGCTGTCATCAGATGTACTGCAATAAACATGACATGATCATTCTAATACATTAAAACTCCATATTGAGAAATTCTAAACTATGTACTCAAGCTTTATTTATGTAGTGAGGACCGTCTATAATTAACTAACAAACTACACTCTCTAGGCATTCTTAAGTTTGTTCAAGCATTAATATTAATAATATACTAATGAAGGGGAAAATTTTCAGCATGTGTCTCCTAGGACTCAAAGTTGGCTAATGGCAGTGATGTTTGTTTGTTTGTTTGTTTTCAATTTTTTTATTGTTATGTTAATCCCCATACATTACATCATTAGTTTTAGATGTAGTGTTCCATGATTCATTGTTTGTGCATAACACCCAGTGCTCCATGCAGAACGTGCCCTCCTCAATACCCATCACCAGGCTAACCCATCCTCCCACCCCCCTCCCCTCTAGAACCTTCAGTTTGTTTTTCAGAGTCCATCGTCTCTCATGGTTCGTCTACCCCTCCGATTTCCCCCCCTTCATTCTTCCCCTCCTGCTATCTTCTTCTTTTTTTCTTTTTTCTTTTCCTTAACATATATTGCATTATTTGTTTCTGAGGTACAGATCTGAGATTCAACAGTCTTGCACAATTCACAGCGCTTACCAGAGCACATACCCTCCCGGCAGTGATGTTTGTAATAATAGTATTACCAGACTCCATAGAGGTTTGGTTGAATGTAGACTGCAGAATAACTAAATTTTGTGACTACAAGCAAACATCTAAGTACAAAGACACGTGTTGAATACAGATATATAATTAGCCCAAAGCAACATATTTGGCTTTAGATTGTGCAGTGGAAATATTGGTCCACTCCTAGTGTTAAAAGCTTCCTTGATAAAATATAAAAGGTTTAAAGGCAATTGCAAAAGAGTTTTGTTGATGCTCTGAGTAATTACACTATTGTTCAACAAGTGTGCAGCCTTCTGGAGTTTCAACTTTGAGGAAGGACAATGTATTTTATATTCCATGTTTTAAGGATTGTTAGCTTATATGTTTCTAAAGCAGACTAGGTTTTAGTGGTTAACTAATTAATTCGTTGTTTCCCACAGCTTGAGGCTGACTTCATGGAAGAGTGATAAAGTGGATCTGACCCTCTGCCTGGCCTCTGGCTTCCGCTGCTTTTTCAGTTCTGCAACTTTTGGTAGCAAGGGTTTTGGAAATCGGGAAGACCAGAGCAGAACCAGGGTCTAGCTATAGCTACCATCGTGTCAGAACTCTAAATAAAACCATGATGCAGATAATCATTTTATCTGTGAAACTTGATGGTAAGCTACATGAGGACAAGAACGATCCGGGTCTGATATGTCAGGCAGGCACCAACTCCCAAATTTTATCCTAGGATATTTCCAGATACAAGTGACTAATGGGAATCCTCAATTGTGAAGTAAAGTTAAAACTCAGACTAAACAAGTATTTATGACCATATTAATGAACTAAAAACGTACTTGCTTTAATCTTGTGTAAAAAGAAAGCGTAATTTGACATAAAATTTATCTTGCAATTCATTTACCATATTCTTAGTATTTTTTAAAGGTTCATGTTAATATCCTCTTCTTGTCACAGCTCTATGGTCATTTCATTGTGTAACAAAATGGGAAATACAATGCTGAACAAATGGAGTACCACAAACTTATAATGGCATGCTGAGCACTTGAATCATGAGATTTAGAGTCAGACAGACCTTGGGTGGTATCCGAGCTCTGCCACCTACTGTGTAACCCTGCCTAAATTACTCAATTGCACTTAGCTTCAGTTTTTCGTCCCCCCAAAAATAAGAATGGTAAATATGAATACCTAAAAAAGTAGTTAGGAGGATTAAATAATATGTGTAAAAGGGACATAAGAGGATTTTTAGGGCAAGGGAAATATTCTACATCATGATCGTGATAGTAGTTACACTATGTAGTAACTATAGTAGTTACAACTATGTGCAGTTGTTAAAATTCATACAGCTATACACAAAAAGGTATGACTTCTAGTGAACATCAAGTATGCTTCAATAAATCTGACTTTAAAAAATAAAATAATAAAATTTTAAAATGCATGTATTCAGTACAGTGTTTGACAATTAGGAAGTGCATTTCAAAATTATGAAAAATTAATTCTTCCATTGCCGCAAAAATAAGTTCTCTCCATAGTTACTAGGTTTTTACATCTTGGTGTACTGAACTGGAGATCAAATCCAATATTCCCTGTATTCCTGTTCTGCTCTTTAAATGTCAAAGGAAATTACAAAAGGAACGGTGAAATTGAACAATTGAATATTTTCAGTTAACAAGGATCTTGTACACTCCCACTAAGAGCCTTCGATGGCATGCAGAGAAACATAAAAGAGATAACAGGTGTTTCCCCAACTTAAACACTTGATATATTCTCCAAATATTTTGGGGGGAAATATGTATGTGGCAAGGACTTGCTAGATTCTGGGAACACATTTGGCGTTAGAAGGAAACTCTACCCCTGTGAAACAGTCTCATGGGAGAAATGAACTTTAACCCAAGAATTACCCAAATAAATATCAAGTCACAGAAATAAATGTAAAAGGACACCTGACTTGGAAACATTCATTCACACAAAAGAATAGTTGACTGAAATTCAACAGAGATGAAGAGTAAACCAAGAGTTTTCTTTCTGTGGTTTAAGGAATGTGACAGGAACGTGAAAGGTATAATCCAAGGGCTAGGGAACTTCCTTCTGAGAGGGATTCCCAATTTGTGGTTCAAAACATGTGTTCTATGAACAATTGGAGATATTTATTAGATGATAATATTATATCAATGAAATTTTCTAAGTGTGGTAATTATATCGTGGCTATGTAGAAGATTATCCCTGTACCTGGGAGACACATGTTGAAGTATTTATGGGTGAAGTAACTTGATGTTGGCATACTATTTTCAAATAATTCAACAAAACTAATGTTGAATCACAGATAAGAGAAAGAGAGAGAAAATAATAAATAATAAAATTTTAATAATTGGTGAGCCAGAATGAAAGGTATATGGGTGTTCAACGTATTTTTCTCTCTCCCTCCCTCCCCCGCCTTCTGTATGCTTCCAGTTCCCATCTCTGTTCCTTTGTACTATTTTTGTCATATCTTTTACTTTTAAATATGTCATAAACTTCTTAGCACATCATTATGATTTTTACTCTAAACAGTCAACTTTCTTTTAAAATTTTTTTAAGTGAGGAAAAACAGTCTTCTGCAAGGTACCTATACATTTATCATTTCTAGTATTTTTTCATTCTTTCATATAGATCCAAGTTCTGTCTGGTATCATTTTCCTTCAGCTGAAGAACTTCTTTTAATATTTTTTTTTTTCATAGTGCAGGTCTATGGGTGATGCATTCTCTCAGAGTTTGTTTCTCTAAATGTATCTTCACTTTCAAAATATATTTTCACTGGATAAAAAATCCTAGGTGGACTTTCTGTTTCTTTCTGCATTTTAAAGACATTCTCTTGTCTTCTGACTTGCCTGGTTGTCTGCAAACAAATTGTATTCACTTCTATCTCTATTCCCCATGCACAATGTATTGTGTTTTTGTTACTGTTGTTTTCCTGACTGCGTTTAAATTTTCCTATTTATCGCTGGTTTTCAGAAAATTTATTATGATGTGGCTTTCTTTGTGCTCATTCCATTTGAGATTCTCTAAGCTTCCTGGATCTGTGGATTTATAATTCATTAAATTTGGGAAAATGTTGCCATTGTTTCTTCAAATTTTTTTCTCAATCTCCCCCCACCTCACCCCTCTCTTCTAGAACTCCAATTACATCTTCACAGACCACGTGATTTCACCCCACAGTTCACCAAGGCTTTTTTTCCTCCTCCTTCCTCTGTCCCTCCTTCCCTTTCCTCCCTCCTTTTCTCCTTTCCATCCTTCCTTCCTTCTTTTATCTTTCATTCACACAAAAACTATCTGGAGAGTTTCTATTGCTATCTCTTCAGGTTCTCTGATTAGTTCCTCTGTGGTGAATCATCTGCTGTTAATCACATCCAGTGGGGGGTTTTTTTTTGTTTATTTTTTCATTTTAGATATGAATTTTTTAAAAATTCTTGTCTATATTTTCCTTTTCTTTCATTGTGTTCATGTTTTCCTTTAAATCCTTGGGCATATTTGTAATAATTGTTTCAAATCCTTGTCTATTACTTCCATCATCTCTGTCATTTCTGGATGAGTTTCTATTGACTGAATTTCCCCCTGCTTATTTACCTATTTCTTTATCTGTCTAGTAATTTTTACTGGATATGGAGCATTGTAAATTGCAAATATAGCAAATTTAGCACTAAATTTGTTTTAATTGAAGTATAGTTGTCATACAATATTATATTAGTTTCAGGTGTACAACGTAGTGATTTGACAATTATATACATTACAAAATGCTCGCCAAGATAAGTGTAGTTACCATCTATCACCATACAAAGTTATTACAATATTATTGACTATATTCCCTGTACTGTACTTTTCATCCCCATGATTTACTTCTTTTATAACTTAATCCCATCACCTACTTTGTCCATCCCCCCTTCCCTTTCTCCTCTGGCAACCCTCAGTTTGTTTTCTGTATTTATGAATCTGTTTCTGTTTTGCTTGTTTGTTTTTTTAAATTGTTTTGTTTTTTAAATTCCACATATAAGTGAAATCATATGGTTATTTGTCTTTCTCTGACTTATTTCACTTAGCATAATACCTTCTAGGTCCAGCCATGTTGTCATGAATAACAAGATTTCATTCCTTTTTATGAGTAAGTAATATTCCAGTGTGTATATATACCACATATTCTTTATCCATTCATCTATCAATGGAAACTTGGGTTGCTTCCATATCTTGGCCATCGTAAATAGTGCTCCAATAAACATACAGGTGTATATATCTTTTCAAATTAGTGTTTTCATTTTCTTCAGGTAAATACCCAAAAGTGGAATTGCTGGATTGTATGGTATTTGATTTTTAATTTATTGAGGAATTTCTGTATTGTTTTCCATAGTGGCTACACCAATTTACATTCCCACCAGCACAGTGCATGAAGTTTCCCTTTTCTGTTGACTGCTAAATTTTGTTTTCCTCCTCCAAAGAGTTTCAGGTTGTTTTTCTGGGATGTGGCTAAGTTACTTATGGATCAGTCTTCCTGCAAAGAGTGTTGGGCTTTGTCCTGTTAAATTACTTATGGATCAGTGTGATGCTTTTAGGCTTGTTTTTAAGCTTCTTTTTTTTAGAGTGGATTTTCAGTAGACTTTGCTTTGAGTGAGGTTAGCCCTTCTACTAAGGTGTAGCTCTTCTACCAGCTCTGTTGAATACCTGGGTATTCAATGAGGACTCATTACTCTGGCTGGTTGGAATTTGAGCATCTCCCAGTCTTGTGTGAGCTCTGGAAATCATTCAGCTGACTGGTTGTTATTTGCTTTTTGCCCTCTTTGTGGAGTTTCATCTTATACATGCACAGTTTGATATTCAACAACAAATTCAAGGGATTCCCTAAGCATATTTCTTGATTTTTTTTTCTGCGCAGCAGCTTCTACAATTCTCTGCTCCAAAAAACCAGCCACTTTAGCCTTCTTAAAATTCAACTTCTGCCCCTCAACTAAGTAAAACTGCTTTGCATCTCTTAGGAATACCACCTTCTGATGCCTTCCAGGAAGTGCCTCCATGCAGAAAGCAAGGGCAATTGGAATGCTTACTTCATTTGTTTTCCTCTTCTCATAGATCATAGTCTTGTCCTAGCTATTGCCCCAGTATCTGTGAACAATATATTTTTTTTCATTTATTTTGTTCTGGTGGCTAGTTGTTCATGGTGAAGGGTCAGTCCTGTTCAAGTTACTCCATTGTGGTCAGAAGCAGAATTTCCTTCATTGTTCCATTTTGAGACTTTTCTGTCTTTTTGACATTTTTCAAAATAAAACATTTTGGTGGGGCGAGGGGAGCACGTAGCCAAGGATGGAGGATCCTAATAGCTGAAATTCTCAGTTGAGTGGTTCTGGTATCTAGAGCTTGGCTGACCCCCATGCCTGAAGGTTCCCGGCCACAAGAAGAGACCCTAGGTTCAAAAGGGACTGAAAGTAAACTCAGATCCTCCAGGATCTGTTTCTCTAGTCACTCAGTCCTTCTGGAACTGAGTGATGGGGAGAAGGCAAGAAGAATTGGTTCCTGGTCTTACTGCATCCCTGTTTTACCACATGATAGTAACAGTTTCACAAACATAGAAACCGTTTTACAAATGGTGGTGGCAGGTTCTCAGGCAAGCCCACCAAGTCAGCACTATTAACAAGAGAATTATGTTCTATGGCCTTGCATTGCAAATAAGGTATTTGGGCTCCATCATATGTCAGATTAACTCCTGTGGGCTAGTCTATGGAGTGGCCCTCTAAATAAATCTGTTTCTGAGACAATGTGTTCCAAATTTCAAATAATTAACTTACAAAGTATAGCTAATTTGTACTTGGAGATTTCAAGAAGATGACTTGACCTAAATAGTAGTTGAAGAGAACAGATTTTAATCCTCTAGTATCTGAATCACTTTCTATTATCTATTGCTGCATAACAAACTGCCCCAAAATTTAGTGGCTTAATTGAACACTATCTTTCTAATATAGTACAAGTGTACTATAAAGATGGTTGTGCTGTTAAGGCCAGTTTGAGGATTCCCTGTTCCATCTATTTAAATGATTTTTAAGTAGATTTTAATTCATGTAATTCAGGTAAACACTTTGCAACTGCTTCCGGCTAAGGTGCATTTTCTTATTAAGAAGTTTGAATATAATTGAATTTTTATGTAGTAGTTCAGGATTTCCCCCTTGCTTCCATTCATTGTACATCTCTGAGGTTAAAATAGCATGGTGTTTGCAACTGAGTTGGCTGTTTATTGACTTAATGCCAGACTTAAAACTGTTTTTTGTTTGTTTGTTTGTTTTGTTTTGTTGTATTTTCTCCAACAAATATTTTGAGACCAAAAAACTAATGGCTTAAAACAACACCATTTAGTTGGCTCATGATTCTGCTGGGCAGTTCTGGTCTGGGACAACCTCCACTGATCTCCGCTAGACTCTCATCTGTCAGGGACCAGTTGGTGATTTAACTGGCGGCTGGCTAGTCCCAGATGGTCTCACTCACATTTGTGATGGTTATCTATCTTTTGACTGGGGCTGATGGGGGTCACTTGGCCACATATCTCTCATCATCTAACAGGCTACTTTAGGCATGTTCATATGGCAGGAAGATTCCAAGAGAAGCAAGGAGGAAAGCCCAGTGTGCAAGCTCTTTTCAAGTACTGCTTGCATTACTCGTGCTAATGTTTCATTTGCCAAAGTAAGTCACGGCCAACCCAGATTTAGGGAGTGAGAAAATAGACTCTGCTTCTTTATGGAAAGAGTGGAGAATTGTGGGCATTTTTACAATCTACCATAATGTCAACTTAAATTCAGACAGAAAGTGTAACAAACAACCAGAGAAAGAAAAAAAGTCACTGTAGGTTAGAGGAGTTGGCCCCTTGGAGGATGAGGAGAGATCGGAAATGGACCTCATATTGCTGGATGGAGGGAGAGGAGTGCAAAGGGCATTATAAGATAGAGGACTCTACTTCTGTCTATCTATTAAAATCTTAAAGATAGAAATCACATGACCTTGCCAAGGGGATACACTCTGTGCCAGATATCCTCCTACCTCTTAATGTTAGTTACTTAAATGTTAGCATTACTCAGAGTTTTGTCCTTGCTCCTCCTTTATTCTTATTCTACACATTTGCATTGGGTGATCTTATTCAACTTCATGGCATCCACTCCCACCTATTCAATGACATGTAGCTCTGACCTATGACTTCCATAACTGTATTTTTCAATGAATTCTTAGAAATCTCTGCTTATATAGCCTCCAAGTACTTTAGCCTCAGTATGTTCAAAGCCAAATTTATTTTCATGACCTAGTCTTTCTCCTGTTTTGCTGTTTTTAGTTACTGGTTTCACTTCCATCCTTTTACCTAACCTGGAAACCTAATTTCATAGTCATCCTTGATGGCTTCTCCTTCTTCATTCATCACAAGTCCTAGTGATTCCATCTCCTACGTGTATTTTGTATCCGTACCCTCCTCTAGATTCCTACCCCATTGCTTTGGCCTGGGCTCCCATTGCTCTCCCCTGACCTCTGGCAGCAACCTCTTAACGGGTCTACCTCAAATAGTTTCACCCTACTCCACTCCATTCAGGATACACTTTATAAAACCCAAGTTTGTTTATTTCACTCCTCTACTTAAAACTGTAATCTCAGTCCCTATTGCCTACAAAGCTAATTCCTTAAAATCATGGCTTACCAAGTGCTTAGCAATCTGGCCCCACCTGATTTTACCATCATCATCTCCTGCCACTCTGCCCCACCCCATCCTCCTTCTCTCCAGCCTCACTTAGCTTCTCACTATTCCCCACCAACAATGCATGCCCTTTCACAATCCTGGGACTTGGCCCATGTTGTTTACTCTTCCTGGATTGCCAGCCCTCTCTTCTCCATCTGGCAAATTCTTATTCTTCAGGACAGCTCATAAACCCATCACTTCCTTGCTGATGACTTCCTGGAGTCATACAGAGTTAGTCACTTCTATGTTGTCGTAGCCTTTTCCTCTTTCCTTTGGCAGTGGCCATCTTTCATGCTTTTGAGGGCCTAGACTATTTTATGTGCTATGGGGTGTGCTATGTTTGGCAAGTTTTTAGCCACATGAATTCCATCTCTCTGAAGTAAAACCCAGAAAACTTAGATTTCCCTTGCAGCTAGGAAGCTGTTAAATGACCCAGGCTCCCCCCATCAGATGTGCCTTCATAAAACTCTTCCTTTAGAAGGGAGCAGTATATGTGTAAGTGGGGTGAGGTGGGGGGCTGATCTTCTATCAACAGTAACTAGAACAGGCCTTTGATTCTTGGGTTGACAGTAGCAGGATTGCCTGTGTGAAGCCCCTAGTGTGGAGAGGTGAGAATGGTATTGCCAGACCAGCTCTCTGGGGTGGTTGGGCATGTTTAGGTTTCAGAGACTGGTTCTCTGGCTCTGTGGGATATTCTATGAGCCACCTAAATGCTGTGATAAATTAATTTATTGCTCAAACAACTCTAAGTAGACCTGTTTTTGCAATGACTAAAAACTAGCATAACACCTTGGTTAGAACACTTATCAAGCTTTATTGGACAAGTTGTAAATTATTTAATCAAGTTGTGTTGTATTTAGGTGCCTGTTTCCCTCATTAGATTCATCACAAGTGCTGTATGTTATGCTTTTATGCATAGCTCTGATTTCTTATATAATTCATCTAAA
This sequence comes from Phoca vitulina, assembly GCF_004348235.1. Taxonomy (NCBI): domain Eukaryota; kingdom Metazoa; phylum Chordata; class Mammalia; order Carnivora; family Phocidae; genus Phoca; species Phoca vitulina. Next base: position 53,658,059 of record NW_022589712.1, on the reverse strand, counting down.
AATATACATTAAGCACCTACTCTGTGCCATGCACTGTGCTAGTCACTGGGGATATAATTGTGAAAAAGACACACGTGGTCTTTGCAGTTACAAAGTGTGCAGTCTAAAATATCTATGCCTGAAACAGTCTAGGTATTCAATGAAGTTAGTATACCAATTTATTTGATTAATTATTTCAATTAACGAACACTTATGTCTTAAAAATATAAAAATAAATGAGAAATGTCCTTAAGTTTCTCTCGGGCTAATGTGGGACACAGATATGTAAATAAATAACATCCATGCCATGTGAACAGTGTGATAACTGAAATATGTTCCAGATTCACTGGTGGCTCAAAGGGGGGGTGGCTTGAGGAATTCTGCTTGGACGAATCAAAATGAAAGAATGAATTTCCGAACTTGTAAATATTTGAGTAAATGTGCACAAAACTTCCTCTTTCTCTTTTCCCCCTTCCCCCTTTGCTTCTCTTCTCCTTTCTTCCTCTTCCCTTCTCTTCCCCATTCCTTGTTATTCCCCTTGCCCTTTAAGGGTCAACTCAAGGGCCATTTTTGTAATAAATCTTTACTAACTGCTCCTCTTCCTCCCTCCCAAACTCCCAGGCTGAGGTAGTAATGTTCCCAAACTCCCATAATGCTTTGCACATTCCTCTACTAATTCTCTTCCCTTTTGATGTATATCATCAATGTATCTGTCAGTCACGCCCAACCGCTGCCAAGTCAGGGCTGGGCACATAATCAGCCTACAATAAATTCAACAAATGTTTCTTGAGGAAAACATAAATTAAAATTGTAATAAAAAATAAAATTGTAATGAGATACCACTACATACATCCTCATCAGAATGGCCAAAATAAAAAAGATTGATAATGTCAAGTGTTGGTGACAATGTAGAAAAATTGGAGATTTCAAACATAGCTGACACAACCATTTTGGGAAATTACTTGGCAAAATTTACTGAGCTGAACATATGTGTACGCTATTACCCAGAGATTGAAGTCTTGGGTATATATCCAAAAGAAATAAATGCTTATGTCTAAGAAGATTCATATCAGCTTGATTCATAACAAACAACCTAAATGCCCAACCACAGATGGGATAAATTAACTGTGGTATATTCATATCACAGAATAGAACACAATATTTTTTATTCAAAACGAAAAACTGCCACATGCCACAAGATGGATGATTCTTATAGACTAATATTGAGCAAAAGAAACTGGATACAAGAAAAGTACATATTGTGAATCCATCTATATGAACTTCCAGAAGAGGCAAATTTAATCTCTGGTGATAAAGTTCAGACTAATAGTTATCTTTTACCAAAGGGAGTGTAAGACACTAGAAGGGGACAGAAGAGAGACTTCTGAAGTTTGGGAAATACTCTGTATTTTATAATGGTATATTTAAAAGCCACACACAGAAGGATTTTCTGGGACAATGTTAACTGCCCTTCATTAAAACCATTTTATACCCCCAAGTGCATAAATGTTTAAATATGTAAACATTTGAGTTATATACTTATGATCTGCGCATTTGATTTACTGGATGTAGGTTATACCTGATAACAATATAAGTATTTAAAAATTAAATAAAAATGAAAGTTCTTTAAATGAGTGAGTGAATGAGTAAATGAGTTGGGTCTTTAAAGAGAAAAGAAGGTATTACAGTGTAAGAGGGACTCGTACTGCATTTAATTTTTAAGCAGCAGTGCTTGGCTCTTGAGCTCTTTATACTCAAATAATGCCCCAAATAATTGCTCATGTACTTCCTTTGCTTTAAATATTAGTTGCCTTTGATATTTAATCACAACTGTGAGGTTAAGGAAAGAAAGTCATTAACAGTAAAGCAGATAATGAGAACCTCGTGGGACTGGCATTTAATTCACGGTGAGGGTTCTATTAAGCCCTTTGGGAACAGGGGAATATGCCTAATTCTCTTCTGTTTTTTATCCTTATGCACTTTATGAGATGCAAATACAAATTAATTATTTAGACTCTTGAAGGGAGAGGAGAGGAGTTGGCACGCGTGTTTACAAAAAGGAACGGAAGCCACCCAGCGTGTGACATTGCCCAAGCCACCCAAAGGTCAGAGTGGAATAATCCTAATTGCCGGGTGGCCCCGCCACGGGATGCGCCTCTCCCATCCTTCTTCAGGCGGGGCTCCTGGGTAAGTCACTCATTCTGCCAGCCTGACACAGGCCAACAAGTGGCCAACAACTCCGCAGGCGACGGATGGCACCTTCACCTGAGGCGCTGTCGAAATCCGACCCAGCTCTGGCTCCCAGCCCGGAGGCGGCGGTGCAGCGTCAGGAGACGCAGTTCCGAGGGCGTCCAGAAGGCGTCGCTGCCCCGCGGCCGCCGCACGTACCCAGACCCGGGACGGGGGGCGTGTCGGCTCTACCTGCGGCGCCGGGCGCGCGCGCCCCACCTGGGCTCGCACCTGGTGCCACCCTCGCCGCGTGGAGGCGCTGCGCCGCGGCCAGGCAGTCGCCTGCGCCCAGAGGGTTCGGGCGGCTGTGCTGCTCGCTCTCCGGCTCTGTCCTCGTCCTCTAACCTTCTGCAGTGCCCCGCGCCGGCGACGAGGGGGCGGGGTCCGACGGCGCGCTGGGAAAGGCGGGCGAGCTGGCGCCCAAGTATGTTCTTCCACAAGGGCCGGGCGGCGGAGGAGGAGGCGGACAAGAAGATGCCACTGTCGCCGCCACCTCAGGGCCACCACGCGGAGTCCAGTCCATCCAGGACCCCCAAGAAACACACCCCTTTCCATATCTGGCGTTCCAAGAAGAAGCAGCAGCCTCTGCCGTCTGACTGTGGGGTGTTCGTTCCGCACCCGCCCCCGGCGCCCCTCTGCGAGGCCAGGTAAGCTCCTCGCCCGAGCCCTTGAGTCTCCCCTTCCCTCCCGTCATCTATCCCCAGCTCTGCTGACCCCGAATCCTCACCGCACTCGGAGGAGGGGAAGGGCCCAGGGTGCGTTTACCCCCCTCAGGAGTGTTAACAGGGTCCAGAGGGGCACAGACTTGGCCTCTGCGGGTTCCTCGTGGCCTCGGGTTCCTTGTGGCTTCTGGCTCAGGCCAAGCACCAGCGAGAGGAACGTGTGCCCACCCATGTGGCTTTTACTTTGACTGGCAAAGACTTTAGGCAAGAGTTCTATGTACACTAACCTGCTAAGGAGAGCAGGAGGGTAGTGAAGGATTATTGCTATAATGAATGATAGGAACTGTACCTTGGAATTATACAGTACTTTGGACAATGGTGCCTTTATTGTGAAGATCTCCACTCTTACAGATCTCCACTGACCTCACAGGATCCGCAAGGAGGAGGAAGTGGCAGGGATGGTTACCCACATTTTACGGGTGGAGAACCTGAAATCAAAAGGTGAATGGCTTGTCCCCGTTGGAACCAGTGTCAGAACTAGGCAGCACTAGGCAGCCCCTAGTTATTAAAAATGTAATTGCCGTTGTGCTTTTTAAATTTTTATCAAAACTTCGTATTATTCAATTATACTGGCTGAACAGATATATTCATTGAACAATAATCAATTTGAAGTACCAATCTATTTATGTGGTTTGGAAGTATAAAATATTTTTAATGAAGGGCAGTTGGCAATATCCAGTAATTCCTGCTGTACATATTTTTAAAATACACCCTTATGAACTACGAGGCTCAGAATAAAATAGTGCAAAATTTGCATTTTACATATATTTTCCTTTTATTTCTACAAGAGTCTTAATTCTGCAATATATTTTCATTCACTTAGTAAAATTTTATTGGGCATCTTCACTAAGTGCTGGGATATAAAAAACAATGAACATGGCCCCTGTAATCAAAGAATTCTTAGTTTCCCGTGGAGACCAATAAGTAAAGAGTGGGATGAATCCTACAATAGATGTTAGCACAGAGGTGGGGATCCAGGAAGCCTTCCTGGAGGAGGAAGGCTGAAGTAGTTTAGTCAGAAAAGGGGTGGAGCAATGACTTCCAGGTTGAGATTGCACTATGAGCATCACCAACACTGGGAAGAGCATGGCACTTCCTGAGAAACACAAGTGGTTCAGGATGGTCCGAGTATGTTTGAGGGGATGGAAGAGGAGTGCTACCAAAGAAGGCATTTTTTTTCTCATATTTTTATCATCCATGGTAATAATTGGTTGTAATAGAACATACTTTTATCTATTCAAAGACTTAACTTGCTTAATCACCAATTGAAATTTCCTTTTTTAAAAAGATTTATCCATTTATTATTTATTTTCCATTTATTTTAGAGAGAGAGAGGGAGAGAGCATGAGTGGGGGAAGGGGTAGAGGGAGAGGTGGAGAAGCAGACTCCCCACTGAGTGTGGAACCCACCCTCACGGGGCTCCATTCCCACCACCCCAAGACGTATTGACGCTTAACTGACTGAGCCACCCAGGTGTCCCCAATTGAAATTTCTTTAAAAAAATGTTACTTAATAATGATGTACGCTTCATTGAAGTATTTTTCCTATTACTTCTGTAAATATTTTAAACACTTCCTTGATGGTTTTTTTTATCTGACATACCCCCATCACTTCCTGTCTATCAAAACGTAATCATACACAGTTATAGACAATGTATTCAAATCCAAATACATTTTAGACTGAAACTTAAAATAGGAGCTTTTGCTTCTCTCCTCAAGTATCTTGTATTTTTGTTCAGTCTTGAAGCACTCTATTCTTTCCTTTGGAACTGTGATGAACTTTGTACTAACAAATGTTCTGAAAACTAAGCACACTGGTCTGTCTTTGGGATGTTTTCCTAGTTAGATCATCTTCCTAAATATTTTGTTTACTTCTGAGACAGTGTACCTGTTTCTAGTCTAAAGAGCGTGGCTAAAGCACACTTAGGTTTCTGGCCCATCTTGACCAGTGTGGCTCTCTTGAACCGTCTGACTGAGTCCATTCACTTCTGTTCAGGACTTGAGGTGGTGGAAGGAGGCAAGATGTGCCGCGCTCGCTGTGGTCTTTGTCTCTGTGTGAGGAGCGGACCCGTCGGGTGGCCACATGTTTTTGCTGGGCATATACCATTAATATTATGGGCTTTTAGAGCAAACAAAAAATGAAATTATCCTGGCTGTGTGACCTTGGGCAAGTTACTTCACCTTTCTGAGTCTCCGTTTCTTCATTTCAAAAATGGGAAAAACAATAATATTGACTCTGTAGAGCTGTTGTGAGTATCAAATGATAGTTTATGCTTTAAATGTAAAACTTTTATCAGACTTCTGGGCACAAAGTAGAAACTCAGTAAATGTAAAATCATCGTCCTTATCATCATCATCATTGTAAATGCCAAGATCTAATGGAAGAAATAGAAAGAAATAGGGTTGGATGGTGGGGAAAAATGCTTCTCTTCCTGGAAGAGCTTACCACTTCAATGATGGTTTAAAGTTTACTGAGGTCAGATTTCTGTATTCTGCAAATATTTGCAGCTTTCAGTGTAGATGTTCTAAAAATCAATGAGGGTCATTTTCTTTCTTTATGTAAAATAATTTGAACACTGGCTGCCTCTCTTCCTAAAATTCACCCTTACGATTTTTTTCAGGTTGATCTTGGTAAACGTGTTAATATGTTATTTTTCATAGAAAGAGAGCTGTTGCCCTCCTCGGCAGCCCGTCTCCTGTGTAGTCCACTAATCTCTAGCCATCAGGGGGCCCAGGGGAGAGGACACAGTTTGGGCATTGGGAGCTGTGGCCTGACTTGCGTTAGTAGCCAATAGTGGTACTCATTTATGATGTTTTGAATTATACTCCATTTTTTATTTTTTTATTTTTATTTTTTTAAAGACTTTATTTATTTGACAGAAAGAGACACAGCGAGAGAGGGGACACAAGCAGGGGCAGAGGGAGAGGGAGAAGCAGGCTTCCTGCCAAGCAGGGAGCCCGATGTGGGGCTCAATCCCAGGACCCTGGGATCATGTCCTGAGCCGAAGGCAGATGCTTAACCGACTGAGCCACCCAGGCACCCCATACTCCATTTTTTAAACAGTTTATTCAGAGGGGGGATTCTCTATCTGGGTTTAAATCCCTGTTCATCTACTTACCGTAACAGCCATGTCATCCTGGGCAAGTTATTAACCTTTTTGTGCTCCAGTTTTCTCATCCATAAAAGGGGCATAATAAGAGTTGTTATAAAAAACAAGTTAACGCACGTCAAATGCTCAGAACAGTGACTGGCATATTGTCAGCGCTAGTAAGTGGGAGGTTGTTTCCCTTTTTTCTCACTAGTATCTTGCCTACACCTCCTTTTTAGTAGTAATTTTATGTGTTTATTTTCTGCTATATGATGGAAATGGTGCTTCCTTTTATATATTCCCTTATGGAGCTCTTAGCTAAAGGTCAGTGCAGTGAAGTGAAAATGATTACCCTCAAACTAAACTGAATCCCAAACCTAGAAAGCAAGCGTTCATGTTCTCTGCCAGAGAGCCAAACCCAAGTGGTGGGGAGCCTTGTAATCCTCGGAAAATCTGCAGACCTCATTTCCTTTGGAGGAAAAATGCAGCCAGTGCCGGAGGGCAGAGCATCTTCACTGGGTGGGCAGAGACCTACCTTCAAGTCAGGGTTTGCAGGCTCAAGTTTCTGCCCTGTACCCAGCCCTGTTTTTCTGTACTGCAATGGACCTTACCCTTCTCTCCAGGGAAAACAACTTACTCCCTGTGTATATCACTAGAATGTTGTGAGGATAAACTTTTTCCTTCAGAAAAAGGACAGTTGTTTAAAATGTTATTTGAAAGCGTTCTGGATCTGTAGAGTGTTAGTCTTTATGACTTAAAATTGATTCTAGTTTTCAGTCTTGTGTGGCTGGTTTAGTGTTTAGGACTCTGAACAGGTTGAATTATTTTCTAACATAAAGGACATAGCTAGATAAGTCTAGTTTGGTTTTGTCTAATGTTACATCTAAGCCGGTTAACACTGGGTTATTTTTCTTACTTATCTTTCGTCAAAGGCAAGAGTTTGAAATTTTAGGTTTTATTTCACCACTGATAAACCGGGAATTTAAACTTGAGCTCTGTCATTTACTAGCTGTGAGCTTCTTGGGAAGTTACTTCAGTTTAATGATCTGACACCCACCTCTAAGCATTGTTTTTGAGACTTATTTATTTAAAACAACTAGCATCGTGCCTGGAAGAGAACAGATGCCCAATAAATAGGAGCTCTGACATCAGGCTGCAGTGAAAAAGGCACAGACGGTGGTGTTGGACACACTCAGTTTCAAATCTGCCTCCGCCATTTGATCCAAGTTTCCTTAAGCCTCGACTTCCTCCCCCTCTAGAAGGGAGATGCAGCCACTCCCCTCACGGGGCTCTAGGAGGATTAGATATCACACGCAAAACACTGGGTGCCAAGCCTCGCCCAAAGCCGGTGCTGGAGAGAGGAAAGGTGAGGGAGGCAGGAGGGACAGGGACCGTGACACCTGTGGTTCTTATCTTCATAGCAGTGGTGGGCGGCTTGAATAGATATGCTTTTACACTGTAAGTGGAGTCAAGCAACTTCAGGAGCCCAGAAGTTGTAACCAGGCCTGTCAAGCCCTGAAATATCTTTGAGTATCTGGATGTGCCTGTTCGTCTATTGAAGGGTGGCCCTTTATGCATTCGGTGACTTAAAATTCTTAATACATAGGACTGAGGAAGCGAAAGGTCAGCTTTCTACTTGAAGCTAGAGGAGTTTCTCCTGAAGTGATTTTGGAGTCTGAGTTTGGTGTAGGCTAATTCTTTGCTGCTTCTCTCTGTCATTGTATCACTACTCACCCCCTCTTTCTACACTTTTGGTCATGATCTTCTTAGTCCATACACAAGTGATGTACATGCTCTTGGAGACCTTTAGAACTTCTGGGCTTGGGTTCACTTCTTTTTTCTTCTTCTTTTTAAAAAAGATTTGTCTATTCATTTGAGAGAGAGAGAGTGCACACAAGAGCGCGGCGGCGGGGGGGGAGGGGAAAAGGGAGAGGGAGAGAGAGTCCCTAGCAGACTCCGGGCTGAGCACAGAGCCCAACGCGGGGCTCGATCTCACAACCCCAAGATCACAACCCGAGCTGAAGCCAAGAGTTGATGCTCAACTGACGGCACCACCCAGGTACCCCTTCTTTTTTCTTCTTTAGCTTTAATTATAAATCTTATTTGTAAGGATGAGACAGTAAATCACAGCTTTACTATTCGCCTATGATTAAAGCAAGGCAGCAAAGATATTAGATATTGAAATTCACTTTCTAACTCCCAATATTCATTCAAAATGTCCATCTTACTATGAATATTGAAAAGACTTACCTGTCTTAAAGTTTGAGTTCACCTAATGGGTCACTTGTGTTTCAGGAATGTCCATGCAGAAAAAAGTGATTTATTTATTTTTAAAAAATTGTTTCTGGTAAGACCATTTGAATCTTAAATTGTATATTTCTGTTTATCTTGAAAACTTTATCAAATAATTGCTTAATCTATATTTCGTGTTGTACTTACTGTACAGAAGATTTTAGAGATCTAGTTCATGAAAAGCAATGCAATCTGACCTATAGAATCATTTTTCTAGGATTAATAATAGATTATTCTATGGCACAAATTCCTTTCTGGATCTTCTTATTGAAATGCTTATCAGCCCAATTTTAGAGAAGTTTCTTATGATCAACAAACAGAGAGCCCTTATTCTGTATTAGACACTGGGAAATAGAACAATAGAATCAGAGACGATCCCTGCTCCTAAGGAACTTGCACAGTAGTGGAGTGTGGAGCATACAGCTGAAAATGAAGAAAGTAGCATACGATGCATGAAGTGCAGAAATAGAAGACTTAATCAAATGTATGAGGTCAGAAGAAGGATTATCTTGAAGAAGCAGAAGTTTTTTTCTGATGAAGAAGTTTTACTCATATTGAATAATTAATGAGAAATTTTGTTCTCTGATATGAAGATCATCAAAGGTTCCAAACCTTCTTGAGGTTATAATCATCTTAAATTATATCCAGTGCCCATGGAAACTTTTATCTTCGCAGTAGCATTTAAGTCAAAGAGAATAATGTATTTGGGATTGTGCCTAAATAATTTTCTGCTGTTTCTTAAAATACCTAGAGCCTGAGACCGTAATATTTCAGCTCTTCTGTCATATTTTGACACCTACGAAGAAAGATTGGGCTTGGAATGTGACATACTCATTTGAAAACCTTAGCTGAAATTCTAAGTAAACATGATGTTGACATTCTAAAATTATAGGCTTAAAATAAGTGGTTCTTAACATTCTTTAAATAGATTTACAAATCCAGAGAGCAAACTTGGTGTCTACTCAATCTTTGTCAAAGATTCTGGAGAGAGTCCAGCATAGCCTATCTTCTCAAAGCAAGGTGTTCTTCCTTAAAAACAACTTATCTTTATTTTCATACCAAATTGCCAGGCACATCCCACAGGTCTCTTTCCATACATTCACTTCAGAAAAATGAATTCTCAGCTTTTACCTAGGATAGATTTGAAATGTGAATTCAATACCTTGTCCCAAAGCAAGTTTTCAAGATAAAGTATGTATGAATGTCTGATATTTGTGGGATTTGGTAAGAAAAGCAAGTCAGTTGAGTTTCATTAGCTCATTTGGAGTTCCCTTAAAATATAGCTGCATTGGGCTGACTCAAATGCCTCATCAAAATCCCTCTAAGGATTCAGATTTATGAGAAATCTTCATTCTAGAGAATGAGCACTTGCTTAGTGCTGTCTTTACAGCACTGAACATCTCCTGGATGGGCATGTTCAGTGGAAATGAAGCAATGACAGAGACCCTTCATCACAAAGGAGCATTTTGACAAAGTGCCAGGAGACCCCAAGGACATACAAGTGACTCAGAGAATCCAAAGTCCATTGTGATGTCTCCAGTTTCTCTCATCAACAAGTTGTAGACAAGATGAGTGCAGGCTAAACCTGTAGCTAACTCAGAAAAATGAAACACAGAATTAACAAGTGCCTTTTGTTTTTTACCTTCCCATGATGCCAGTTAAACAAGTAAAAGTAAGCCGCTGTTAAGCTTGGCAAAATATCCTGTGGTGAAGAAAGTTGGCGGTTGTCCGTATTTATTATTGTAATGTGCCATTTCAAACCAGCAATCCTAACTGAGTCTCATTTATTAGAAATTAGGGTTATGGTATCCTGAAGTTAATATCAACAGCTTGTGTAAGAGATTTGGCCAATAGGTACATAAAGACACCACATGTAATACACCTTCTATTTTTTTTCGAATTAGTTAATAAGGAGTGGCATAAGCTCCTAATAGTTCTTTGGGTTCTCTAGTTGGATAGTTCTTTATCTTGTGATTGGGGTCAAGAGATAAAATAACATATGCTAAATAAGATAAGGAATGAGAGGAAGCATTTAGTTTATAATAACAACTTCAGACCATGTCTGTGAAAACGTTATCTTCCATTAAGATTTGACGGAAAGATGCAGTTTATTTAATATACACAGTATGTATCAGACACTGTTCTAAACGCTTTACAAATATTAACTCACTGCAGTTAATTCATAACATCCCTCGGAGGTAGGTATGTACTATTATTATCCCCATTTTGAGAAAAAATGAGGCACACTGGGGTATGGTAATTTAGCCAATGTTACAGAGCTCATAAGGTCGGGGCTGGGATTCTCTACCTTGTGGTCTTGAGTCTTTCAGTTAATCACTACAAATTGAAATCACTGTGGTTAATGCTGCCTTCTTTATATTCCCACGATGAGTATATTTAGGTCTTCAGTTTCACAATGAGAAATTATAACATATATAGGAAATCAAGTTAATTTTTGGTACTAGACAATTTTTGTGTTAAGTAGTGGAGAGAAAAATATGTAAATTCATAGAAATATAAGTACATTAAAATTTTAGAAGGAAAAACTATTTTAAAGAGAAATTCTAAAGTGTATGTAATGCAAAAGTAATGTGTCTAGATCCTGTATTTGGGGCTTCTGCCCAACCTTTGTCAGGAAACAACATAACCAAGATGTAGGCCTAGTTTGTATACCCTCCTTCCTCTCCCAAAGTCTTGGCACAGGCAGTTGAATGGAAGACGGGTGGTCCTCAGACTTTGCAGTTGCTGCCCAGGCTCAGTGGGGATATCAGAATTCCTCAAGCAGAGCTGCTAGGAGCAGTTCTAACTTTAGGTCTCTAGAAGTCCCGCTGCTTGAATCATTTGGTTTTAGTTCCTGATTTATCGTTGACGAGTCTCTGACATTGAATATATGTTTTACCTTATGTTGGCTTTACACTTCAAGAATTATAAACCATTGCTGATGTTTTATCCCACTTGAGGCTCATAATGGCTCTGTGCAATAAGCCCATGCCCTCATTTTATAGGTGAGGAGACTGAAGTTCCAAGAATGCAATGCGGATGAAGGAAGTGGGACTAAAACAGGTTTTCTGATTTCAGAGCAGCTGTTCTTTTTGGTTCTCTTGGATTATAGACTGTGCCTCCCTGCTCCTGGCCTGGACCCACCTTTGACAGGAGCCCAACTGATTCATCTAACTTCCTGGTGACTATTCTCCTGGAAATCTTCCCCCCATTTCATAAGCCAACAACTATGAGATTGTCTGATCGCAAGATTGAGTTACTAGCTATTTAGCCGCTGTATACACTACAGTCCGGTTACTGACATATTGAATGCTTTCAGAGTTTCTGCTATAATTAGTATTTTACCTACTACCAAAAAAAAAAAAAAAACCAAAACCAAAAAACACCCCACTAAAAATAACTGAATTCATGTTTTCAAAAAATTTTTTAGATTTTAATTTTATTTATATTCAATTAATTAGCATACAGTGTATTATTAGTTTCAGAAATCAAAAAATTGTTAAACTTGCACAGCCATATTTTATAATGACAAAATGTCAATTTGAAATTATAGGGTCTATCCATATTGTACTCATGCAAGAACTCCCTTTACAAGGGCTTGAAGTAATGCTGCTGCTATGACATGTAATGTACTTTATTTATAATTTGTCATTTAAATATGTTGATAATACTGACGGATTCCTAAATATCCTGTGAAAGCACAGCTTGATTATTTTTGCATCTGCTGTTTGGAAAAGTTATGACAGTCTACGGCCATACCACCCTGAACACGCCTGATCTCGTCTGAGAAAGATATGACAGTTGAAGCAAACTGTTGACATTCATGTGGAAATACAGTGCCTCCTTTATCATGACTGCCATGTGCAAACCTAAGAACTGGCCTGGCCCTTTTCAAGCCTGTGCAGTGGAGGCTCCCCCAGGCATCGCCAGCCATTCTTGGCTCTCCCACCTTGCAAATGTTGGCTTGCTCTTCCACTGTGTAGCTCCCACAAACTAAGAGGTTGTTATTGTCTGCAAAACAAGACAATGTAGTTGCTTCAAAGGTGGGATTACAAAACTCTTCTCTTTTCATATTAGCTCCCCAAAACAATTTTGTCTGGAAGAGATTCGATTACTGATTAGGAATCCTTCATTGGAGCATATCTGGATTGAAAAAAGAGGCATTTGTATTACTATGTGTCAGTAAACATGCTTAAACAAGCTAGTTTAAAACTAGATTTTGGATTTTTTTCAAGATAAAAGTAAAGTATGACTGAATGTCTGGCATTTGCTCAATTTTTTACTTTTACCAATTGGCATTTTGTGATTGTCCTAATTTCACCATGTGAGAAGTTTCAAGTACTTTGAAATCTTAGTAGCTGGTACATAGCTGGCAATTAATTGTACCCTTCCTTGTTATTTCACTTTTATTAAAAGCTTTTTTTTATACCCATAAGGGGACAACCAGCCCCAGATCTAGGTGATAACTGCTGAAGATGCATTGAGGCTTTGGGTCCTTCATCATCATGTGGTTTCTTCCTACAGAAAAGCCCTTCAGGAATTTAGGCATCAACTTCCTTGCTCAGGACAGGTTTCCTGGTTGCTTTTCTCTGTGTGAAAACAGACCCTGCTTACAAACCCACAAATTTACAAAGCTTGATGTTAAACAAAGAAGAGTACCAATTTTAACCTTAGTGTCACTCAGTAAACGATCAACAAACAGCAAAAGTGACAGCCAATTGGGTTTAGGCATGTTTTGTTTTGTTTTGTTTTTCAGGGGCAAAGAGGAGGGCATGTTTTCTGAGGAAAGTGGGTGTGGCATGGGGGAATGGGCTTTTCAGCCTCCTAATTCCCCACCTCTCCTGTCAGTTGAGTAAACACAAGAAAACTTTTGTCAAGAATAAATAGGACAAAGGGCACTAATGAACTGAGTACCTATTATGTGGCAGTTGCTTTCATATTCAGTGCATGTCATTTAATCTTCATAATAGCTCTGCTAGGTAGGTAATTTTTCTCCCATGTTTACAACTGAGAAAACTGAGTCTGATAGTGTTCGTAAATGCCAGAGCAGTATTTGAAACCAGGTCTTTCCAACTCCAAAGCTGGTAATATTTTCTCCAAACTATGAGAAAACTAAAGCTTCCCGAATGAGTAGTTGATAGAGGGTGTGTGTGTTGGGGGGGGGGGGGGGGTGTATGGTAGGTAGTTAGCTAAAGAATGGAAGTATCCGATACAAATGTAGTTATCCACTTGCTCTCAGAGCTATCATCCTTTCAAAAACCAGGAAAGAAGGGCGCCTGGGTGGCTCGGTCGGTTAAAGGTATGACACTTGATTTCAGCTCAGGTCATGATCTGAGGGTTGTGAGATGGAGCCCTGTGTCAGGCTCTGCGCCGCTGAGCATGGAGTCTGCTTGGGATTCTATCTCTTCCTCTCCCTCTGCCCCTCCCCCCACTCTCTCTCTCTCTCTCTCTCTCTCTTGCACATGCACACACACACACACTCTCTCTCTCTCAAAACAAAAACAAAAACAAACAAACAAAAACAGGAAAGAAGCATTCTCCTTGAAATGCTTGTCCACTGTAGAGAAGGGGAATATCCAAGAATGAAGAATTCATATGTGTTGGGAAGTCAGTGGGGCACCCTTGTTTTCCTGGGAACCCTTGACTTGAGATAATTCTGCCAAGAATCAGTGACTCAATCCCTGAAGTGTTAACTAAACTTGTTGCTCCTGATTTCCAGTCTACTCTACAAGCCAGAGTTTTACTACCTGTTTCTGGCATGATTCACAGAGTATGTAAAGAAATCTAAGGTGAAAATGTTGAGGGGCGCTTGGGTGGTTCAGTTGTTAAGCGTCTGTCTTCGGCTCAGGTCATGATCCCAGGGTCCCAGGATCGAGCCCCGAGTCGGGCTCCCTGCTCAGCGGGAAGCCTGCTTCTCCCTCTCCCACTCCCCCTGCTTGTGTTACTGCTCTCATTATCTCTCTCTGTCAAATAAATAAAATCTTGTTAAAAAAAAAATATTGAGGATTTTTTCACTCTTCATAGAAGTTAATCACAGCCCTAAAAGAGGGAAGAAATTGCTGATGACCCAAACTCCAAATTTATAGGAGATACTGTTGGCTTGAAAGATGTAGATCTAGAGAGTTTGAAGTAAAAGGATTATGAAAATCCTTTAAATACCCTTTGTCTTTTAGGAAATAGTAAGTTTGTCGTTAGTGCCCATTTCTCTGAAAATTGAATATTATTTTAACTTTTATGTATTTGAGGGATCTAAAAAATTATATTTAAGAAAGCTCATTAATTTCTATGAGTATTATTAAATGCACAGAATTAACTCACAGTAGGTCATAAAAGAGAGTAAGTTTGTTTTTCCATTATGCTAGACTAAAAACATGCTCTGGCATAAATTATGATAGTCATGAGTACTGCTCAATTTCTAGAGTACAACTGAAAATTGACTACTTTATCTTAAACCACAGTTCTGCTTATTGTAGGCTTTCTCTAATTTTAAAAACAATTATTCAGTGATAATGGCAATTGAAGCATCAGGTTTGCTTCTTTCATTTGTGACTCAGTTAACATAGCAGATGTTACCTCTCTCAAACGCAGTCTTGATGTGTGTCTTTAGGGACTGTGTTTTTCACACTCAGGAAGGTAAGTAAATGTGAGTGTGAAACTGCACCAAGGTAATTAATTTATTAAACAAACACTCTGGACACCTGCTGTGTGGGAGGCCATGTGGTGTGGCCTGGCAAGCCAGTTCAGGCTCTCTTGTTGGGAACTGAGTCCCACTTTCCTGTCTTTTAGAGAAGCTGCAATGTTCACCATTAAAATAATAAAAAGTTTCCACACTTACTGTTATAATAAGAAAGAACAGATAATATTCAAAGAGGTACAAGAAGGAGGCTGAGAGATACAGGAGGTTCAACCTCACAGGGGTTGGAGAATTTATAATCCTTCACAGCTCTCAATACCATCACTGATACACTGGCTAGGGTATATAAAATCTCTATATTAATGGTTATATTTATATTTGTACACACACACGTTCTAACACTAAAGTACTTTATTTATACAGATGGCCTCCTATTCACAATGAATGGTTCACTTATGATTTTCTGACTTACGATTTTTCAATTCTACTATGGTGCAAAACTAATGTGCATTCAGTAGGAACTGTATTTCAGATTTTGAATTTGGCTCTTTTCTGGGCTAGCAGTGTGCGGTGTGAGACCAGCATCTCTCATGATGCTGGGCAGCTATAGTCCCCCAGTCAGCCACGTGCTCACAACCCATACGCTCACAACCATTCCAGACACATAGAGCCCTTCTGTTTTTCACTTTCATTACAGTATTCCATAAATTACACAACACATTCAACACTTGATTATGAAATAGGCTTTCTGTTGTTAGATGATTTTGGTTAACGTAAGTGTTCTGACCACGTTTAAGGTAGGCTAGGCTAAGTTATGATGTTCGGTAGATTAGGTTTATTAAATGCATTTCTGATACGATATTTTCAACTTATGATGGGTTTATCAGGCTGTGGCCCCATCATAAACTGAGGAAGATCTGAATCTGTATTCTGTGCTAGATGACCTACTTGTTAAATTAAGCATGTGTTTACAACATCCGCAAAGCAGGGATGAGAGAGAAAAAAAATCCAGAATATGCCTGGAGATTAATGCTATTTCAAGATATTTAAATTTTGTTTTAAGATTTAGAATTGTTCTTATTTTAAATGATATATTGGGGGTGGGGGAGACATAATCTTTTTAGTGGTTGGAGTGATTATAATACAGATCTCTCTATATATCTCTATATACCTTGTTTAAACAGCTGCTGGGGGAAATGAGGAAGTATGATATGAAATATGGAAAGTAATAAAGAAGTGTGCCCAATTTATTATCGTGTTCCTCGCATGAGTTGGATTTCAGGCCCCAAAGTATCATTTTATCTTCCCTGAAGAGGTTTGATTAGTTGATGCCACTTTTATTTTTATTTTATTTAATTTTAATTTTGAAAGATTTATTTATTTTAGAGAGAGAGAGAGTGCACGAGTGGGGGTGGGGTGGGTAGGAAGGGGCAGAGGGAGAGGGAGAGAAAGAATCTCCAGCAGACTCCCCACTGAGTGAGGAGCCCAGCATGGGGCTGGATCCCACAAACCTGAGATCACGACCTGAGCCAAAATCAAGAGTCACACGCTTAACCAACTGAGCCACCCAGGCACCCCTGATGCCACTTTTAAAATGTCCTGTCTATTTCTATAGAAGTGCTCAGAACAGTGAACATTCTGAGGCACTGTTCTTTTATAACTGAGATTCTCACTTTATTGATTGATGTAGTAGTCTACAATTGCCTTAGCTATTTTGGCAGCTTTAACATATAGTTATAATAATCCATAATCTCACTATCTGTGAATAACATTATTAACATTCTGTTCTTTTTCTGTGCATATTTTCATACAAATTAGCCCTAAAGATGATATCACAAAGGCAGCAATTTAGATGCCTTTTGTCTCTTGCTTTAGTTTTCACTTAGCATTATCATTAGCATTTTCTCACCTCATTAAAGTATGTAAAATGCCCCTCTTAATGGACATTTAGGTTCTTCCTAATTTTTCACTATTATAAATACTACTTCAGTGAACAGCCCCGTGGGCAACCTCAGCCTCTGGATATTCTCTGTCTGCCCTTCCAGATCCACTCTTCACCCTCCTCTGTGCTCCTTAGAACTGTATTTAGAAACTGCATGGGCCATGCTCTCTTGCCGTCTGGGTTCCAGTTTGGTTCAGGCAATGGGAGGCTTTAGAGAGGACAGGAGCCGGAGTTTACATGGGAGTGTGGTGGAGGTTTCCTTCTGCCATTGAAGGCTACAGCCTCTGATGGGTGGACTTCTTCTACAGCTCAGATCTTGCCAGTTCCAGCCTCTTGCCTCTGCATTCACGGGTGGTAGGCTTCCCGCTGTTGAGAGCCCGGACTGCTCCATTATTCCTACTGATGTCCCCTCGCCTGCCCACATCTTGTAAACTGTCAGTTCTTTAAACACTTCTCGATCATCTCTTTGGTGTGTGCTGTCTGCTTCCTGCTGGGATTCTGACTGACTGACATCATCTAAATCTAAGGGGTATGCTCTTTGTATTTTATTTTGTGTTTGAGTTTTTATACTGCAGGAGTTTATGGTAAAAGACCATTCAGAATTGGGTAGGAGAGTTAAGTTAGGTCAGGTCTGAGCTGGTATTAGTGAATAATGGCCATAGGTTGGATTAAAGTACTCTCATAGAGATAGACACACATTTCTGTTGGGAACAGAGGGAAGGGAGCAGTAAACTCTTTCTGCGCAGGACACCTGTTCTTCAAAGACGAGGAGGATACCTTAGCTGCCAAACGTTTCCAGTTTGGTTTCATTTGAGTGTTATTGGTTCAGTTGTTTCATTGCTCTTTTCATTGTGGCTAACCCCTTGTCCTGTTCTTGGCAGCTTGCATATTCATATCTACAGTCTTCTATATGCACTTACATATATTCCTTCATTTACACATTTGCTGAGAACCTCTTCCTTACAGAAAGCACGATCAGGATTTTGTGAGCTGAATGGATACTACCATGTTTGGGGCATTCCTCCATATGTGAGTGATAACTTCTCCTTAGTCTTTAAATGAAAAATAAAAATCACATAGCAAACAGTTAACTTCATTCACTTCTGCTTCAGTTCTAGATATCAAAGTCTATAATTTTCCAGAATAAATGCCAAAGCAGTCAAAGCAACTAGGGGTTGTTAACACTTCACAGGTCATTTAAATCGAATGATAATGTTTTCTACGTTTACTGGGTCATCACTGACAGGATCTCTGACTGATGGAGTATTGAGGCTTATCCAAGGACTCACTGGATTGCTTAAAAGGCCTAGCTCTTGTTTTGTTTTTAAGTAAATTTTATCTATCTTTGGAAATGTTTTTGTTGATCTGATATTCAGATTATATTTTATGCTCTTAAAAATGTGAATTACTGTGAGTGTATTCTACTACAGGTATAAAATGAGGATAATTCACTTAAAATTCAACATATAAAATTCTCACCATTTACCAATGACCAGTGATAGCAGAAAAGAAAAAACAAAAACAAAAACCTATTGGCAATAGAAATGAGAGAGCTTGGGTTTTAATTCTGGATTTCTCAGTTACAAATTAGGTGACTTTGGGCAAATCATCAAGCTCTTTGTGTCTCAGGGTACTGATCAACAAAATGGGGATGATACCAACCTGCCTGGCCCCCCACCAAGCTGTTGAGAGGCTCCTTTGAAACAATGTGAAAGAGCAGTGAGAACCATGAGTCCATAGGTAGTGTGAGTTCCATCACCCCTTGACTCATCTCTGGCTCTCACTGCTTCTTTTCTGAAAGCCTGGTACATACTTTTCTCTCTTCCAGTGGTCTTTTCAGAAGTGAGTAGCTACATGGCAATATTTGCTTTTCCCCATCTTTTCTCAACCTTAATCTCCTCTCTGTGTATTCCTCCTTATCTCCAGAGTTCTGGTCTGAGGCTGGTCTGGGGCCTCCTCATCCATGTCCCTGCACAAAGCAATGGGTTGAAGAGGGGGCCTCTGTGGGTCTTGTTGCTGCTGGTCTGCATCACTCCCTCTTTCTTGGCTTTCTCCCCCACGTGCCTGAGTTCTCTGCTACGTTAAATGCCTGTGGGAATTGTTTAGCTGGATAGACACACCCATATTTCCTCCCCGCCACTGCCACCAGGTTGCCTTCCTCTTACAGATGCGACTTATTTCACAGAAGAAGCTCATGTGGGTTTCCCAGAGAATTCAGGGAGGTAGTTAGGTTTGATTGTCTCCATTTTGCAGGTTAAGCAATTGAGGCATTAGGTTGTTTAATGAGAGTCAGGACGATATCCCAGGACTCCCGAATTTTAGCCAATGCTTTTTCTGTTATAACGCCACAATACAGAATAGATAGAAATCGAAAAAAAAAAAAATGTTTTGTAGCTTTCCTGGTTTATTGCAATGTCTTTTCTTCTTCCCTTTTTAAAATTTAACTTAGGTAATGTTAATGACATAAAATGACATTGAAGTAGAAGAGGAAATTGAGAAATATTTGATTAGTAGAGTAAGATACTGATACATTCTAGTTAAAGATCACACTACTATGAATATTAAAATTTGAATGTAACATTTCTAAGAAAATTCTATAGGTAGAAAACAGTGGATTTTTGCTAGTGACAAATGGCCAGCTGTTGAATTCTCAAATTTGACTCTTACCTATTTTAAGTTTTTTTGAAAGACTGTTGTCTCTAGGGCATTTCAATGTTTGGAGCTTGATAACCAAAGATACTGTCCTGACTTGTACGACTTTGGTGGAGCAAAACCCCAGCATTTGTTACCCCACCAGACACTTTTCCCATCAGAGCTATTCATGTTCAGGTCCTAACATGCACACACCTTTCAGTTTTATTTCTGAGGTGGAAATTTGAGTAGCATTGAACACAAGGTATTTAGGAAATTTAAATATTGAACAATTTAAAAATATCTCTAGAGTAATTTCCTTTTGGAACTTGTGATTTGAAAAGGTCTCTGATTAAATCCTCAAGAGATTCTGGTGCCCCAAAGCCAAGGCTTGGGCATGGGACAGGAACCCTGAGTAGCTGCAATCTAAGCTCCCTGAGGCATCAAAGCTTGATGAGGGATCAGAGGGCTGAGGGACTAGCCACCTGTCTTGGTGGTTTATTAGCACAGAGAGGAGAGTGTGAGCAGGTGATGTAGCTGTTTCTATTGTAGCCTCATAACCTTTGGATCCTTGTTTGGATGATAAGTTCTAAGGTCACCCCACCATAAACCTGACTGTTCACTGGGACTGCTTTTCCTAAGTTTAAACTCAAGCTCTTGTTGCCATGTTGGTAGAGTGGTAAATTACATGCACTTCTTTCCTGCGTATATTGAAAAGCTTCCCTAGAAGTCTGAAAATCACTTTGTGGATATTCTTGCTATCTCCATCTTTGCACCTCCAAATATTTCTGGGTCCTGAACTATCTTGGGGCTAATGCAAGAGCATTGTGTCTTCCTGACCTGCACTTAAATGTAAAGAAGGAAGGGGAGATTGAGCCCTTTTTCCACCTACCCCTTCCCTCCAGCCCAGCCCAGGACCTAAGTATTCTTCATGAATTTGGGGTGATTGTTTAATTGAATTGCTTCCCTCTAGGTCTGTTATTAGCCATTCAGGAGCAAAGGCTCTTATGGTGTAAAACTATGTTGAATATATAATTTTATATGTATTAAAAAGTTTCATTTTAAGCACTAGCCTCTTAAAAAGGGGGAATATACTTCGATTCTATAGTAGAATAGTCATTTGTGGTGTCAACCATCAGTGTGCAGAGAAAAGTACCATCTGATATATGGCCTCATGAATTATGCTTTTCACTTTATAGTTCAGACTGGCAAGTTTATTTCTCAAGTAATTTCTCTTTATGTTTTCTCCTGACAATCAGAATAAGATGCTACCATATAAGAAACAGTATTTGGTTATAGGCATCTTGTAAAAATACTAGCTTTATACCATAGAGGTGGCTAGTTAAGAGAAAAATCAGTATTCTTGACATGACAGTTTTACCCATTTTTAAAAACACATAATTCTTTATTATGACAGCTAGGAATATTTAGTACTACTACACTTTTAAGAAAGAAAATACCTAAGCCAAAAAGTAAACACTGGCATAAAATTGGTACCAATTTCATCAATTTCTAAATTGCGAGTTTAGTTTGTGTTTCTGCTCACCTATTTATCCTGGCTTAGTACTGAAGTTGCACTTGGAAACGAAATTCCTTTCCCCAAGTCTTCCTTCATAGTTTCATCTGTAACTTTTATAATTTAAAAAATCTTTTCCGTTTTTTAGGTAAAAATTTACTTTTTGCTGTACGATTCATATGTGTTTGATTACTATGGAAGGAAAAATAGCCTCATAGGCTTACTGGCTATGTATTTGTGTTTCTTCTTTTGTGGAATGTCCATTGCCCATTTTAATATTGGTGTGTTTGTGTTTTCTTATTGATTTGTTAGAGTTCTGGAATAAAATTAAAGTGGGCAGAGGATGTTAACTGGCAATATGCTTTTTCTTAGGAAGGTAAATTGCTTAAAATTTAAAGCATTCTGGTAGAAGAGAAATTTCATTTTTTTAAGTTTGTCTTCTGAAGTCATATTTTAGAAAATAGTAATTATTTACCTCTGTTTCAGAAGTATGAGTTTTCTTTCTTCTTCTTCTGATTTTTAGATTTACTTATTTATTTGAGAGAGCTAGCACGCAGGGAGGGGCAGAGGGAGAGGGACAGAAGCAGGCTTCCCACTGAACGTGAAGCCAGATGCGGGGCTAGATCTCACAAACCTGAGATTCAGACCTGAGCCAAAATCAAGAGCCCAGTGCTTAACTGACTGAGCCTTAGGTGCCCCAGAAGTAAGTTTTCGCTCTTGAGCAGGAATTTGAGGTAAGTTTATGCAAGGTATGTTAGCTGGATATTTTTTGTGTGTGAAAGAGATGGTTGAAACTTTTCTGACATTTACTTTTCGAATATATGTAACAAAAGCATCTTTTATCACTTTTATATTTTTACATAATTTTCTAGTCTAGTTAACTCCTATAATGAGAGGTTAAGTTTCTGTTGTATTGTGATATTTTGGCTTTTTTCAGCTGCTATTACTTGTCATTAATGTTAATATTGACTCTATTTTATAATAGCTATGAAAATAATTTAGGTGCTTATTCTTTTGTCAGAAGATATATTTTTGAGTAAACCTTTGAGCAAATTGTTATTTTATGTCTGCAATTGATTTAAATTGAAATTAATCCCTGGGTTTAGGTAAATAGTTTAATTAATTTTATCCATGAAGCTGGTTATTATTCAAGGACAAATAGCATTAAGATGAATCACCTGTAAGATAGACCTGTAAAGAAAATATGTTCTGCTCACACCTACCAAAGGACAAATGTTCTACTGTTTGGAAATGCTAGGTTTTGGGGACTTGGTAACACATCAGAAAATATTATTATATTAGTATTATAGAAATTATCATAGGTTCTTTGGTGCCTCCTTATTAAATCACAGTCTGATCTTCTCTCCTTTCCCCCCCACCCCTTGTCTGTCCTCCTTCACCTCCCTTTCTTCTTCCCTCCTGTCCTTTCTAATGGTGGTATAGCTTACACAGAGCAGAGTACAAAAATATTAAGTACACAGCTCAGTTAATTTTTATATATGTATACACGCATGTGACCGTAACCCAGATAATACAGAATACTGTCACCCCAGAAAGCTTTCTTGTCACTGTCCTTACCACCACTTTTTAGTTATCATAAAAATAACTACTATTCTGACTTATATTTCATTATGGGCTAATTTTATTGTTTATATCTTCCCATCATTGGAATCATATGGTATATATCTGGCTTCTTTCACACAATATTATGTCTATGAGAGTCATCCATATTTTGCTAAGCAGTAATTTGTTGTGTAATATTCTATTATACAACTGTGTCATAGTTTATTTTATACATTCTATTGTCACTGGTCCTTTGGATTGTTTCCAGTTTTTCACTATTATAAATAAAGTTTCTATGAATATCCTTGTATGTATCTTTTGGTGAACATAAATATGTACTCATTTCTGTTGGGTATACACAGAATTTGAATTGCTGGGACATATGGCAAACATATGCGTCATTTAGTGGATACTTCCAAATTATTTTCCAAAGTGACTGTGTCCATTTACACTCCCATCAGCAGTGTTAGAGGTCCAGTTGCTCATCAGTCCTTCTAATTTTAGCCATTCTTGTGTGCCCTGGTGGTTAATAGTGTATCTCATTGTGGTTTGAATTTATCTCTCCCTAGTAACTAGTGATGTTGAACAACTTTTCATAAACTTACTGGCTATTTGATATCCCTTTTTGGTGAAGTGACTGTTTAAATATTTTACCCATTTTAGAAAATGGTCTTTCTTCTTTACAGATTATTGTTTTATACACATTCTTATATATATATATATATAACTATATTCTTTTATAATATAAAGAAGGCATATATATAAAGAATGCACATGCATATATACAAATATGATATAAATATATATGTGATTTCTCAGTTTGTAGCTTCTCTATTCTCTTGATAGTGTCTTTTATTTTTTTAATTTTTTAAAAGATTTATTTATTTATTTGAGAGAAAGATCATGCGGGGGTGGGGGGGAGAGGGGCATAGGGAGAGAATCTCAAGCAGACTCCCCGCTGAGCATGGACTCCCCCCGCCTCCCCGACATGGGGCTCGATCTTACGACCCATGAGATCATGACCTTAGCCGAAATCAGGAGTTGGAGGCCTAACTGCTTAACCAACTGAGCCACTCAGGCGCTCCTTGATAGTGTCTTTTAAATTACAGAATTTCTCAATTTTAAAAACATCTAATAATTTATCAACCTTTTCTTCTATAGTTCTTTTATTTTCCTTTTTTGGAAATCTTTGCCCACAATGTAATAGATATTTAATAAATATATATATATATTTTTTAGAGAGAGAGAGAACATGTGTGGGGAGCGATGGGGCAGAAGGAGGGAGAGAGATAATCTTAAGTAGGCTCCATGCCCAGCATGGAGCCTGACGTGGGGCTGGATCCCACAACTCTGAGATCATGACTTGAACTGAAATCAAGAGTCAGACACTTAACCAACTGAGCCACCCAGGTGCCCCAGACATTTAATAAATATTTAATACATGAATGAGCTATGGGAACGAGTTGTCCACACTTTACAAATAGTATTTCACAGTGCCATTTAGTTCTGTCTGTAGTGTGGTAGCTATGTTATGTATATTTTCTCTCCAGTCTTCCTTCATGGAAGGAAACGAAGTTCTGTAATGTACTGATTGCCATTTCCCTCCAACTCTGTGCCACTGCTCTATGGGAATGTCTCTTGCCTGTGTCAGAAGGTTGGAAAACTGACAAGTCTGGGTAAAGTGCTGTGTGTTAACGTGCAGCTGAAAAAGAGCCAGTGTTTCCTTCTGCAACATTGATGAGTCACTGCTGTCTACCTGGCTCCTGACTGAGCAGTCAATACCCTCCACATGTAAGCACTCCATACTTGGGTGTCTCCTGAAAATGTCACCTTTCCTCTCTTTTTTTATCCAGTCTTTCCAGAAACACCTCTACTAGGAACTTCTGTCCAATCTCTGCTGAAATGTTAGAGATAATGGAGGTTTCCCACACATTATTGTCGAGAAATCAAAATAAAGGACTCCATGGTCAGATGAGCTAGGACTAACAATACCCCAGCTCCGTGGTCTGGGAGAACCAACAAGATGAAAACAATGAGATGTGGGGGAACTGGTTGTAAGCTGCAAACCAGAAGGGATCCTGTTTTATTCATTGCTCAATCCCCAGTGCTGAGGGTGACAAGATCACTTAAGCCAGCCCAGTTTTGAGAGTGAGGAGCTGTTTGTACAATTTTGCCAGTACAACAGGCATAAACTGTACTCGCAGGCAAAGGGGGATGTGTGGTCATCCGACCCCTACCCAGTCTATCCGAGGAGCTCAGTGAGGAGTTCCAAGAGGAGGAGGGAGGAAGAGAATACAGATGAGCTGAGGACATTTTCCCAAAGTCACCCTCTCATTTGTTTAAAACTTCATGTTTGCCTTTGAATTTCTGCTCACATCTTCTGCTCTTGACTTTTTCACTAGTCTCCCCAACACTTCTTTAAGATAAAAGAGCTTCACGTCCTGATCTTGCTTCTTTTTCCATTTAAAAAATACAGACCTTTATCTATTGTTTTCATCATTCCAATTTCACCTCAATCCCCCCCTGGCCTGATTGATAATTAAGAAATCTAAAAAGAGATCTTCCAGTCGTGTGTGATAGTGTAAAGGAAAGCATGAGAATTATAAACACAAAATTCAGTACCTCTGGAGATGGAGGGAGAGAGGGGGACACAATCAGGGATGGGACACAAGGGATCTTCAAATATTTGGGTAAAATTCTATTAAGCTGAGTTGGTGAGAAGACAGGTGTTGGTTTTACTATGATATTATAAAGTGCACATGGACATAATGTTGCCTATTGCATGTATGATATGCTTCATAATATTAATAAGTAAGCAAAAATTAAAAAAAAAAAACTTTTGCATGGGTGACTGCCTGAGGCTAACTTAGATTCAGATGCTGGCTCTCTATTCAGATGCTGTGACTTTGGGCAAATGATTAAGCTTGTGTGTGCTTACGCTTCCTCATGTGTGAAATGAGGATGGAAGCGAAGACCGCACAAGACAGTGTGTATAAGAGTCTCCACTGCAGCCCCTTTCCAGGCAGGGGGTAGTCCCACATGGCACTTTTCTTTCCTTATTGCTTTCCTGCTGTCCAGCCACCACTCACTTTCTTTTCTCTATCTTCAGATACAAAATATTCTTTCTTGGAGGCTCCATTTTTCTCTCCCATTGTCCTCTGTTTCTAGTTGAAGATAAACTTTGGAGAATGGGAAAGAAATTGGAGGTTTTGCCCCAATTTTAAAATTTATAAAGACATCCCCCCAGTAAAAGATCCTGTTATTTTCACCTCTGTCTCTAGCTTCTTCAACAATCTTTTTATATCACCCTCCTCAGAAACAAAACAAAACAAACACCATTATATTTCATGCAATGAACAAACAACAGAGTTTTTACTGGGGAGGGGGGAGACTTTCCCTGAAAACCCAGGCCCCCCAAAAGAAAAATTTTTAGAATATGAATTCTGCACCTTTGTGCCCAATTATTCTGGAAGATAACCATTTATATTTATGAATCATCAGAGCCTGGGAGAATTGGCGAAAAATCAGCTGGCACAAATCTCTTTTAGGCTATAATTGATATGAAATTAACAAAATGATGCAGCGCAGTTAAGATAGATCTGGAATGTATTTCTCAAATGAACATTGAAGACAGAATTACCCATAGCTCCTTGCTACTCAAAGTGTAGTCTGCGGGTCAGCAGCTTGAACATCCGTTTGAAAATGCAGGGTCTTGGGCTTCACACAGCCTTGCTACTCAGAACCATACACCAAGTAATTTCTATTGGCACATATTTTCATGGCACAGTTGGTAGAATTGGTAGCTACCATTACAGCAGATGAGGCACATCCCTTGGCACTTTCTCCCAATAGTCTGCTTTTTGTGGAAGTTTTCTCAAGTGCTGATTAGCTCACCTGTGAGTTGATATTCCCCAAGCTTGACTGTGATTTTGATGACGGTGGAAATAAGGAAGGGGAGGAGCAGATGATGAGTCTCTGTGCACTGCCATCCACAGGCCGCATGCCAGCCGCCTCCAATCTGGACAAGGGGCATGGTTCTCTTAACTCCTGCTTTGGAAAATCCAAGGAGGAAGTGAAGGACAGTTTTCCCCTCTTCACCATGGGACTAGAAAGGGAGGGAGGCCTGGCTCATTTTAAAATCAAATTTTATTCTAAAGTCAGTTGAATGCGTACACAAAAATGTGTACATGTTCATGGTGTTATTTATAATTGCGAAAAAGTGGAAAAACCCCCAATGTCCATCAACTGATGTGTGGGTAAATAAAAGGTGGCATATCCACACAATGGAATATTATTACTCGGTTGTAAGAAGGAATGAAGCACCAATACATGCTGCCACAAGATGAACCCTGAAAATATCATGCTAAGCGAAAGAAAACAGTCAAAGAAAACCACGTATTTTATAATTCCATTTATGTGAAATGTCCAGACTAGGCAAATCTATAGAGATAGAAAGTGGATTAGTGGTTGCTTAGGGCTGAGGGGAAAGGGAACAGGAGTAACTGTTAATGGGGATGGAGTTTCCTTGGGGAGTAATGAAAATGTTTGAAAATTGACTGTGGTGTTGGTCGTACAACTCGGTGAATATACCCAACCCATTAAATTATAACACTTTAAAAAGGTGAATTGTACTATATGGGAATTACATCTCATTAGAACTATTAGAAAAGATCAATTTAAAGAATTCCATTTTGGGGCACCTGGGTGGCTCAGTCATTAAGCGGCTGCCTTCGGCTCAGGTCATGATCCCAGTGTCCTGGGATCAAGCCCCGAATCGGGCTCCCTGCTCAGCGGGGAACCTGCTTCTCCCTCTGACCC